>NC_080379.1:45305171-45612698 GCF_014773155.1 Arachis stenosperma | reverse complement strand
ACCCTACATGAGCTTGCCATGGAAAGAGACTTGCGTGTTTGAAGAAGAAGACAGTAGGAAAGCAGAGATTCAGAAGATGGAGCATCTCCAAAACCCCAACCTATTCTCCATTACTGCAAAACAAGTAACCATTTCACGTTCTTTTACTTTTTACAATCAATCCTGATAATTTCTGATCTCCTGACTAAGATTTACAAGATAACCATAGCTTGCTTCAAGCCGACAATCTCCGTGGGATCGACCCTTGCTCACGCAAGGTATTACTTGGACGACCCAGTGCACTTGCTGGTTAGTTGTGCGGAGTTGCAAAAGTGTTATTGCAATTTCGTGCACCAATGGGCTTGTCTTCTTCAATGGAGACATCTCCTTCTATGATAACTCTAGCTGAGTAACATAAATGGCATATAAGGTGGGGGAAGGCTAGCCGTGCCATGTATGAAGGCTTGTCAGCTATTTTGTAGAGTTCATTGGAAATGACTTCATGAACTTCCACCTCCTCTCCAATCATGATGCTATGAACCATGATGGCCCGATCCACAGTTACTTCAGATCGGTTGCTTGTAGGGATGATTGATCTTTGAATGAACTCCAACCATCCTCTAGCTACAGGCTTGAGGTCCAGTCTTCTTAGTTGGACTGGCTTGCCTTTGGAGTCTACTCTCCATTGAGCACCTTCCACACATATGTCCATAAGGACTTGGTCCAACCTTTGGTTAAAGTTGACCCTTCTTGTGTAGGGGCGTTCATCACCTTGCATCATGGGTAAGTGGAACGCCAACCTCACATTTTCCGGACTAAAATCCAAGTATTTCCCCCTAACCATTGTGAGATAATTCTTTGGGCTTGGGTTCATACTTTGGTCATGGTTCCTAGTGATCCATGCATTGGCATAGAACTCTTGGACCATCAATAATCCGACTTGTTGCATGGGGTTGGTTATGACTTCCCAACCTCTTCTTTGAATTTCATGTCGGATCTCCGGATACTCATTCTTTTTGAGCTTGAAAGGGACCTCTGGGATCACCTTCTTCTTTGCCATAACATCATAGAAGTGGTCTTGATGGCTCTTGGAGATGAATCTCTCCTTCCCCCATGACTCGGAGGAAGAAGCTTTTGCTTTCCCTTTTCCTTTTCTTGAGGAAACTCCGGTCTTAGGTGCCATTGATGGTGAATGAAAAATAAAAAGCTTAGGCTTTTTACCACACCAAACTTATAATTTGCTCGTCCTCGAGCAAAAAAGAAAAGAAGAGTAGAAGAAGAAGAAGAAAATATGGTAGAGAGGGAGAAGAGAGGGTTCGGCTATGTGGGAGAATGTGGGTTTGTGTTGTGTGAAAATGGAAAAGAAAAGAAGGGTATTTATAGGGAGGGGGGAGGGTATAGGTTCGGCCATTTTGGGTGGGAAAGGGTGGGAAATTGAATTTGAATTTGATGGAGGTAGGTGGGGTTTATGGGGAAGAGGAGGTTGATGTGAATGGTGAATGGAATAATTGGGAAGAGGAGTTGAGGTGATTGGTGAAGGTTTTTGGGAAGTGTGATATTGAGAATGAGATTTGGATTAAGAGAGAAGGTGGGAATATGGTAGGTGGGGATCCTGTGGGGTCCACAGATCCTGAGGTGAAAACAAATACCATTCCTTCACCATATAGGCATGTAACATGCCTTTGTGCATCATTCTGGCGTTCAAACGCCCATTGATGCATGTTCTGGGCGTTAAACGCCCATGTGATGCTTGTTTCTGGCGTTGAACGCCAGTTTCAAGCTTGTTTCTGGCGTTCAGCGCCAGATTGTCCTCTGTGTGCGCATCCTGGCGTTAAACGCCAAGATGTAGCTTGTTTTGGGCGTTCAGCGCCAGAAAGATGCTCTGTTCTGGCGTTGAACGCCAGCCAGATGCTCCTTCTGGGCGTTGAACGCCAGCCCGTGCGTCCTCCAGGGTGAAAATTTTTTTCTTCTGTTTTTGACTCTGTTTTTAATTTTTTTGATTTTTTTCGTGACTCCTCATGATCATGTACCTAATAAAACATAAAAATAACAAAGAAACAAAATAAAATAAAATTGGGTTGCCTCCCAACAAGCGCTTCTTTAATGTCAATAGCTTGACAGTGGCTCTCATGGAGCCACAAGGTGATCAGGTCAACTTAAGTGTGGTATTCCCAACACCAAACTTAGAGTTTGGATATGGGGTTTGGACACCAAACTTAGAGTTTGGTTGTGGCCTCACAACACCAAACTTAGAGTTTGACTGTGTGGGCTCTTCTTGACTCTAAACTGAGAGAAGCTCTTCATGCTTACTCTCTTTTGTCACAGAGGGATGGCCATGTGCCTGAAACACAAGGTAGTCCCCATTCAATTGAAGGACTAACTCACCTCTGTTGACATCTATCACAGCTCCTGCTGTGGCTAGGAAAGGTCTTCCTAGGATGATGCATTCATCATCTTCCTTCCTAGTGTCTAGGATTATGAAATCAGTGGGGATGTAAAGGCCTTCAACCCTTACTAGCACGTCCTCCACTACTCCATAAGCTTGTCTTATGGACTTGTCTGCCAATTGTAATGAGAACAAGGCAGGTTGTACCTCAATGATTCCCAGCTTCTCCATTACAGAGAGTGGCATAAGATTTATTCCTGATCCCAGATCACATAGAGCTTTTTCAAAGCTCATGGTGCCAATGGTGCAAGATATTAAGAACTTGCCAGGATCTTGTTTCTTTTGAGGTAGAGTTCTCTGAATCCAAGTATCTAGTTCACTAATGAGCACGGGAGGTTCACTTTCCCAGGTCTCATTACCAAACAGCTTGGCATTCAGCTTCATGATAGCTCCTAAATATAGAGCAGCTTGCTCTCCAGTCACATCTTCATTCTCTTCAGAGGATGAATATTCTTCAGAGCTCATGAATGGCAGAAGGAGATTTAAAGGAATCTCTATGGCCTCTAGATGAGTTTCAGATTCCTCAGGATCCTTAATAGGAAACTCCTTCTTGCTTGAGGAACGTCCCAGGAGGTCTTCCTCACTACGATTTTCGTCCTCTTCCTCCTTGGTGCATTCGGCCACTTTGATTAAATCAATGGCCTTGCACTCTCCTTTTGGATTCTCTTCTGTATTGCTTGGGAGAGTACTGGGAGGAGTGTCAATGACTTTCTTACTCAGCTGGCCCACTTGTGCCTCCAAATTTCTAATGGAGGATCTTGTTTCATTCATGAAACTGAAAGTGGCTTTTGACAGATCAGAGACTATATTGGCTAAATTAGAATTATTTTGTTCAGAGTTCTCTGTCTGTTGCTGAGAAGATGATGGATATGGCTTACTATTATTCAGCCTGTTGCGTCCACCATTGTTAAAACCTTGTTGAGGTTTTTGTTGATCCTTCCATGAGAAATTTGGATGATTTCTCCATGATGAGTTATAGGTGTTTCCATAAGGTTCACCTAAGTAATTAACCTCTGCCATGGCAGGGTTCTTAGGATCATAAGCTTCTTCAGAAGCTGCCTCTCTAGTACTGTTGGATGCATGTTGCAATCCATTCAGATTTTGAGAGATCATGTTGACCTGTTGAGTCAACACTTTGTTCTGAGCCAATATGGCATTCAGAGCATCAATTTCAAGAACTCCTTTCTTCTGAGGTACCCCATTGTTCACGGAATTCCTCTCAGAGGTGTACATAAACTGGTTGTTTGCAACCATGTCAATGAGTTCTTGAGCCTCTTCAGGCGTTTTCTTCAGGTGAATAGATCCACCTGCAGAATGGTCCAATGACATTTTCGAAAATTCAGAGAGACCATAATAGAATATATCTAATATGGTCCATTCTGAAAACATGTCAGATGGACATCTTTTGGTCAGCTGCTTGTATCTTTCCCAAGCTTCATAGAGGGATTCACCATCTTTTTGTTTGAAGGTTTGAACATCCACTCTCAGCTTGCTCAGCTTTTGAGGAGGAAAGAACTTATCTAAGAATGCAGTGACAAGCTTATCCCATGAGTCCAGGCTATCCTTAGGTTGTGAATCCAACCATACTCTAGCTCTGTCTCTTACAGCAAAAGGGAAAAGCAAGAGTCTGTAGACTTCAGGATTAACTCCATTTGTCTTTACAGTGTCACAGATCTACAAGAACTCAGTTAAAAACTGGTAAGGATCTTCAGATGGAAGTCCATAAAACTTGCAGTTTTGTTGCATTAAAGCAACTAGTTGAGGCTTAAGCTCAAAATCATTGGCTCCAATGGCAGGAATGGAGATGCTTCTTCCATCAAACTTGGACGTTGGCTTTGTGAAGTCACCAAGCATTCTCCTTGCATTATTATTATTATTTTCGGCTGCCATGTCCTTCTCTTGTTCGAAAATTTCTAGAAGGTCTCTTCTGGATTGTTGTAATTTAGCTTCTTTTAATTTTCTCTTCAGAGTCCTTTCAGGTTCTGGATCAATTTCAACAAGAGTGCCTTTATCCCTGTTCCTGCTCATATGAAAGAGAAGAAAACAAGAAAAGAAAAGAGGAATCCTCTATGTCACAGTATAGAGATTCCTTTATGTTAGTAGAAGAAGAAAGGGGTAGAAGAATGGGGATGGAAGGTTTCGAATTTATGGAGGAAGAGAGGTGAAGAGAAGTGTTAGTAATTAATTAATTAAATAGAAGAGGAGAAGAGAAGGAAGAATTCGAAAATAATTTTTTTTTGAAAAAGAGGTTAATAATTTTCGAAAAATAAATGTAGTTAAAATTAAAATTTGAAACAATTAGTTAATTAAAAAGAATTTTTGAAAAAGAGAGAGATATTTTCGAAAATAGAAGAGGGAAAAGTAGTTAGGTGGTTTTGAAAAAGATAAGAAACAAACAAAAAGTTAGTTAGTTGATTGAAAAAGATTTAAAATCAAAATTGAAAAAGATAAGAAGATAAGAGGTTAGATAAGATATTTTGAAATCAAATTTTTGAAAAAGATAAAATTTTTGAAAAAGATAAAATAAAAGATAAAAAGATATATTTGAAAGAGATATTTTGAAAAAGATTTAATTTTAAAAATTACTTAACTAACAAGAAACTACAAGATAAGATTCTAGAACTTAAAGATTGAACCTTTCTTAACAAGAAAGTAACAAACTTCAAATTTTTGAACCAATCACATTAATTGTTAGCTAATTTTCGAAAATTAGATATAAAAGATAAGAAAAAGATTTTGAAAATATTTTGAAAAAGATTTTTGAAATTTTCGAAAAATAATAAAAAATGAAAAAGATATGATTTTTGAAAAAGATTTTGAAAAGATAAGATTTTTAAAATTGAAATTTTGACTTGACTTGTAAGAAACAACTAATTTTGAAAATTTTTGACCAAGTCAACCCAAAATTTCGAAATTTTGGAGGGAAATAAGGAAAAGATATTTTTTTGATTTTTGAATTTTTAAAGAAAAACACAAAAATGACCCAAAACATGGAAATTTTGGATCAAGACACAAGATGCATGCAAGAATGCTATGAATGTCAAGATGAACACCAAGAACACTTTGAAGATCATGATGAACATCAAGAACATAATTTTGAAAAATTTTTGATGCAAAGAAAACATGCAAGACACCAAACTTAGAAATCTTTAATGCATGGAAAATATGAATGCAAAAATGCACATGAAAAACAACTAACAACACAAAACAAGAAATCATCAAGATCAAACAAGAGGACTTATCAAGAACAACTTGAAGATCATGAAGAACACTATGAATGCATGGAGTTTTTCGAAAAAAAATGCAAGAAAAATTCTAAAAGCATGCAATTGACACCAAACTTAAAAATTGACTCAAGACTCAAACAAGAAACACAAAATATTTTTGATTTTTATAATTTTCTAATTTTTTTGGATTTTTATTAATTATTTTCGAAAATAATTTTTTTGAAAAACGAAAAATAAAAGAAAAATTTTTGAAAAAGATTTTGAAAAGAAAATTACCTAATCTGAGCAACAAGATGAACCGTCAGTTGTCCATACTCGAACAATCCCCGGCAACGGCGCCAAAAACTTGGTGGACAAAATTGTGATCACTATTCTTTTCAAGTTGTTTGTCTTTGTATGGATTTATTCAATAATTGTCCTTATTTGAAGTCACAACTCCGTTCAACTAACCAGCAAGTGTACTGGGTCGTCCAAGTAATAACCTTACGTGAGTAAGGGTCGAATCCACAGAGATTGTTGGTATGAAGCAAGCTATGGTCACCTTGTAAATCTCAGTTAGGCGGATTAATTATTGATTTATGGGTTTCGAAAATAGAAATAAGAAAATAAATAATAAAAGGGATAGAAATACTTATGTAGATTCATTGGTGGGAATTTCAGATAAGCGGAATGGAGATGCTGTAGAGCTCTCGGACGCCTGCTCTCCTATTCCTTCTATTCAATCCTTCTTACTCCTCTCCATGGCAAGCTTTGTATAGGGGTTCACCATCAACTGTGGCTACTTTCATTCCTCTCGGGGAAATATCCTATGCGGCTGTCACTCGCACAGCTAACCAGTCTGGAGGCATCACCCATGGCTGATGGCTACATCCCATCCTCGCAGTGAAAGCTAATGCACGCACTCTGTCACAGTACGGCCAATCACCGGTTGGTTCCCGCTTCCTACTGGAATAGAATCCCTCTTTTGCGTCTGTCACTGACGCCCAGCAGGTTGCAAGTTTGAAGCACGTCACAGTCATTTATGATCGGAATCCTACTCGGAATACCACAGACAAGGTTAGACTTTCCGGATTCCCAGGATCCTACTCGGAATACCACAGACAAGGTAAGACTTTCCGGATCCAGATAAATGCCGCCATCTATCTAGCTTATACCACGAAGATTCTGTTGGGGAATCTAAGAGATACACATTCAAGCTTGTGTTGCATGTAGAACGGAAGTGGTTGTCAATCACGTGCGTTCATCAGTGAGAATGATGATGAAGGTTATTGAACTCATCACATTCATCATATTCTTGGGTACGAATGAATATCTTGGAATAAGAATAAAAGAGGAATTGAATAAAAGAAAGTAGAACTTCATTAATCTTTGAGGTACAGCAGAGCTCCACACCCTTAATCTATGGTGTGCAGAAACTCCACCGTTGAAAATACATAAGCAAAAGGCTTCAGGCATGGCCGAATGGCCAGCCCCCTAAAACGTGATCAATGATCTCCTAAGATGAAGAATAAAACAAAACTGAGACCAAAGATGTCTAATACAATAGATAAGTGTCCTATATATACTAGACTAGCTACTAGGGTTTACATGAGTAAGTAATTGATGCATAAATCCACTTCCGGGGCCCACTTGGTGTGTGTTTGGGCTGAGCTTGATCAATCCACGTGTAGAGGCATTTCTTGGCGTCAAACTTCAGGTTATGACGTGTTTTGGGCGTTTAACTCCGAATCATGACGTTTTTCTGGCGTTTTACTCCAGACAGCAGCATGAACTTGGCGTTTAACGCCAAGTTACGTCGTCATTCTTCGAACAAAGTATGAACTATTATATATTGCTGGAAAGCCCTGGATGTCTACTTTCCAACACCGTTGAGAGCGCGCCATTTAGAGTTCTGTAGCTCTAGAAAATCTATTTCGAGTGCAGGGAGGTCAGAATCCAACAGCATCAGCAGTCCTTTTGTCAGCCTTTTTCAGAGTTTAGCTCAAATCCCTCAATTTCAGTCAGAATTTACCTGAAATCACAGAAAAACACACAAACTCATAGTAAAGTCCAGAAATGTGAATTTAACATAAAAACTAAGGAAAACATCCCTAAAAGTAGCTTAAACTTACTAAAAACTATGTAAAAACAATGCCAAAAAGCGTATAAATTATCCGCTCATCAACACTCTTCTATTATTTGTTTTGATAACTGCTGTTCTGTTTGCTTCAGCTGTACTTCCATATTCATATTAGCCATTCTTGTACCTTGAAGTATCTCTTTGAATTCGGCTAGCTATTTTGTTAGAAAATCTAATTGCTGATTGAATTCAGTAACTTGTTCTGTAGGACTGAGTTCAGCAGTTACTGTTTTAGCCTCTTCTTTCATGGAAGATTCACTGCTTAGGTACAGATCCTGATTTCTGGCAACTGTATCATTGAGCTCTTGAGCTTCTTTAATTGTTTTTCTCATGTGTATAGATCCACCAGCTGAGTGGTCCAAAGACATCTGAGCTTTCTCTGTAAGCCCATAATAGAATATGTCTAACTGCACCCACTCTGAAAACATTTTAGAGAGGCATTTTCTTAGCATCTCTCTGTATCTTTCCCAGGCATCATAAAGAGATTCATTATCTCCTTGTTTAAAGCCTTGGATGTTTAGCCTTAGCTGTGTCATCCATTTTGGAGGGAAGTATTGATTCAGGAGTTTTTCTAACAGCTGTTTCCATGTCCTTATGCTAGCCTTAGGTTGGTTATTTAACCACCTCTTAGCTTGGTCTTTTACAGTAAATGGAAACAGTAATAATCTGTAGACATCCTGATCTACTTCCTTATCATGTACTATGTCAGTAATTTGTAAAAACTGTGCCAGAAACTCTGTAGGTTCTTCCTATGGAAGACCAGAATACTGGCAACTTTGCTGCACCATGATAATGAGCTGAGGATTTAACTCAAAACTACTGACTCTGATGGAGGGTATATGGATACTACTCCCATATGAAGCAGTAGTGGGGTTAGCATATGAACCCAGAGTCCTTCTGGACTGTTCATTTCCACTTAGGTCCATGATGGAGAAAGGGAGATGTTGTGAATTTGAGATTCAAATAGTACTAAAATAAAATTTTTTTATTTATTTATATTTTTTCAAAAATAAAATAAATTAAAATAAAATAAATAAAAATGGGTGAAGATTTTCGAAAAATTGAAGAGAGAGAAAAAGTTGTTAGGAAGTTTTGAAAAAAAGATATGATTTTTAAAAACTTGACAACTAACATATGATAAGATAAAATTTTGAAATTGAAATCTAAATTTTTTTTTTGAAAAATTTTGAAATATTTGCTTAAAAATAGTTAGAAAAGATATTTTTTTATTTTGAATTTTATGGTGAAAGAGAAAAACACACAAAAGACACAAGACTTAAAATTTTTAGATCTAA
The DNA here is from genome assembly GCF_014773155.1 of Arachis stenosperma. Lineage (NCBI taxonomy): Eukaryota > Viridiplantae > Streptophyta > Magnoliopsida > Fabales > Fabaceae > Arachis > Arachis stenosperma. The sequence continues at coordinate 45,603,632 of NC_080379.1, read as the reverse complement.
TGCTCCTTGTTCTTGAAAATTTTGGAGGGAAAATACCAAAGAACACCAAACTTAAAAATTTTAAGATCAAAACACAAAGAAGACTCAATAACACTTTGAAGACTCACAAGAACAACAAGAACATGAAGATAGAACACCAAACTTAAAATTTTTAGAAAACCACAATAAAATTTTCGAAAACTAAAGGGAAATTAACAAGAGAACACCAAACTTAAAAATTGACACAAGATTTAATCAAAGAAAAATTATTTTTGAAAAAGTTTTAAAAGGAAGATACCCAATTACCAAGAACATAAGCACCCACTTTAGCCAACTGAGTTATAAATTTAACGTGTTTTTAAAAAGGTATTTTTAATATATATAAAATTTTTTGAAAACTGATATTATGAAAAAGCACAAGAAAAATAAGAAAAGACACTGAACAAAAAAAAACTAAAAATCAAACAAGAAAAATTGACAAGAACAACTTGAAGATCAAGGAAGAACAAAGAACATGCAATTCGAAAATTGAAAGACAAAGAAAAGCATGCAATTGACACCAAACTTAAAACATGACACTAAACTCACAGAAAAACTAAAAATTAATAAAGAAAAATAATATTTTTGAAAAATTTTTGAAAAGAAAATAAAAGACTCTGACCTAAAAGACAAAATTTTCCTAATCTAAGCAACAAGATTCACCGTCAGTTGTCCAAACTCGAACAATCCCCGGCAACGGCGCCAAAAACTTGGTGCAAGAAATTGTAAATCACACTTTTCACAACTCATGCCACTAACCAGCAAGTGCATTGGGTCGTCCAAGTAATACTTTATGTGAGTAAAGGTCAAATCCCACGGAAATTGTTGGCTTGAAGCAAGCTATGGTTACCTTGTAACTCTTAGTCAGGATAATAATAATTCTTAGTTTTGATTGGTAGTAAATAAAAAGCATGGATTAAATAGTACTTGTTATGCAGTAAAGGAGAATATGTTGGAGTTTTGGAGATGCTTTGTCTTCTGAATCTCTGCTTTCCCCCTGTCTTCTTCTTCACGCACGCAAGGTTCCTCCTATGGCGAGCTGTGTGTTGGTGGATCACCATTGTCAATGGCTACCATCCATCCTCTCAGTGAAAATGGTCCAGGTGCACTGTCACCGCACGGCTAATCATCTGTCGGTTCTCACTCATGTTGGAATAGGATCCATTGATCCTTTTGCGTCTATCACTATGCCCAACCCTTGTGAGTTTGAAGTTCGTCACAGTCATTCAATCCCTAAATCCTACTCGGAATACCACAGACAAGGTTTAGACTTTTCGGATTCTCAAGAATGCTGCCAATGGATTCTAGCTTATATCACGAAGATTCTGATTAAGGAATCCAAGAGATACTCATTCAATCAAAGGTAGAACGGAGTTGGTTGTCAGGCACGCGTTCATAGGTTGAGAATGGTGATGAGTGTCACGGATCATCACATTCATCATATTGAAGTGCGAATGAATATCTTAGATAGAAACAAGCATTTTTGAATGAAAAACAGAAATAATTGTATTAATTCATCGAGACACAGCAGAGCTCCTCACCCCCAACAATGGATTTTAGAGACTCATGCCATCAAAGAGTACAAAGTTTAGATCTAAAATATCATGAGATACAAAATAAATCTCTAAAAGTTGTTTAAATACTAAACTAGTAACCTAGGTTTACAGAAAATGAGTAAACTAAGATAGATAGTGCAGAAATCTACTTCCGGGGCCCACTTGGTGTGTCCTGGGGCTGAGACTTGAGCTTTTCACGTGCATGGGTTGTTTCTGGAGTTAAACAACAGGTTGTAACCTGTTTTGGGCGTTTAACTCCAACTGGTAACCTGTTTCTGGCGTTTAACGCCAGAATGGAACATGAAACTGGCGTTAAACGCTAACTTACGTCATTTATCTTCAAGAAAATTATGAACTATTATATATTGCTGGAAAGCCCTGGATGTCTACTTTTCCAACGCAATTAAGAGCGCACCAATTGGACTTCTGTAGCTCCAAAAAATTTATTTCGAGTGCAGGGAGGTCAGAATCCAACAACATCAGCAGTCCTTTTTAAGCCTGAATCAGATTTTTGCTCAGATCCCTCAATTTCAGCTAGAAAATCTCTAAAATCACAAAAAAACACACAAACTCGTAGTAAAGTCCAGAAATATAAATTTTTCCTAAAAACTAATAAAAATATACTAAAAACTAACTAAAAATACTAAAAACTACCTAAAAACAATGTTAAAAAGCATATAAATTATCCGCTCAACATCAGTCACACGTACGCGTTGCTGGTCATCTTCGCATTTCACGCGTACGCGTTAGGTACACGCACGCATCGCTGTGCAAACTCGCTTTTCGCGCGCACGCGTCAGGTACGCGCACGCGTTGTTCCTCGCTGGTCAGCTCCTTAGTTTCTTGTATTCTTTCCATTTTTGCAAGCTTCCTTTCCATCTTTTAAGCCATTCCTGCCCTATAAAGCCTGAAAACACTTGACACACAGATCACGGCATCGAATGGTATAAAGGTGAATTAAAAATATACATTTTAGATGTCTAGGAAGCCAGTTTTCAATCATAGAGAAAAATTGGGAAGGAAGTGTAAAATCATGCAAATCATATGAATAAGTGAGTAAAGAGTTGATAAAATCCACTCAAATTAGCACAAGATAAACCATAAAATAGTGGTTTATCAAACATACATAGCAAAAGTTCAAAAAGTCCACAAGTCGGACTACACCAATACATAATCAAAACAGAGAAATATGAAGAGAGTACTACAAAGGATCCAAGTTTGCCTCAGTAGCTGCATCCTTAGGAGAGGGAGGCTTGGTTGAGATCGGGGTGGCATTGACAACTCCATCCGACCTACCCAGAATCTCTACCTCAGGCTCGGGCTCCAGAGGGACCACCTCGGCAGAAGGAGTTGTAGAGGCTGAAGCTGCAGCAGACTTAGCTGGAGGCACAAGGGGAGAACTTTCATCCTCATCATCTGGGGCGGGCACGATCTTGCCATCCTCTACCACATTATCCAAGCTGAATAGGGTTAGGTCAAGCTCAGGGGCAAGACCCCGGACCTGGGATTTCAAGTTTTCATACGCATCGGTAACACTGTCCACCATATGACCTTGGAGCTCGGTGTAATCAGCCTAGGCGGATTGAAGCCTTTCCCTGGTCTCCAACAGCTCGCCATATGTGCGAGTATAACTCTCTTTGAACTTTTTGGCCGTCTCCTCGACCAGATGGACAGATGCCTCAGCAACAGTAGCGCGGTTTTTCTCCATCTCTACATCAAGCTCCAGCTTGGCAACCTTGGCATCGAGCTCATCCTTTAGCCCCTTCACCCTATCGTATTCCGCCTGGGCCTTCTCCATAAAGGCCTTGGTGGCATGGACCGGGGACTCCCAGACAGCTCGAGATAAGGCCGCACCAATATTGGCCATCCGAATACTGTTATTTGATATAAAATCCAAATGATGAAGGATTGACACATCATCCAAAGGAACTCTACCATAGGGAGCAATCAACTCTGTGGCAAAGCCCACACCATCAAACTCCTTATCATTCAGATCATAAGTACCAACAGTTTTCTGCCGCTTTGGAGGAGGACCAGCTAAAGTAGGGGTAGAAGCAGCACCTGAAGTCTCAACAAGCGGACCAGAAGAGACCGTTCGCACTCTAGGGGTCGGGATAACTTTCCTCGGACCTTGGCAGTCCGACACTAGTACTTTCGTGGGCAACTGAAAAGACCCTTCCCCCAATGTCTTCACTATAAAATTTTGGGCAGCCATCGCCTTCTTGGCCTTCCGAAAGACCTTTATGGAGTCTAAAGATTTTACCATTTCTAAAAAGGAAGCCAGAAAAATAGTCACACAAACAGAATTCAAAAGACAAAGACCACTGTTCCGAGGGTAACCTGAAACTGTAGGTCGATCTCGGATGAGATCCTCTGTGCTGGTCGGAGCTGTTGTGTCCGACTTGTTGATGGTGGTCGGAGCCGCCGTGTCCGACTTGTTGGACTGGTTGCACTGCTGATCCTTCGTCACCGGAGGGTGGGGGCACCTGCAAGAGACTCCGATGCTTAAGTTAGCATGGGTATTAAACAGGTTTTATGTAGAATCAGAGTATGAGTTATACCTGGGTGCTCCAGTGTATTTATAATGGTGAGATGTGGCCTCCTGTGGATAAGATAAGTTTAGTTATCTTATCTTATCTTTATCTTATCTTTAAGTGAGGTCATCATATCTTCAAGGGAACTGCCTTTATCTTTCTGGGCTTTAGCTGCCTTTAGATTGGGCTGTGTTCCTTCGTTTTGGGCCTGCTTTGGGCTCCTTTGACGAGTTGGCCGAGCTCTTTGAGAAGAGGTCGGGCATTTAGCCGAGCTCTTTGAGAAGAGGTCGGGCATTTAGCCGAGCTCTTTAAGAAGAGGTCGGATAGCCTGACCTGAAGAGGTCGGTTGGCTTGTTGCTAAACATCCCAGGTCGGACATCTTGACCCAGGGTATGAACAGTGCCCCTGCTTGAGTTCGATCTTTTCGTGAGATCGTGTTTTTCAGAGCTTCGATCTCTTTGGAAGTCGTGCTCAAGCATCTGTCTGGCTTTGATTCTTTATTGCTTTGAAATCTTTTGCAGATTTTCTAGAGGTTTGGTACTTCACAGTCCGTCCTCTTTTGAGTAGTAGTGTGGGTTTTCTACCCTTGCCTTCTGGATCACGCCTTGCTTTTGTGTTGACAACCCTCTGCTTTGGTGAAGTTATCCTTGCGGCTTGATATCCGGACTCTTAGTGACTTGTCTGATGACTTTTTAGTGTTCTTTTGTATAGAACCTTTTTAGTCTCGGATGTCGTACGTAGCCCTGTTTGAGATTGTGCCTTCTTTGAGTGGAGTTGTATCCCCTTTTTAGCTAAGCACTTTTGAGCCTTAAGGTTTTTTCTTAACCTTTTGGCTTGTTCTTTTTTGAGATTTGTACTTGCGCCTCTTCTTAGCTGACGTCGACCTGTACGACTTTGCCCCTGCTTGAGTTCGATCTTTCCGTGAGATCGTGCTCTCTTTGGGGGAAGTCGTACTCAAGCATCCTGACTTTGGTCGATCTTTGAGTAGTTTTATCTTGTGCGAGTTTGGCATTGCCTTTTTTAGTTTGTTGAGAGGTCTTTTCAGCCTTCTTTCGACTTGTTTGTCTTCACTGTTCGGGCTTTTTAGTCATAATCCAACAACTTTTTAGGTATAGTTCCTGATGGGAAACCTTTTATAGTCTGTTTGGATGACTTTTTAGCGCCGTTTTGATTTGTGCTTTTGCCTTTTAAGTAGTGTCTTTTTTCAAGACTTCGTACCTTTTAGCAAAGCATTCCTGGCATTCCTCTGGCCGTTGCGAGATGTCTTTGTCCCCTTTGTGGATCTTTGTAGAGTGTCGGTATTTTGTTGTCCGACCTCTTTTGATCACTGCTGGTTTTGTCCACTTTCTGCTTTGGTTGAGGTGGTCCTTGGGGCTAACTTGTCCGACGACTTTTTAGTGTTCTTTGGTAGAACCTTTTTAGTTGGTCTGAACAATTTTGATAGCCTTGTCATGGAGCCGTGGCTTTTTGGGCAAAGCTATGTCCCTTTTAGCGCACGCTTTTCGTTGGTCCAATTTCTCGTGTCGACGAGCTGTAGCTTTCGTTGGTCCGACTTCTTGTCGGTCCAAGCTGTAGCTTTGGGCCGACTTCTTCATGTCGGTCGCTTCTAAGTTATTTCTAGTAATCCTCTTTATTGGACCTCTGTCAGGTCTCTTTCAGGGATTACTTTTTATAATTTTTTGTTTATGGGACGACTTCTTTACGTCAGTCCCTTCTCCAAGTTATTTTTGTAATCCTCTTTCTTGGACCTTTGTCAGATCTCTTTCAGGGATTACTTTTATAACTTGTCCGTTGTAGGAGACCGACTTCTTTATGTCGATCTCTTCTAAGTTATTTCGTAACCCTCTTTCTTGGACCTTTGTCAGGTCTCTTTCAGGGATTACTTCTATAACTTTATTATTGTAGGAGACCGACTTCGTCATGTCGATCTCTTCTAAGTTATTTCATAATCCTCTTTCTTGATCGGAGCTCTCTCTCGGACTCTTGGAAGTAGGTCGAGTTCTTTCCTTTGGATTTGGGAGTTGACCTCTTCATTGTAGAAGATCATTCTTGGGGGATCCTTCTTCGATCTCTACTGGGATCATTGCCTCCATTTCGTAAATCAATCGGAAGGGTGATTCCCCCGTGGTGAAGTGTGGAGTTGTCCGATATGCCCATAGGACTTGTGGGAGCTCTTCAGCCCAAGCTCCCTTTGTGTCCTTTAGTCTCCGTTTTAACCTAGCTAGTATGACTTTGTTGGCAGCTTCTGCTTGTCCATTGGCTTGTGGGTGTTCTACGGATGTGAATTGGTGCTTTATTTTCAAGTTAGCCACTCTTTTCTTGAAACCTGTGTCCGTGAATTGAGTGTCATTGTTTGTGGTGATGGAGTAAGAAACCCCAAACCTTGTAATAATGTTCTTGTACAAGAATTTCTGACTTCTTTGAGCAGTGGCATTAGCTAGGGGCTCTGCCTCAATCCATTTTGTGAAGTAATCCACCCCTACAATGAGGAACTTGACTTGTCCCGATCCTTGGAAAAATAGTCCGAGGAGGTCGAGTCCCCTCTTTGCGAACGGCCAAGGTGATGTTACACTGATGAGCTCCTCTGGTGGGGCAATGTGGAAGTTGGCATGCTTTTTGATGTAAAGCTTTGACTTTGTATTTGGGTTTTTGCTCTGTTGTTGCCTCCAAAGGGTGCCCTTGGACTTTTGTGTGAGTCCTGGGGTTTCCCTTTTACTGCCACGTCTGTCACTTTATGTTTTACTGTTATTGTCCGAGTTGTTTCCTTATTTGCCCGAGTTGTTTGGTAGTAATTCCATAGTCGACCTATGTCTTTGAGATGTCTACTAAGATCCCGGACAGCGTGTCTGATTAGCTGGATTTCATAGTTTAAATGCGTGTTACTGTGGCTGACCCTGAGTACATCCCTTATACCGCCTTCGAGACTGATTTGTTGTGGTCTTGTAATGTAGCTCGGATGAGGCTTCTGTTATTGCCCCTTGGTTGGCTAGTTTTGAAAATGCATCAGCTCGGGCATTCTGCTCTCAAGGTATGTGTCGGACCTCATATCCCCGAATTGTCCGAGCTGTTGGTGCTGGCTGGTTTTGAAAATGCATAGGCTCGGGCATTCTATGTGTCGGGCTTCATTTTTCTCTGATTTGTCCGAGTTGTTGGTGCTGGCTGCATTAGCTCGGGCATTCTATGTGTCAGACTTCATTTTCCCTGATTTGTCCGAGCTATTTTCTGTTTTTGTCCAGAGTCCCCCGAATTGTCCGAGATGTTCTCTGGTTTTGTCCAAGGTCTCCCGAATTATCCGAGCTGTCCTCTGTAGGATTCTTCCAGCTAAGTTTGTTTTCTGCAGGATGCCCTTTATTGGCTGGTTGGTTGGAACTCTGATAGTGTGAGCTTGAAAGTATGGGTGGAGTCGTCGAGAGGTGAGTATGAGGGTGTAGGCGAACTTTTTCTATCTGTTGATAGGTTAGTTCGGTCCCTTGTAAAGCTTTGCTGATGAAGTAGACGGGTTGTTTCCCACTTTCGTCTTCTTTGACTAGTGCTGAGGCTATTGCCTGACTTTCCACTGCGAGGTATAATGAGTTCTTCACTTTCCCGTGGTCTGGAAAGGATGGGTGGTTGCCCCAAGAATTTTGAAATCTCGGAAGGCTTGTTCGTACTCCGTTGTCCTTTTCAACTCGTCCGACCTCCTTGGTGTGAGGTGGACGTTCAACTCGTCTGACCTCTTTGGTGTGAGGTAGATGTTTAACTCGTTCGACCTCTTTGGTATGAGGTGGACCTTCAACTCGTCCGACCTCTTGGTTGTGAGGTGGACCTTCAACTTGTCCGACCTCTTTGGTGTGAGGTGGACCTTCAACTCGTCCGACCTCTTGGTTGTGAGGTGGACCTTCAACTTGTCCGACCTCTTTGGTGTGAGGTGGACCTTCAACTTGTCCGACCTCTTTGGTGTGAGGTGGAGCTTAAACTCGCCCGACATCTTCAGTGTGAGGTGGACCTTCAACTTGTCCGACCTCTTTGGTGTGAGGTAGACCTTCAACTTGTCCGACCTCTTTGGTGTGAGGTGGACCTTCAACTCGTCCGACCTCTTGGTTGTGAGGTGGACCTTCAACTTGTCCGACCTCTTTGGTGTGAGGTGGACCTTCAATTTGTCCGACCTCTTTGTTATGAGGTGGGCCTTCAACTCGTCCGACCTCTTTCTCCTTTTTGCTTTTGATTGGGCGAGGTGGTGGGATCTTCTCCGATTGATCTTCTCTTTTCTTGGACTCTTTATCCTTGTCCCGTGGTGGGTTAGGAGAATTCGGTTTTTTAGCTTTTTCCTAGTCGAGAGTTCTCTTCCATGTTGATGTATTTCTGTTCCCGTTCCTGTACCTCGTTCAGAGATGTTGGGTGCTTCTTGGATATTGAGTGGCTGAGAGGTCCTTCTCTTAGGCCATTGATGAGTCCCATGATGGCCGCTTTTGTTGGAAGACTTTGTATGTCAAGGCATGCGTTGTTGAATCTTTCCATGTAGCCGTGAAGGCTTTTCTGATCTTCTTGTTTAATTCCCAGCAAGCTTGAAGTGTGTTTGGCTTTATCCTTCTGGATGGAGAACCTGGCTAGGAATCTTCTTAACAAGGTCGTCAAACTTGTGATGGATCTTGGAGACAAACTGTCGAGGCACCATATTGCTGTCTTCGTTAGAGTAGTCGGGAAGACTTTGCATCGAATGGCGTCCGATGTGTCGGTGAGGTACATTCTTCTGAAATTACTGAGATGATGGCTTGGATCCAATGTGCCGCCGTACGGGATCATGTCGGGAGCCTTGAAGTCCTTTGGGACTTTAGCTTTCATGATATCTTTGGTGAATGGGTCTTGATCTTTGTAGGGGCTGTCTTCGTGACCGGATCGAGTTGTTTTGGCTTTGAGATCTGCTTCGAGTTTTAGGAGCTTGTCCTTTAACTCGTGGCAACACCTAACTTCCCTTCGTAGGTCTCTCTCAGCTTCTTGTTGATGTTCCACCTTTTTTTCGAGTTGCTTTAAGCGATCTTGAAGTGCCTCCATAGCCTCCTCTTTTGGCGAATTCTCGCCTTTGGTGGGTTGAAGAGTATCTTTTGGTGTAGTATCCGCGTCTTTGTGCGGTGCTCTATCCTCTAGATCTGAATCATGGTCGTTGTCATGGTTGTCCGCCATGGTGATGGGATGACTTCCAGGTTCCCCGGCAACGGCGTCAATGTTCCGAGGGTAACCTGAAACTGTAGGTCGATCTCGGATGAGATCCTCTGTGCTGGTCGGAGCTGTTGTGTCCGACTTGTTGATGGTGGTCGGAGCCGCCGTGTCCGACTTGTTGGACTGGTTGCACTGCTGATCCTTCGTCACCGGAGGGTGGGGGGTACCTGCAAGAGACTCCGATGCTTAAGTTAGCATGGGTATTAAACAGGTTTTATGTAGAATCAGAGTATGAGTTATACCTGGGTGCTCCAGTGTATTTATAATGGTGAGATGTGGCCTCCTGTGGATAAGATAAGTTTAGTTATCTTATCTTATCTTTATCTTATCTTTAAGTGAGGTCATCATATCTTCAAGGGAACCGCCTTTATCTTTCTGGGCTTTAGCTGCCTTTAGATTGGGCTGTGTTCCTTCGTTTTGGGCCTGCTTTGGGCTCCTTTGACGAGTTGGCCGAGCTCTTTGAGAAGAGGTCGGGCATTTAGCCGAGCTCTTTGAGAAGAGGTCGGGCATTTAGCCGAGCTCTTTGAGAAGAGGTCGGGCATTTAGCCGAGCTCTTTGAGAAGAGGTCGGGCATTTAGCCGAGCTCTTTGAGAAGAGGTCGGGCATTTAGCCGAGCTCTTTAAGAAGAGGTCGGATAGCCTGACCTGAAGTGGTCGGTTGGCTTGTTGCTAAACATCCCAGGTCGGACATCTTGACCCAGGGTATGAACAACCACAAATAGCAAAAGGTAACCACTTCTATACAGAAAGAGGTCAGACACTACCTCGTTCGATATAAAGAAGGGAAGGATCTCTAAAAAATCTCTTAATGTCCAGATGAGGAGGTTCCCCCTAGTACTCCTCCAAAATACCCACAAAAGCTTGTTCTACCTCACTTAAACTCTCCCAAGGATACTTGACTACCACTGTATCCTTTTGCCACTATAAAGGGAAGGTAGGCTCATCATTCTCATCTAAAAAGAAAGGGCAAGCATCCTCAACAGCTCGGACCTTGAAGTAGTAATTCTTAAAATTATGGAAAGACTCGTCAAACATCGAAAATACTTTTTTTCCCTGGGTAGCTCAGAAGGAAATCCAAGAAGCCTTCTTCTTGGCCACTCCAGGCTTGGTCAACACAAACAGGTAGAGTAAGAGAGATAGGGTAGGTTGAATACCCAGCTCCTGGCATAACAGCTGAAAAATCTTAATGAAGGCCCAAGAATTCGGATGAAGCTGGGAAGGGGCCACATTACAGGTCCATAAGAGGTCGGTCTCAAAAGCAGTAAAAGGAATAGTGATGTTCAGCTGGCTAAAGAAATAATCATAAGCATAAAAGAAGAGACATTCTCCCTGAGTTAAGGGAGGGAAACTAACCCTCTCCTCAAGGCCGGGTGACAGTAGTTCATAATTCTTTTCATCATCCCTATTGCTACAGATCCTATGGAACCTCCTAAGCCTCTCACAGTACTCTGGATCGGCTAGAGTAACACACATCAGGACTATAGAATCTAGCCAGTCGACCATGCCAGGAGGAACTTTGGTGGACATCTCGAAAATGTTCTTACGGGAAAACATATAGTAACTACACCTACAGTAAGAAGAAAGAAAAGGGTCACTACCAAACAACTCGGACAGAATCGGAAAGAGAAGGAACAACCAACAAACAAAGAGGTATGGCAACAAAAAGGGCATCTTAGGATCTACGAAAATAAGAGATCATCAGCAAAACCCAGGGGTACCCTTTGGAGGCAACAGTACAGAGCACAGAAAAAGAAATAACGCAAAAAATTAAAACCCTAAAACTCTCAAACAAAGTAAACTACCGGAGATAGCAATGGAAACCTAAAGCACGCACATTTTCCTAAAACAGAGCAACAAGGATAAAGAAGATCACGACTTTGATCAGAACAAAGGATGCAATCTTTCTAGAAAGGTTCAACCTTTTCAAAGAAAACTCAATAAAGATCGAAACTTTGCGCGTAAAGACAAGCACGCAACAGTAAAGCATACATAAAGATGACTATTAAGACATAAAAGGAAGAAGAATACCAACCTGCAATGAAGAAGGAATAAGCGCAATGAATGATTAAAACACAGGCGAACCACACCAACGAGCGCTTTTGAAAAGAAAAGTAGGAAGCTTTGGGGCAAGAAATCAGAGGAGCCAGGCGAACAACATATCTCGGAAACAAAAAGCGAAGAAGTAGAAGGAAGAAAGAAAACTTCTCTAAAATTCAAAGAGGAAAGGACGGAATGAAACGGCAAAAAGAAAATTAAAAACACTATTAATGGGCTTTTAAACCACTCGCGCATTCCCGAGGAAGCTAAACGCATCCTACACACACGCCGCAACTAAGAAGATTAAAACGCTTCGCATTTAAAGTAGAAGCAATGCTAAAGGAGGAAGCTACTTGAAGACCAACCAAAGCAAATGCTCGAGCACGACTTCCTCCAAGGGATCGAAGTCTAAAAACACGACCTCAAGGGGAGGATCGAAGCTCAAGCAGGGGGCACTGTTCATACCCTGCGCCAAGCTATACGGTCCGGGTTGGACGACGTCAGAACGACCGACTTCTTAAAGGTTGGTCATCACCGATCTCTTCGTAAAGAGCTCGGACAAACTCACCATTAAGGCCCAAGCAGGCCCAAGACAGAAGGACGCAGCCCACTCTAAAGGCGGCTGGCCTAAAAGATAGGTAACCTCGCTCAAAGATAAGATAAGATAACTAACTTATCTCAAAGGTCAATCTACATTACTAGAAATACATTGAAGCACCCAGGTATAACTCATACTCTTATTTTACAAAAAAAACCTGCCTAAAGCATGTGCTAACTTAAGAATCGGAGTCTCTTGCAGGTACCACCACCCTTCGGTGACGAAGGATCAGCAGCGTCTCCAACTCTACCAAGTCGGACACAGCAGCACCGACCAGCACAGAAGATCTCGTCCGAGATCGACCTTCAGTTTTAGATAACCCTCGGAACAAAAAGGATCACTAAAAAGGGAACAAACACACGAAAGGGTACCCATCACTAAAGGTAACTTAAGGAGTCCCGAGGTGCTTTGCTAATAGGTATAAGTCTTAAAAAGAGATGATACTTAAAAAAGTGAAAGCATAACCCTAAGGCAGAGCTAAAAAGTCATCCAAATAAACTAAAAAGAAAGGGTTCAATATGAGAACGCCACTTAAAAAGTTGTTGGAAATTGACTATAAAGCCCAAAACAAAAGGTTGACAACACAACCAAAGACAAGGCATAGTATGGAAAGCAAAGGTAGAAGTTTTCGAAACAAACACTACCTCAAAAAGATGTCGGGCCATGGAGATTCGAACACCTAGATCTCAAAGGCACGAGAGCCCCTAAAGGGGTACCGTCATCAAAACTAGCAAATCATACATGGGTTAAAAACAAAAGCACCGCACCAAAAAACTAGTTAATACCTCACTAGACACAAAGATTAAAACATTAAAGACTCAAGGGCCGCCCAATGGCAACCCAAGAGTTAAAAAGTGTTTTGATTAAAAACAAAAGTTGCCAAGAGGAAACTAAGGAGTGTCAAGGAACTACTAGAGTAAAATTACAAAACCAAAGTTGAAAAGGTCCACAGGTCAGACCATAAAAGTACATAATAAGAGAGATATAAGAGAATATAATAAGGGATCCAAACTAACCTCAGCCGCTGCATCCTGAGAAGAAGCGGGGTGCACGGAGATCCGCGTAGCGCCAACCACCCCGTCTGGACCATCCAAGATCTCGACCTCGGGCTCAGACTCAGGCCGAGGCACATCGGTAGAAGGGGCCGAAGAAGACTTGGCGGGGGGATTTGGCACGGGAACCTCGTCATCATCAGGAGCAGTAATGATCTTACCATTCTCAACAATATTATCCACACTGAATAAAGTAAGATCGGTATCAGGAGCAAGAACTCGGACCTAGACCTTTAGGTTCTCATACATGGCAGTCATTCCACCTACCATATAGCCCTGAAGCTCAGCATAATCATCATAAGCATACTGAAGCCTCTCCCTGGTTTCTAAGAGCTCGCCATAGGTCCTGGTATAGCTCTCTTTGGACTTTTTTGCCATCTCCTTTGCCAGATTAGCAGCTGCCTCCGCCGTAGTGGCTCGAGCCTTCTCTTTCTCCACCTTAAGCTCCAATCCGACAACTTTGACCTCAAACTCGTCCTTTAAGACCTTCATCCTATCATAATCGGCCTTGGCCTCCTCCAGAAAAGCCTTAGTAGCATGGATCGAAGACTCCTTGACAACCCGGGACAAGGCGGCACTGAGGTTAGCCATCCGGATACTGTTGCTTGATATAAAATCAAGATGGTGGAGGATTGACACATCATCAAGAGAAACTTTACCATAAGGGGCAATAAGCTCAGTGGCAAAAGCCACGCCATCAAATTCCCTATCATCCAGATTGTAAGGGCCGACACTCCTCAGCTTCTTGGGAGGAGGACCAGTTAAAGTAGGGGAGGAGGCAGCACCAGAAGTCACCAGGGGCGGATCAGAAGAAGCTGTCCGAAATTGAGGGGTCGGGATGATCTTCCTCAGACCCTGAGAGTTAGATGCTGGCTTCTTCGGAGGCAGTTGTTGTGAAGAACCCTCCCCCGACGTCTTCCTCGATAAATTCTGGGCAGCCACTGCCTTTTTCGCCTTACAAAAAAATTTTATCGAGTCCGAAGACGACACCATCTCTGAAAAGAAGCCAGGAAAACAGTCACATAGTAGATAATAACAAGATCACAATCAATAAAAGATAACCTTCTATGGACTTGGTTGGATACTACTTAGTTCGAAGCGAAGAAGAGCAGGATCTCCTAAAAACTTCTTAGTGTCCAGATGAGGAGGCTCCCCCCAATGCTCCTCTAACACACCCACAAAGGCCCTCTCTACTTTATCTAAACTCTCCCAGGGATACTTAAGAACTACTAGATCTTTCTGCCACCATAAGGCAAAGATCGGCTCATCGTTTTCGTCCAGAAAGAAGGGGCGAACATCCTTAACAGCCCGGACTTTAAAATAAAAATTCTTAAAGTCCCGAAAAGAGTCATCAAACATGGAAAAAACTTTCCTCCCCTGAGAATCTCGACTTTCGGTCACGAATAAAATGGGTACCCCCCAAGGGTATCGTGCCTGGCATACGGTCCAGAGATATAGTGTCCGCGCACACTCTTGTGACTCCGAAAGGGTGCGAATAGGATACTCAGCCACAGACTTCACATCTCAACGTAAGCGGGACTAACCACTGCCCTTACGCTGCCGCTGCGACCTCGACAAGTGAAATTAACCAACCATCCTAGCCAGACGCATAGCGTCTCAACAATACCAGTAATAATAGTATATCCATATTTCTCAATGATGACTTTTGGTATTCATAAATTCATCATTTATCCTTGAGTCGCAGACTCGTTACAAACATTATCAATTCTCAGTTCCACAACTCATCATGCTCATCATCAACATAAGTACTACTCTTCCAACCCACACAACTATTCTATCCTCAGTACTCCAGAAACTTAAGGCTCTATTTTCTAACTCATGATAGAAAATTACCAAGTGAAACCAACTAATTCATCTCTATTAGCTTTAGAGCCTAAATACAAGGTAGCAATCTCAAACAACAATTTAAGGAAGTTTAGAAAGTAAGAGAACCCTTAAAAATGAACAAAAATAAATTTTCAACAAAACAAGGTCTGTGCATACGCACGCCCAAGGGTGCGTACGCACACTTTAAATTTAGACTATTCCGCGTACGCACTCGTGTGCCGCGTACACGGGGGTGCTGGACAGACGCCATCACCCGTGTGTGGTGCATGGGGCCGCGTATGCATCCTTGGGTTTTGGCCCATCCTGCGTACGCATGCATATGCTGCGTACACAAGAAGGCCTGGCAGAGACGCACACCCGCGTATGGAGGTACCCGCATACGCATGCCCTAAATGTTCATAACTTCCTCTTGAGATAACCTTTAATTTAAAACAAAGTTCATCCAATTTCAAGGTTTGAGGCTCAAGTTATGATCCGTCAAAGTTCGTCAAAAATCAAGTTTTACAAAATCATTTAGGTTCTCAAAATTTCAAGACTTCCCAACCAAAACCATTTCATAAACATGCTAATACATACCAAATCTCACCATTCATGCCCATAATCACAACCATATATTTTTCCACTTACCAATTAACTTCCTCTATCATTTTAAACCTATTTTATTCAACTTTCCCAACATAATTCAACAAAACTCCACAAGTTCTCAAGTAAGACTCCAACCTTCACAATTTTACACAATTTGACTCTTCACCAACACAATTCAACATATCTCATCATAATTCACATAGTTATCATTATTCACCCCAACAACAACAATTATCAATATAATTAATCAAAATCATCACAAACATCAATAATCATAATCCACTATCAACAATTCAAACCTATCCTATTGTCCACTAGCCTAAGTGTCAAGAAATATTATATATTACATAGAGAAAACCGAAACCATACCTTGACTGATTTCCAATATGAACCACACACTAAATTTGAGTCCAAATAAACCCTCTAAGCATCAACCAATACACTCCAACAAGCATCAACAATCAAATTTTCCAAGCTATACACATTAATTTACCAAAAATCAATACCTAGAGTTTTTAAATACACAATTTCACAAGAGATAAGAGTAAGCTTACCTTACCCATAGTTGATTAGGACAAAATTCTATAGAAACCAAGTGCTAGAGTGTACGTAAACACCCAAAATCACAAAAATCCACTCAAACCAAAACCCAAAATTTTAAAATTCACAATGAATAAAAATTGGGCAGGGATTTTCGAAAATCTTAGCACAATACCTAGCTAGAAGTGACGGGATAGGCAAGAGCTTCGCGTAGCCGCAAACGGCACACGAATCGGAGTATCGTAGCTCGAGTTATGATCGAAAAAGTGATGAAGTGAATAGTATTTTCTCCCTTTTCTTCTCTCAACTCATGCTGCTGCTAGGTTTAGTGTTTAATGAGTTATGAGACTGAAATGGGTTCATTTGTGTGTTTATACATGTTGGGCTTGGACCCAACTTGGCCCCGGTCTAACCCGTTAGTATTTTTGGCCCGTTTGGCCCAACTTTGGGCCAAACCTTTAAAATTAGCATCCGGTTTTCGACTTTAAATGTTTTTATAAGTTTTTCTACAGTTTTTACCGCTCTCACACAGTACCGAAAGATTTAAGCCAGTACTGCCGGCTAATTTACCGGTACGCATTTTTACGCAATTTTTCGCAGAAATTTACATTTTTTAACTCAGAAAAATCTTTTTTTTTGAAGTAAAGAGCTCAACACACAAGGTGGAGCGTTAAAGATAAAACAAAATAAACCAGTAAACAACAGTTGACAACTCAAAGTACATGACAACCCCTATTCATCTTCGCCATTGCCATCGACAACCAAAGAGTTCACCACCAATACATTCCTTGGAGAAATTAAAGGACCTGTTTATAATTTCCTGCACACTTGAGACTTGATTTTTGAAGATTTTATTATTCCTTTCTAGCCAAATTGTCCAAATAACATCAAAGAATCCAATGAACCACCGCTTCCTCTCATCCTTTCTCGTTGAAATATTTGTCCAACTTTTAAAGTGATGCTTTAGTGAACCTGGCATTGTACATGTCCTCCCAAGAGCGAACAGGCAAGCACACCACACCTGCCAAGTGAGCTCACAACCAATAAACAAATGAAATGCAGACTCTACAGACTTTCAACATAAACACACATATATAATCATTCTGGTCAATAACACCTAATTTACACAATCTATTCTTAGTATTCACCCTGCTAACCAACACAAACCAAGAAAACAGCTCAATCTTTGGTGGGACGAAACCTCTCCAAATAGCACTAGTGAAGCTATAGCTTGTGATTTCCTCTGAAAGAACTTCTACTTGCAACACCTGCACAAAGGAGTTAGTCGAAAAAATACCTGATCTATCAAATTTCCAAATCACTCTATCCTCTCTCTCATTTGTTAGCTTAACTGATTGCAACCTTTCATGAAGTTGGTTTACTAGCTCCAACTCCCATTGGAAACTCCAAATCCACTCTAACCCATCCCAAAATCCACAATCCCCTATAATAGATCCTTTAAGGTTTGAGACCGAGAAAAGTCTTCGAAACACATCTTTCAATGCACCACTAGGTAACCAGCTATCCTCCCAGAATTAGATTGTTTTGCCAGTCCCTAAATCCATGGATAAGCCTCTGATCATCCTTTCTCTCACATGTGGCTCCCTGATTTGTAATTGACAAATATCCTTCTATGGACCCCCTCTTGTAAGTATTGGTTGACCACTCAGCATCTCAGAAAGATTCATGTTATTACAGGAGCAAACAACTTTCTTTCATAAGGGACAGTTCTCTTTTGAAAATCTCCATCACCACTTAAAAAGTAGAGCTGTATTCTAAACCACTACATCACCAACTCCCAAGCCACCTGCCTTTTTTGGAGCCATTACTAGTTTCCATTTCACTAGCAGCATCCCATTCCTTCCATCCTCTTTACTCCACAAGAGTCATCTTTGTAGGGAGATCAACTTCTCCGCCATAGCCTTGGGTATCTTGTATAAACTGAGATAGTAAATAGGCAGACTATTAAGAATAGATTTATTGAGAACCAGCTTACCCGCCTTATTGAGTTTCTGTGCTTTTCATAGACTCAGCTTTTCTTCCACCTTGTCAATCACTGGTTTCCATGTCTTAACAAGCCTCGGATTTGATCCCAGAGAAATGTCCAGGTATCTGACTGGTAATGATGCCTCCTTACATCCCAACAAATGACACATCTTCCGTGTCCAACACCACTCACAATTAACTGGTATAAAGCTGAACTTCTCAAAATTAATACTTAACCTAAACATCATCTTAAAATATCGCAACAACCGTTTGTAGTTCTTGATAGTCTCCTCCTTAATAGGATAGAACAAGATAGTATCATCTACAAATTACAAGTCTGACAACTCAATGTTATCCCGTCCAACCAAAAATGGAGAGATACGTTCATTCCTCACCACCTCCCTGATCATTCTATGAAGAATATCAACAACTAGCACAAACAGAAAGGGAGACAGTGGGTCTCTTTGTCCTAGACTGATAGTGAGAATTTTGTCGTGTCGGTATAGTATTTCTCACAAAATAATTCTCGTTGCAAGTATAGTTCTACACTAACAAACAATCCTCCCAATCAAAAATTTGGTTGTTACAAGTACAAACCCCTAATAAAAATAATCGAAGTATTCAAACCTCGGGTTGTTCTCCCTAGGAATTGCAATAAAGTGCTCAATTATTGGCTATAAAGAACAAGGGTGGTTTGATTTATAATTGGCAAGGAAATATAAAAGCAAGAAAGTAAACAACAAGAACTAATAAAATAAAGGAAAGAACTCTTGGCTAGACATAGGTAATTTGAGATCACCATCCTTGTCTACAAACCATACATTGATAATTGTGAGAGGCCAACCTATTAAGTCTACCTCCAAAAGCTTTAAGTACGTAATATCTACTCCTAAGCTTAAAGTACGTCAAATAGGCTTGATCACATCAACCCATAAGTCCCAACCTATCTACTAATTAGATTAGTAGTGGGTTAGTGTCAATGGGTATCAAATTGATCACCAAGGGTTCTCAAATTACCAATTCAATGAGACCCAATGACTCAAGGTCACTCAATTCCCTTAGCCTAGACCAAGAGTAAAGAAAACTACTAAAAACTAGAGGACACATTCTATCAAACACCTGGAGTGCAAGAAAAGTAAACATCACCAAATGCAAGAATTAACAAGATCCATAACCATCATGAGCAAGAAATCAACAATAGCAATGAAGATAAACATAAAAGAGCCATGGAAACATAAAATTGTATTAGAAGAAATTAAGATCCAACAATGGTTCATCAACATAAAAGAGAGCAAAATAAGAAAGGGCAAGTAAAACTAGAAGAGCAAAGATGTAATAACAAGAAATTAAAAGGGAAGACTAAATCAAAACAAGAATTGAAAATTGGATTTAAGAAAATTAAAACTAAACTACCATAAATTCTAGAACCGCCTCATTTGAGATCTCTGTAGCTCAAGTTATGATCAATTGAATGCGAAGAGGTCAGGATTGACAGCTTTGCGATTCCTTCATATCTTCATGAGTTCTCCCACTTTTCATGCTTTTTCTTCATTCCTTCAATCCAATCTTTGCCTTCTAAACCTGAAATCACTTAACAAACATATCAAGGCATCGAATGGAATTAAAGTGAATTAAATTAAGCTATTTTAAGGCCTAAAAAGTATGTTTTCACACTTAAGCACAAATTTAGGGAGAAATACATAACCATGCTATTTCATTGAATAAATTTGAGAAAAGTTGATAAAATCCCCTAAATTAAGCACAAGATAAACCACAAAATTGGGGTTTATCAAACCTCCCCACACTTAAACTAAGCATGTCCTCATGCTAAGAATAAAGAAGGACAAGAAAAGGGGTATGAACATTAATTCAATGCAAATAAACTATATGCACCTATCTATATGAATGCAACTAAATGCAAAATGCCTCTACTACTTGATTAAAAGTAAATCAATCCTGGTGCGCGAAATTGTGAACAATACTTTTCACAACTCTCATAATCCCTGGTAATGAACCCCAAAGACTTGGTGTTCAATGCCATGGCATAAACACAACTTCGCACAACTAACCAGCAAGTGCACTGGGTCGTCCAAGTAATAAACCTTACGCGAGTAAGGGTCGATCCCATGGAGATTGTTGGTCTGAAGCAAGCTATGGTCATCTTGTAAATCTTAGTCAGGCAAACTCAAATGGATATGGTGATATACGAATAAAACATAAAGATAAAAATAAAGATACTTATGTAATTCATTGGTGGGAATTTCAGATAAGCGCATGAAGATGCTGTGTCCCTTCCGTCTTTCTGCTTTTCTACTGTCTTCATCCAATCCTTCTTACTCCTTTCCATGGCAAGCTTATGCAAGGGTTTCACCGTTGTCAGTGGCTACCTCCCATCCTCTCAGTGGAAATGTTCAACGCACCCTGTCACGGCACGGCTATCCATCTGTCGGTTCTCGATCAGGCCGGAATAGAATCCAGTGATTCTTTTGCGTCTGTCACTAACGCCCCGCCTTCAGGAGTTTGAAGCACGTCACAGTCATTCAATCATTGAATCCTACTCAGAATACCACAGACAAGGTTAGACCTTCCAGATTCTCTTGAATGCCGCCATCAGTTCTAGCCTATACCACGAAGACTCTGATCTCACGGAATGGCTGGCTCGGTTGTCAGGCGATCAACCATGCATCGTGTATCAGGAATCCAAGAGATATTCACCCAATCTAAGGTAGAACGGAGGTGGTTGTCAGGCATACGTTCATAGGTGAGAATGATGATGAGTGTCACGGATCATCACATTCATCAAGTTGAAGAACAAGTGATATCTTAGAACAAGAACAAGCGGAATTGAATAGAAGAATAGTAGTAATTGCATTAATACTCGAGGTACAGCAGAGCTCCACACCTTAATCTATGGTGTGTAGAAACTCCACCGTTGAAAATACATAAGAACAAGGTCTAGGCATGGCCGAATGGCCAGCCTCTCAATGATCTAAGATAGCCTCAGAACAAAGATAGCTACCCAGATCCCTCAATTTCAGCCAGAAAATACCTGAAATCACAGAAAAACACACAAACTCATAGTAAAGTCCAGAAAAGTGAATTTTAACTAAAAACTAATAAAAATATACTAAAAACTAAACCAAATATACTAAAAACATACTAAAAACAATGCCAAAAAGCGTACAAATTATCCGCTCATCACAACACCAAACTTAAATTGTTGCTTGTCCTCAAGCAACTGAAAATCAAATAAGATAAAAAGAAGAGAATATGCAATGAATTCTAAAAACATCTATGAAGATCAGTATTAATTAGATGAGCGGGGCTTTTAGCTTTTTGCCTCTGAACAGTTTTGGCATCTCACTCTATCCTTTGAAACTCAGAATGATTGGCTTCTTTAGGAACTCAGAATCCAGATAGTGTTATTGATTCTCCTAGCTAAGTATAATGATTCTTGAACACAGCTACTTATTGAGTCTTGGCTGTGGCCCAAAGCACTCTGTCTTCCAGTATTACCACCGGATACATACATGCCACAGACACATAATTGGGTGAACCTTTTCAGATTGTGACTCAGCTTTGCTAAAGTCCCCAATTAGAGGTGTCCAGGGTTCTTAAGCACACTCTTTTTGCCTTGGATCACAACTTTATTTCTTTCTTTTTCTTTTCTTTTTCTTTCTCTCTTTTTTTTTCGTCTTTCTCTTTCTCTTTTTTTTATTCACTGCTTTTTCTTGCTTCAAGAATCATTTTTATGATTTTTCATATCCTCAGTAACATGTCTCCTTTTTCATCATTATTTCAAGAGCCAACATTCATGAATCACAAATTCAAAAGACATATGCACTGTTTAAGCATGCATTCAGAAAACAAAAGTGTTGCCACCACATCAAAATAATTAAACTGTTATAAAATTCAAAATTCATGCAATTCTTTTTCTTTTTCAATTAAGAACAATTTTTTATTCAAGAAATGTGATGGATTAATAGGACATTCATAACTTTAAGGCATAGACACTTAAGACACTAATGATCATAAGACACAAACATGGATAAACATAAGCATGAAAATTCGAAAAACAAGAAAATAAAAAACAAGGAGATTAAAGAACGGGTCCACCTTAGTGATGGCGGCTTGTTCTTGAAGATCTTATGGAGTGCTTGAGCTCCTCAATGTCTCTTCCTTGTCTTTGTTGCTCCTCTCTCATGATTCTTTGATCTTCTCTAATTTCATGGAGGAGGATGGAATGTTCTTGGTGCTCCACCCTTAGTTGTCCCATGTTGGAACTCAATTCTCCTAGGGAGGTGTTCAGTTGCTCCCAATAGTCTTGTGGGGGAAAGTGCATCCCTTGAGGCATCTCAAGGATCTCATGATGAGAGGGGTCTCTTGTTTGCTCCATCCTTTTCTTAGTGATGGGCTTATCCTCATCAATAGGGGTGTCTCCTTCTATGTCAACTCCAACTGAGTAACAGAGGTGACAAATGAGGTGAGGAAAGGCTAACCTTGCCAAGGTGGAGGACTTGTCCGCCACCTTATAGAGTTCTTGGGCTATAACCTCATGAACTTCCACTTCTTCTCCAATCATGATGCTATGAATCATGATGGCCCGGTCTAGAGTAACTTCGGACCGGTTGCTAGTGGGAATGATTGAGCGTTGGATAAACTCCAACCATCCTCTAGCCACGGGCTTGAGGTCATGCCTTCTTAGTTGAACCGGCTTCCCTCTTGAATCTCTCTTCCATTGGGCGCCCTCTTCACAAATGTCAGTGAGGACTTGGTCCAACCTTTGATCAAAGTTGACCCTTCTAGTGTAAGGATGTTCATCTCCTTGCATCATAGGCAAGTTGAATGCCAACCTTACATTTTCCGGACTAAAATCCAAGTATTTTCCCCGAACCATATTAAGCCAATTCTTTGGATCCGGGTTCACACTTTGATCATGGTTCTTGGTGATCCATGCATTGGCATAGAACTCTTGAACCATTAAGATTCCGACTTGTTGAATGGGGTTGGTAAGAACTTCCCAACCTCTTCTTCGGATCTCATGTCGGATCTCCGGATATTCACTCTTTTTGAGTGAAAAAGGGACCTCGGGGATCACCTTCTTCAAGGCCACAACTTCATAGAAGTGGTCTTGATGCACCCTTGAGATGAATCTCTCCATCTCCCATGACTCGGAGGTAGAAGCTTTTGCCTTCCCTTTCCTCTTTCTAGAGGTTTCTCCGGCCTTGGATGCCATAAATGGTTATGGAAAAACAAAAAGCAATGCTTTTACCACACCAAACTTAAAAGGTTTGCTCGTCCTCGAGAAAAAGAAGAAAGAAGAGAGTAGAAGAAGAAGAAATGAGAAAGAAGGGAATGGCTTAGTGTTCGGCCAATAAGGGGAAGAAGTGGTGTTTAGGTTGTGGGAAAATGAAGGAGTGAAGATGGGTATATATAGGAGTGGGGGAAGGGTTATGGTTCGGCTATGGGAGGGTGAGTTTGGGAGGGAAAGTGGTTTGAATTTGAAGGGTGAGGTAGGTGGGGTTTTATGAAGGATGGATGTGAGTGGTGAAGAGAAAGATGGGATTTGATAGGTGAAGGGTTTTTAGGGAAGAGGTGTTGAGGTGATTGGTGAATGGGTGAAGAAGAGAGAGAGTGGTGGGGTTGGTGGGGATCCTGTGGGGTCCACAGATCCTGAGGTGTCAAGGAAAAGTCATCCCTGCACCAAATGGCATGCAAAATTGCGTTTTTAGCCAATTCTGGCGTTAAACGCCAGGCTGGTGCCCATTTCTGGCGTTTAACGCCAGGTTCTTGCCCTTTCCTGGCATTTAACGCCAGTCTGGTGCCCCTTTCTGGCGTTAAACGCCCAGAATGGTGCCAGACTGGGCGTTAAACGCCCATCTGCTAGCCTTACTGGCGTTTAAACGCCAGCACGCTCTCCTCCAGGGTGTGTTGTTTTTCTTTCTACTTTTCATTCTGTTTTTGCTTTTTCAATTGATTTTGTGACTTCTCATGATCATCAACCTACAAAATAAAATAAAATAACAAAGGAAAATATATAAAATATAACATTGGGTTGCCTCCCAACAAGCGCTTCTTTAATGTCAGTAGCTTGACAGAGGGCTCTCATGGAGCCTCACAGATGCTCAGAGCAATGTTGGAACCTCCCAACACCAAACTTAGAGTTTGAATGTGGGGGTTCAACACCAAACTTAGAGTTTGGTTGTGGCCTCCCAACACCAAACTTAGAGTTTGACTGTGGGGGCTCTGTTTGACTCTGATTTGAGAGAAGCTCTTCATGCTTCCTCTCTATGGTGACAGAGGGATATCCTTGAGCCTTAAACACAAAGGATTCTTCATTCACTTGAATGATCAGTTCAGCTCCATCAACATCAATCACAGCCTTTGCTGTGGCTAGGAAGGGTCTGCCAAGGATGATAGATTCATTCATGCACTTCCCAGTCTCTAGGACTATGAAATCAGCAGGGATGTAATGGTCTTCAATCTTCACCAGAACATCCTCTACAAGTCCATAAGCTTGTTTTCTTGAATTGTCTGCCATCTCTAGTGAGATTCTTGCAGCTTGTACCTCAAAGATTGGTGCGCGAAATTGTGAACAATACTTTTCACAACTCTCATAATCCCTGGTCATGAACCCCAAAAACTTGGTAGTTCAATCCCATGGCATTACACAACTTCGCACAACTAACCAGCAAGTGCACTGGGTCGTCCAAGTAATACCTTACGTGAGTAAGGGTCGATCCCACGGAGATTGTTAGTATGAAGCAAGCTATGGTCATCTTGTAAGTCTTAGTCAAGCAAACTCAAATGGATATGGTGATGAACGCATAAAAACATAAAGATAAAGATAGAGGTACTTATGTAATTCATTGGTAGGAACTTCAGATAAGCGCATGAAGATGCCTTTCCTTCTGTCTCTCTGCTTTCCTACTGTCTTCATCCAATCCTTCTTACTCCTTTCCATGGCAAGCTCGTGTAGGGTTTCACCGTTGTCAATGGCTACCTCCCATCCTCTCAGTGAAAGCGATTGCATATGCTCTGTCACAGCATAGCGGAATTCAGCTGTCGGTTCTCGGTCAGGCCGGAATAATATCCATCGATACTTTTGCGTCTGTCACTAACGCCCCGCCTGCTAGGAGTTTGAAGCACGTCACAGTCATTCAGTCATTGAATCCTACTCAGAATACCACAGACAAGGTTAGATCTTCCGGATTCTCTTGAATGCCGCCATCAGTTCTAGCCTATACCACGAAGACTCTGATCTCACGGAATGGTTGGCTCGGTTGTCAGGCGAGCACTCGGTTGTCAGGCGATCAACCATGCATCGTGCAATCAGGAATCCAAGAGATATTCACCTAATCAAAGGTAGAACGGAGGTGGTTGTCAGTCACACGTTCATAGGTGAGAATGATGATGAGTGTCACAGATCATCACATTCATCAAGTTGAAGAACAAGTGATATCTTAGAACAAGAACAAGCAGAATTGAATGGAAGAACAATAGTAATTGCATTAATACTCGAGGTACAGCAGAGCTCCACACCTTAATCTATGGTGTGTAAAAACTCCACCGTTGAAAATACATAAGAACAAGGTCTAGGCATGGCCGTGAGGCCAGCCTCCCAGTGATCTAAGATAGCATAAAAATGAAGATAGCTACCAAAGTCTTTTAATACAATAGTAAAAGGTCCTACTTATAGATAACTAGTAGCCTAAGGTTTACAGAAATGAGTAAATGACATAAAAATCCACTTCCGGGCCCACTTGGTGTGTGTTTGGGCTGAGCAATGAAGCAATTTCGTGTAGAGACTCTTCTTGGAGTTAAACGCCAGCTTTTATGCCAGTTTGGGCGTTTAACTCCCATTTGGGTGCCAGTTCCAGCGTTTAACGCTGGAATTTCTTGAGGTGACTTTGAACGCCGGTTTGGGCCATCAAATCTTGGGCAAAGTATGGACTATCATATATTGCTGGAAAGCCAGGATGTCTACTTTCCAACGCCGTTGAGAGCGCGCCAATTGGGCTTCTGTAGCTCCAGAAAATCCACTTCGAGTGCTGGGAGGTCAGAATCCAACAGCATCTGCAGTCCTTTTAGTCTCTGAATCAGATTTTTGCTCAGGTCCCTCAATTTCAGCCAGAAAATACCTGAAATCACAGAAAAACACACAACTCATAGTAAAGTCCAGAAAAGTGAATTTTAACTAAAAACTAATAAAAATATAATAAAATCTAAACTAAATATACTAAAAACATACTAAAAACAATGCCAAAAAGCGTACAAATTATCCGCTCATCACAACACCAAACTTAAATTGTTGCTTGTCCCCAAGCAACTGAAAATCAAACAAGATAAAAAGAAGAGAATATGCAATGAATTCCAAAAACATCTATGAAGATCAGTATAATTAGATGAGCGGGGCTTTAGCTTTTTGCCTCTGAACAGTTTTGGCATCTCACTCTATCCTTTGAAATTCAGAATGGTTGGCTTCTTTAGGAACTCAGAATCCAGATAGTGTTATTGATTCTCCTAGTTAAGTATGATGATTCTTGAACACAGCTACTTTATGAGTCTTGGCCGTGGCCCAAAGCACTCTGTCTTCCAGTATTACTACCGGATACATACATGCCACAGACACATAATTGGGTGAACCTTTTCAGATTGTGACTCAGCTTTGCTAAAGTCCCCAATTAGAGGTGTCCAGGGTTCTTAAGCACACTCTTATTGCCTTGGATCATAACTTTATTCTTTCTTTTTCTTTCTTTTTCTCTTTTTTTTTCGTTTTTCTTTTTTTTTCGTTTCTTTCTTTTTTTTTTTTGTATTCACTGCTTTTTCTTGCTTCAAGAACCATTTTTAATGATTTTTCAGATCCTCAGTAACATGTCTCCTTTTTCATCATTCTTTCAAGAGCCAACCTTCATGAACCACAAATTCAAGATACATATGCACTGTTTAAGCATACATTCAGAAGACAAAAGTAATGCCACCACATCACAATAATTAAACTATTATAAAATTCAAAATTCATGCAATTCTTTCCTTTTTTTTCTCAATTAAGCACGTTTTTATTCAAGAAAGGTGATGGATTCATAGGACATTCATAACTTTAAGGCATAGACACTAAGACACTAATGATCACAAGACACAAACATGGATAAACATAAGCATAAAATTCGAAAAACAGAAGAATAAAGAGCAAGGAAATTAAAGAACGGGTCCACCTTAGTGATGGCGGCTCTTCTTCCTCTTGAAGATCCTATGGAGTGCTTGAGCTCCTCAATGTCTCTTCCTTGTCTTTGTTGCTCCTCCCTCATGATTCTTTGGTCTTCTCTAATTTCATGAAGGATGATGGAGTGTTCTTGATGCTCCACCCTTAGTTGTCCCATGTTGGAACTCAATTCTCCTAGGGAGGTGTTCAGTTGCTCCCAATAGTTTTGTGGAGGAAAGTGCATCCCTTGAGGTATCTCAGGGATCTCATGATGAGAGGGGTCTCTGTGTGCTCCATCCTTTTCTTGGTGATGGGCTTGTCCTCATCAATGGGGGTGTCTCCTTCTATGTCAACTCCAACTGAATAACAGAGGTGACAAATGAGATGAGGAAAGGCTAGCCTTGCCAAGGTGGAAGACTTGTCCGCCACCTTATAAAGCTCTTGGGCTATAACCTCATGAACTTCCACTTCTTCTCCAATCATGATGCTATGAATCATGATGGCCCGGTCTAGAGTAACTTCGGACCGGTTGCTAGTGGGAATGATTGAGCGTTGAATGAACTCCAACCATCCTCTAGCCATGGGTTTGAGGTCATGCCTTCTCAATTGAACCGGCTTGCCTCTTGAGTCTCTCTTCCATTGTGCGCCCTCTTCACATATGACTGTGAGGACTTGGTCCAACCTTTGATCAAAATTGACCCTTCTTGTGTAAGGATGTTTATCTCCTTGCATCATAGGCAAGTTGAACGCTACCCTCACACTTTTCGGACTGAAATCCAAGTATTTCCCCCGAACCATAGTAAGATAATTCTTTGGATTCGGGTTCACACTTTGATCATGGTTCTTGGTGATCCATGCATTGGCATAGAACTCTTGAACCATCAAGATTCCGACTTGTTGAATGGGGTTGGTAAGCACTTCCCAACCTCTTCTTCGGATCTCATGGCGGATCTCCGGATATTCACCCTTTTTGAGTGAAAAGGGGACCTCGGGGATCACCTTCTTCAAGGCCACAACTTCATAGAAGTGGTCTTGATGCACCCTTGAGATGAATCTATCCATCTCCCATGACTCGGAGGTGGAAGCTTTTGCCTTCCCTTTCCTCTTTTTAGAGGTTTCTCCGGCCTTGGATGCCATAAATGGTTATGGAAAAACAAAAAGCAATGCTTTTACCACACCAAACTTAAAATGTTTGCTCGTCCTCGAGCAAAAGAAGAAAGAAGAGAGTAGAAGAAGAAGAAATGAGGAGAAAGGGAATGGCTTAGTATTCGGCCAAGGGGGAGAGAGATGGTGTTTAAGGTGTGTGAAAATGAAGGAGTGAAGGAGGGTTTATATAGGAGGGAGGGAGAGGGATGTTCGGCCATTTGAGGGTGGGTTTGGGTGGGAAAGTGGTTTGAATTTGAATGGTGGGGTAGGTGGGGTTTTATGAAGGATGGATGTGAGTGGTGAAGAGAAAGAAGGGATTTGATAGGTGAGGGGTTTTTGGGGAAGAGGTATTGAGGTGATTGGTGAATGGGGGAAGAAGAGAGAGAGTGGTGGTGGGGTAGGTGGGGGTCCTGTGGGGTCCACAGATCCTGTGGTGTCAAGGAAAAGTCATCCCTGCACCAAATGGCATCAAAATCCACGTTTTGAGCCATTTTTGGCGTTAAACGCCGGGCTGATGCCCATTCCTGGCGTTAAATGCCAGATTCTTGCCCTTTTCTGGCGTTTAACGCCAGTCTGGTGCCCCTTTCTGGCGTTAAACGCCCAGAATGGTGCCAGACTGGGCGTTAAACGCCCAACTGCTAGGCTTACTGGCGTTTGAACGCCAGCAACATCTTCCTCCAGGGTGTGCTATTTTTCTTCCTGTTTTTCATTTTGTTTTTGCTTTTTTCATTGATTTTGTGACTTCTCATGATCATCAACCTACAAAAAAGATAAAATAACAAAAGGAAATAGTTAATTTTAAAACATTGGGTTGCCTCCCAACAAGCGCTTCTTTAATGTCATTAGCTTGACAGAGGACTCTCATGGAGCCTTACAGATATTCAGAGCAATGTGGGAACCTCCCAACACCAATCTTAGAGTTTGAATGTGGGGGTTCAACACCAAACTTAGAGTTTGGTTGTGGCCTCCCAACACCAAACTTAGAGTTTGACTGTGGGGCTCTGTTTGTCTCTGATTTGAGAGAAGCTCTTCATGCTTCTTCTCCATGGTGACAGAGGGATATCCTTGAGCCTTAAACACAAGGATTTTTCATTCACTTGAATGATCAGTTCACCTCTATCAACATCAATCACAGCCTTTGCTGTGGCTAGGAAGGGTCTGCCAAGGATGATGGATTCATCCATGCACTTCCAGTCTCTAGGACTATGAAGTCAATAGGGATGTAATGGTCTTCAACTTTACCAAAACATTCTCTACAAGTCCATGAGCTTGTTTTCTTGAGTTGTCTGCCATCTCTAGTGAGATTTTTGCAGCTTGCACCTCAAAGATCCCTAGCTTCTCCATTACAGAGAGGCATGAGGTTTACACTTGACCCTAAGTCACACAGGGCCTTCTTGAAGGTCATGGTGCCTATGGTACAAGGTGTGGAAAACTTCCCAGGATCTTGTCTCTTTTGAGTAATTTCTGTGAGCAAAGCAAAGGAGGTTCATCCTCCCAAGTCTCATTTCCAAATACTTGTCATTTAGCTTCATGATTGCTCCAGGTATTTAGCAACTTGCTCTTCAGTGACATATTCATCCTCTTCAGAGGATGAATACTCATCAGAGCTCATGAAAGGCAGAAGTAAGTCCAATGGAATCTCTATGGTCTCATTTTGAGCCTCAGAATTCCATGGTTCCTCATTGGGGAACTCAGAGGAGGTTTGGTGCAACGCCCATTGAGGTCTTCCTCAGTGGCGTCCACCTCCTCTCTTTCCTCTCCATATTCGGCCATGGTTATGGCTTTGCACTCTCCTTTTGGATTTTCTTCTGTATTACTTGGGAGAGTACTAGGAGGGAGTTCAGTAACTTTCTTGCTCAGCTGTCCCACTTGTGCCTCCAAATTTCTAATGGAGGACCTTGTTTCAGTCATGAAACTTTGAGTGGTTTTGATTAGATCAGAGACCATTGTTGCTAAGTCAGAGGTATTCTGCTTAGAACTCTCTGTCTGTTGCTGAGAAGATGATGGAAAAGGCTTGCCATTGCTAAACCTGTTTCTTCCACCATTATTGTTATTGAAACCTTGTTGAGGTCTTTTCTTGATTCTTCCATGAGAAATTTGGATGATTTCTCCATGAAGAATTATAGGTGTTTCCATAGGGTTCTCCTAGGTAATTCACCTCTTCCATTGAAGGGTTCTCAGGATCATAGGCTTCTTCTTCAGATGAAGCATCCTTAGTACTGCTTGGTGCATTTTGCATTCCAGACAGACTCTGAGAAATCAAATTGACTTGTTGAGTCAGTATCTTGTTCTGAGCCAGTATGGCATTCAGAGTATCAATCTCAAGAACTCCTTTCTTCTGACTTGTCCCATTCTTCACAGGATTCCTTTCAGAAGTGTACATGAATTGGTTATTTGCAACCATTTCAATTAGCTCTTGAGCTTCTGTAGGCGTCTTCTTCAGATGAAGAGATCCTCCAGCAGAGCTATCCAAAGACATCTTGGATAGTTCAGAGAAACCATCATAGAAAATACCGATGATGCTCCATTCAGAAAGCATGTCTGAGGGACATTTTCTGATTAATTGTTTGTATCTTTCCCAAGCTTCATAGAGGGATTCTCCATCCTTCTGTCTGAAGGTTTCGACTTCCACTCTAAGCTTCCTCCATTTTTGAGGTGGAAAGAACTTTGCCAAGAAGGCATTGACTAGCTTTTCCCAAGAGTCCAGGCTATCTTTAGGTTGTGAGTCCAACCATATTCTAGCTCTGTCTCTTACAGCAAAAGGGAATAGTGGTGCACGAAATTGTGATCACTACAACTTCGCACAACTAACCAGCAAGTGCACTGGGTCGTCCAAGTAATAAACCTTACGCGAGTAAGGGTCGATCCCACAGAGATTGGTGGTATGAAGCAAGCTATGGTCATCTTGTAAATCTCAGTCAGGCAGACTCAAATGTATATGGTGATGAACGAAAATAACACAAAGGTAAAGATAGTGATACTTATGTAATTCATTGGTAGGAACTTCAGATAAGCGCATGAAGATGCCTTCCCTTCCGTCTCTCTGCTTTCCTACTGCCTTCATCCAGCCCTTCTTACTCCTTTCCATGGCAAGCTCGTGTAGGGTTTCACTGTTGTCAGCAGCTACCTCCCATCCTCGCAGTGAAAGCTAATGCACACACTCTGTCACAGTGCTGCCAATCACCGGTGTGGTTCCCTCCCCTACCGGAATAGAATCACTCTTTTGCGTCTGTCACTAACGCCCAGTAGGTTACAGGTTTGAAGCACGTCACAGTCATTCAATCATTGAATCCTACTCAGAATACCACAGACAAGGTTTAGACCTTCCGGATTCTCTTGAATGCCGCCATCAGTCCTACCTATACCACGAAGATTCCGATTAAAGAATCCAAGAGATATTCACTAAGCCTCAAATGCTTGTAGAACAAGAGTGGTTGTCAGTCACTTTGTTCATGGGTGAGAATGGTGATGGGCGTCAATCATCACCTTCATCAAGTTGAAGAACAAGTGATATCTTGGAACAAGAACAAGCGGAATTGAATGGAAGAACAATAGTAATTGCATTAATACTCGAGGTACAGCAGAGCTCCACACCTTAATCTATGGTGTGTAGAAACTCCACCATTGAAAATACATAAGAACAAAAGTTATCATTGGTTTCGGCCCCAGAGAGGGAACCAGAAGAACCAAGATCTGATCTAAGAACTAGATGTCCGAAGATGATAAATACAATAGTAAAAGGTCTTATATATAGAGAACTAGTAGCCTAGGGTGTACAGAGATGAGTAAATGACATAAAAATCCTTTTCCGGGCCCACTTGGTGTGTGCTTGGGCTGAGCAATGAAGCATTTTCGTGTAGAGACTCTTCTTGGAGTTAAACGCCAGCTTTTATGCCAGTTTGGGCGTTTAACTCCCATTTAGGTGCCAGTTTCGGCTTTTAACGCTGGAATTTCTTGAGGTGACTTTGAACGCCGGTTTGGGCCATCAAATCTTGGGCAACGTATGGACTATCATATATTGCTGGAAAGCCCAGGATGTCTACTTTCCAACGCCGTTGAGAGCGCGCCAATTGGGCTTCTGTAGCTCCAGAAAATCCACTTCGAGTGCAGGGAGGTCAGAATCCAACAGCATCTGCAGTCCTTTTCAGTCTCTGAATCAGATTTTTGCTCAGGTCCCTCAATTTCAGCCAGAAAATATCTGAAATCACAGAAAAACACACAAACTCATAGTAAAGTCCAGAAAAGTGAATTTTAACTAAAAACTAATAAAAATATACTAAGAACTCAACTAAAACTACCAAAAACATACTAAAAACAATGCCAAAAAGCGTACAAATTATCCGCTCATCACAACACCAAACTTAAATTGTTGCTTGTCCTCAAGCAACTGAAAATCAAATAAGATAAAAAGAAAAGAATATACTATAGACTCCAAATTATCAATGAAACTAAGCTCCAAATTAGATGAGCGGGACTAGTAGCTTTTTGCCTCCAAACAGTTTTGGCATCTCACTTTATCCTCTGAGGTTCAGAATGATTGGCTTCTTTAGGAACTCAGAATCCAGATGGTGTTATTGATTCTCCTAGTTAAGTATGATGATTCTTGAACACAGCTACTTATTGAGTCTTGGCCGTGGCCCAAAGCACTCTGTCTTCCAGTATTACCACCGGATACATACATGCCACAGACACATAATTGGGTGAACCTTTTCAGATTGTGACTCAGCTTTGCTAAAGTCCCCAATTAGAGGTGTCCAGGGTTCTTAAGCACACTCTTTTTGCCTTGGATCACAACTTTATTTCTTTCTTTTTCTTTTTCTTTCTCCCCCCCCCCCTTTTTTTTTTGTATTCACTGCCTTTTCTTGCTTCAAGAATCATTTTTATGATTTTTCAGATCCTCAGTAACATGTCTCCTTTTTCATCATTCTTTCAAGAGCCAACAATTTTAACATTCATGAACCACAAATTCAAAAGACATATGCACTGTTCAAGCATACATTCAGAGAACAAAAGTATTGCCACCACATCAATCTAATTAAGCTAGTTTTAAAGATGAATTTGAAATCCTGTACTTCTTGTTCTTTTGTAATAAAAACAGTTTTCATTTAAGAAAGGTGATGGATTCATATTCATAGCTTTAAGGCATAGACACTAAGACACTAATGATCATAAGACACAAACATGGATAAACATAAGCCTAAGAATTCGAAAAACAAGAAAGTAAAGAACAAGGAGATTAAAGAACGGGTCCACCTTAGTGATGGCGGCTTGTTCTTCCTCTTGAAGGTCTTATGGAGTGCTTGAGCTCCTCAATGTCTCTTCCTTGTCTTTGTTGCTCCTCTCTCATGATTCTTTGATCTTCTCTAATTTCATGGAGGGAGATGGAATGTTCTTGGTGCTCCACCCTTAGTTGTCCCATGTTGGAACTTAATTCTCCTAGGGAGGTGTTCAGTTGCTCCCAATGGTTTTTGTGGAGGAAAGTGCATCCCTTGAGATGCCATAAATGGTTATGGAAAAACAAAAAGCAATGCTTTTACCACACCAAACTTAAAAGGTTTGCTCGTCCTCGAGCAAAAGAAAGAAGAATAGAGGAGAAGAAGAAGAAGATGGAGGAGATGGAGGAGGTTGTGTGGTTTTATGAAGGATGGATGTGAGTGGTGAAGAGGAGAGAGAGTGGTGGGGTTGGTGGGGATCCTGTGGGGTCCACAGATCCTGAGGTGTCAAGGAAAAGTCATCCCTGCACCAAATGGCATCAAAATTCACGTTTTGAGCCATTTCTGGCGTTAAACGCCGGGCTGATGCCCATTCCTGGCGTTTAACGCCAGGTTCTTGCCCTTTCTGGCGTTTAACGCCAGTCTGGTGCCCCTTTCTGGCGTTAAACGCCCAGAATGGTGCCAGACTGGGCGTTAAACGCCCAACTGCTAGGCTTACTGGCGTTTGAACGCCAGCAGCATCTTCCTCCAGGGTGTGCTGTTTTTCTTCCTGTTTTTCATTCTGTTTTTGCTTTTTTCATTGTTTTTGTGACTTCTTATGATCATCAACCTACAAAAAAGATAAAATAACAAAAGAAAATAGTTAACTATAAAACATTGGGTTGCCTCCCAACAAGCGCTTCTTTAATGTCAGTAGCTTGACAGATGGCTCTCATGGAGCCTCACAAATGATCAGAGCAATGTTGGAACCTCCCAACACCAAACTTAGAGTTTGAATGTGGGGGTTCAACACCAAACTTAGAGTTTGGTTGTGGCCTCCCAACACCAAACTTACAGTTTGACTATGGGGGCTCTGTTTGTCTCTGATTTGAGAGAAGCTCTTCAAGCTTCCTCTCCATGGTGACAGAGGGATATCCTTGAGCCTTAAACACCAAGGATTCTTCATTCACTTGAATGATCAACTCTCCTCTATCAACATCAATCACAGCCTTTGCTGTGGCTAGGAAGGGTCTGCCAAGGATGATGGATTCATCCATGCACTTCCCAGGATCTTGTCTCTTTTGAGGTAATTTCTGCCTAGACAAGTCATCCAGTTCTTTGGTGAGCAAGGGAGGTTCATCTTCCCAAGTCTCATTTCCAAATAACTTGTCATTTAGCTTCATGATTGCTCCAAGGTATTTAGCAACTTGCTCTTCAGTGACATACTCATCCTCTTCAGAGGGAGAATACTCATCAGAGCTCATGAAAGGCAGAAGTAAGTCCAGTGGAATCTCTATGATCTCATTTTGAGCCTCAGATTCCCATGGTTCCTCATTGGGGAACTCAGAGGAGATTGGTGCACGCCCATTGAGGTTTTCCTCAGTGGCGTCCACCTCCTCTCTTTCCTCTCCATATTCGGCCATGTTTATGGCTTTGCACTCTCCTTTTGGATTTTCTTTTGTATTACTTGGGAGAGTACTAGGAGGGAGTTCAGTAATTTTCTTGCTCAGCTGACCCACTTGTCCTTCCAAATTTCTGATGGAGGACCTTGTTTCATTCATGAAACTTTGAGTGGTTTTGATTAGATCAGAGACCATTGTTGCTAAGTCAGAGGGGTTCTGCTTAGAATTCTCTGTCTGTTGCTGAGAAGATGATGGAAAAGGCTTGCCATTGCTAAACCTGTTTCTTCCATTATTATTATTGTTGAAACCTTGTTGAGGTTTCTCTTGATTCTTCCATGAGAAATTTGGGTGATTTCTCCATGAAGAATTGTAGGTTGTTTCCATAGGGCTCTCCTAGGTAATTCACCTCTTCCATTGAAGGGTTCTCAGGATCATAAGCTTCTTCCTCAGATGAAGCATCCTTAGTACTGTTTGGTGCATTTTGCATTCCAGACAGACTTTGAGAAATCAAATTGACTTGTGGAGTCAATATCTTGTTCTGATTAATTGTTTGTATCTTTCCCAAGCTTCATAGAGGGATTCTCCATCCTTCTGTCTGAAGGTTTGGACTTCCACTCTAAGCTTACTCAATTTTTGAGGTGGAAAGAACTTTGCCAAGAAGGCATTAACTAGCTTTTCCCAAGAGTCCAGGCTTTCTTTAGGTTGAGAGTCCAACCATATTCTAGCTCTGTCTCTTACAGCAAAAGGGAATAGCATCAGTCTATAGACCTCAGGGTCTGCCCCATTAGTCTTGACTGTGTCACAGATTTGCAAGAACTCAGCTAAAAACTGATGAGGATCTTCCAATGGAAGTCCATGGAACTTGCAATTCTGTTGCATTAGAGAAACTAACTGAGGCTTAAGCTCAAAGTTGTTTGCTCCAATGGCAGGGATAGAGATGCTTCTCCCATAGAAGTTGGGAGTAGGTGCAGTAAAGTCACCCAGCACCTTCCTTGCATTGTTGGCATTGTTGTTATTTTCGGCTGCCATGTGTTCTTCTTCTTTGAAGAATTCGGTCAGGTCCTCTAAAGAGAGTTGTATTTTGGCTTCTCTTAGCTTTCTCTTCAAGGTCCTTTCAGGTTCAGGGTCAGCTTCAACAAGAATTCCTTTGTCTTTGTTCCTGCTCATATGAAAGAGAAGAAAACAAGAAAATATGGAATCCTCTATGTCACAGTATAGAGATTCCTTGAGGTGTCAGAGGAAAAGAAAAGTAGAAGGCAGAAGTAGAAAATTCGAACTTATCAAAGAAGATGGAGTTCGAAATTTGCATTAAGGGATAGTGTTAGTCCATAAATAGAAGGATGTGAGAAGAAGGGAAGTAATTTTCGAAAATTAAGTAGAAGATTTTGAAAACATTTTTGAAAAACATTACTTAATTTTCAAAAATGAAAGTGGGAGAGAAGTAAAATGATTTTTGAAAAAGATTTTGAAATTAGAAATCAAAAAGATTTGATTGAAAACTATTTTGAAAAAGATGTGGTTAAGAAGATATGATTGGTTTTAAAAAGATGTGATTGAGAAGATATGATTTGAAAACAATTTTAAAAAGATATGATTTGAAAACAATTTTAAAAGATATGATTTTTAAAAATTAATGACTTACCTAACAAGAAAAGATATGATTCAAACATAAAACCTTCCTCAACAGAAAAGGCAAAAAAATGTTCAATCGAATCATTAATTGTTAGTAAGTATCTTAGAAAAAGGAAAGAAATTGATTTTGAAAACATTTGATTGAAAAGATATGATTTGAAAAAGATTTGATTTTGAAAAACTTTGAAAACTTGAAAAAAATTGATTTTGAAAACAAAATCTTTCCCCCTTTGCCATCCTGGCGTTAAACGCCCAGAATGGTGCACATTCTGGCGTTTAACGCCCAAACTACTACCCTTTTGGGCGTTAAACGCCCAGCCAGGCACCCTGGCTGGCGTTTAAACGCCAGTCTGTCTTCTTCACTGGGCATTTTTGAATGCCCAGCTGTTTCTGTGTGATTCCTCTGCAGTATGTTCTGAATCTTCAATTCTCTGTATTATTGACTTGAAAAGACACAAATTAAAAATGTTTTTGGATTTTTAATAATCAAAATGCAACAAGAATCAAATAACAATGCATGCAAGACACCAAACTTAGCAGTTTGTGTACTACTGACACTATATGAGACACATAAACACTCAAGCCAAAAGAATTCAAAGATCAGAGTAAGAAATCATCAAGAACAACTTGAAGATTAATGAAGACACATGCATGAATTCAAAAAATGCAAGAAGAGCAAAAACATGCAATTGACACCAAACTTAAAATGAGACACTAGATTCAAACAAGAAATATTTTTGGTTTTTATGATTTTGTAATTTTTTTTGGTTTTTTCGAAAATTAAAGAAAATAAAATAAAAGTATCAAAATTCTTAATGAGAATTCCAGGAATCATGCAATGTTAGTCTAAAGCTTTAGTCTAAAGGAATTAGACATAGCTAGCCAAGCTTCAGCATGACATTGCATTCAAGAGCTAAATTGATGAGGATCAATCAGCTTTGGTGATGATAAGAACATCACCTTGAAACACTAGAATTCATTCTTAAGAACTCTGAAAAAAAAAATACCTAATCTAAGCAACAAGATGAACCGTCAGTTGTCCATACACAAGAACAATCCCCGGCAACGGCGCCAAAAACTTGGTGCACGAAATTGTGATCACTACAACTTCGCACAACTAACCAGCAAGTGCACTGGGTCGTCCAAGTAATAAACCTTACGCGAGTAAGGGTCGATCCCACGGAGATTGGTGGTATGAAGCAAGCTATGGTCATCTTGTAAATCTCAGTCAGGCAGACTCAAATGTATATGGTGATGAACGAAAATAACACAAAGGTAAAGATAGTGATACTTATGTAATTCATTGGTAGGAACTTCAGATAAGCGCATGAAGATGCCTTCCCTTCCGTCTCTCTGCTTTCCTACTGCCTTCATCCAGCCCTTCTTACTCCTTTCCATGGCAAGCTCGTGTAGGGTTTCACTGTTGTCAGCAGCTACCTCCCATCCTCGCAGTGAAAGCTAATGCACACACTCTGTCACAGTGCTGCCAATCACCGGTGTGGTTCCCTCCCCTACCGGAATAGAATCACTCTTTTGCGTCTGTCACTAACGCCCAGTAGGTTACAGGTTTGAAGCACGTCACAGTCATTCAATCATTGAATCCTACTCAGAATACCACAGACAAGGTTTAGACCTTCCGGATTCTCTTGAATGCCGCCATCAGGTCCTGCCTATACCACGAAGATTCCGATTAAAGAATCCAAGAGATATTCACTAAGCCTCAAATGCTTGTAGAACAAGAGTGGTTGTCAGTCACTTTGTTCATGGGTGAGAATGGTGATGGGCGTCAATCATCACCTTCATCAAGTTGAAGAACAAGTGATATCTTGGAACAAGAACAAGCGGAATTGAATGGAAGAACAATAGTAATTGCATTAATACTCGAGGTACAGCAGAGCTCCACACCTTAATCTATGGTGTGTAGAAACTCCACCGTTGAAAATACATAAGAACAAAAGTGATCATTGGTTTCGGCCCCAGAGAGGGAACCAGAAGAACCAAGATCTGATCTAAGAACTAGATGTCCGAAGATGATAAATACAATAGTAAAAGGTCCTATATATAGAGAACTAGTAGCCTAGGGTGTACAGAGATGAGTAAATGACATAAAAATCCTTTTCCGGGCCCACTTGGTGTGTGCTTGGGCTGAGCAATGAAGCATTTTCGTGTAGAGACTCTTCTTGGAGTTAAACGCCAGCTTTTATGCCAGTTTGGGCGTTTAACTCCCATTTAGGTGCCAGTTCCGGCTTTTAACGCTGGAATTTCTTGAGGTGACTTTGAACGCCGGTTTGGGCCATCAAATCTTGGGCAAAGTATGGACTATCATATATTGCTGGAAAGCCCAAGATGTCTACTTTCCAACGCCGTTGAGAGCGCGCCAATTGGGCTTCTGTAGCTCCAGAAAATCCACTTCGAGTGCAGGGAGGTCAGAATCTAACAGCATCTGCAGTCCTTTTCAGTCTCTGAATCAGATTTTTGCTCAGGTCCCTCAATTTCAGCCAGAAAATACCTGAAATCACAGAAAAACACACAAACTCATAGTAAAGTCCAGAAAAGTAAATTTTAACTAAAAACTAATAAAAATATACTAAGAACTCAACTAAAACTACCAAAAACATACTAAAAACAATGCCAAAAAGCGTACAAATTATCCGCTCATCAAATAGCATAAGTCTGTAGACCTCAGGGTCTACCCCATTAGTCTTGACAGTGTCACAGATTTGCAAGAATTCAGCTAAAAACTGATGAGGATCTTCCAATGGAAGTCCATGAAACTTGCAATTCTGTTGCATTAGAGAAACTAATTGAGGCTTAAGCTCAAAGTTGTTTGCTCCAATGGCAGGGATAGAGATGCTTCTCCCATAGAAGTCGGGAGTAGGTGCAGTAAAGTCACCCAGCACCTTCCTTGCATTGTTGGCATTGTTGTTGTTTTCGGCTGCCATGTGTTCTTCTTCTTTGAAGAATTCGGTCAGGTCCTCTAAAGAGAGTTGTGCTTTGGCTTCTCTTAGCTTTCTCTTCAAGGTTCTTTCAGGTTCAGGGTCCGCTTCAACAAGAATGCCTTTGTCTCTGCTCCTGCTCATATGAAAGAGAAGAGAACAAGAAGATGTGGAATCCTCTATGTCACAGTATAGAGATTCCTTGAGGTGTCAGAGGAAAAGAAAAAATAGAAGAAAGAAGGTAGAAGAATTCAAACTTGATTAGATAGAGTTCGAATTGTGCATTAAGAAGGAGTAGTACTCCATAAATAGAAGGATGTGAGAAGGAGGGAAGTAATTTTCGAAAATTAAGTGAAAGATTTTGAAAAATATTTTTGAAAAACATTACTTAATTTTCGAAAATGAGAGTGGGAAAGAAATAAGATGATTTTTGAAAAAGATTTTGAAATTAGAAATCAAAAAGATTTGATTGAAAACTTGTTTTGAAAAAGATGTGATTAAAGAGATATGATTGAAAAGATTTG
Organism: Arachis stenosperma; assembly: GCF_014773155.1. Classification (NCBI taxonomy): domain Eukaryota; kingdom Viridiplantae; phylum Streptophyta; class Magnoliopsida; order Fabales; family Fabaceae; genus Arachis; species Arachis stenosperma. The sequence continues at coordinate 45,563,429 of NC_080379.1, read as the reverse complement.
ATTTGAAAACAATTTTAAAAGATATGTTTTGAAAACAATTTTTAAAAGATTTGATTTTGAAAATTAATGACTTGGCTAACAAGAAAAGATATGATTCAAACATTAAACCTTCCTCAACAGAAAAGGTAACATATTTGAGATGTTCAATCAAATCATTAATTGTTAGTAAGTATCTTTGAAAAAGGAAAGGAATTGATTTTGAAAACATTTGATTGAAAAGATATGATTTGAAAAAGATTTGATTTTGAAAAACTTTGAAAACTTGAAAAAAAATTGATTTGAAAACAAAATCTTCCCCCTTTGCCATCCTGGCGTTAAACGCGCAGAATGGTGCACATTCTGGCGTTTAACGCCCAAAATACACCCTTTTTGGGCGTTAAACGCCCAACCAGGTACCCTGGCTGGCGTTTAAACGCCAGTCTGTCTTCTTCACTGGGCATTTTTGAATGCTCAGCTTTTTCTGTATAATTCCTCTGCAGCATGTTCTGAATCTTCAATTCTTTGTATTATTGACTTGAAAAGACACAACTTAAAAAATATTTTTGGATTTTTAATAATCAAAATGCAACAAGAATGAAATAACAATGCATGCAAGACACCAAACTTAGCAGTTTGTATACTACTGACACCATATGAGACACATAAACACTCAAGCCAAAAGAATTCAAAGATCAGAGTAAGAAATCATCAAGAATTATTTGAAGATCCTTAAGATACATGAATGAATGTATGCAATTGACACCAAACTTAAGATGAGACTAGACTCAAACAAGAGATTTTTGGATTTTATGATTTTTTTGATTTTTTTTTTGTGTTTTTCGAAAATTAAGTGGAGAAAGATATCAAAATTCTTAATGAGAATTCCAGGAATCAGTGCAATGTTAGTCTAAGACTCCGGTCCAGGAATTAGACATGGCTTCACAGCCAGCCAAGCTTTCAAAGAAAGCTTCGGTCCAAAACACTAGACATGGCCAAAGGCCAGCCAAGCCTTAGCAGATCACTGCTCCAAAAGCAAGATTGATAAAAATCAACAAGCTCTTGTGATGATAAGTTGAAACCTCGGTCCAATGAAATTAGACATGGCTTCTCAGCCAGCCAGATGTCAACAAATCATCATGAAACTCTAGAATTCATCTTCAAGAATTTCGAGAAAAAAAAATACCTAATCTAAGCAACAAGATGAACCGTCAGTTGTCCAAACTTGAACAATCCCCGGCAACGGCGCCAAAAACTTGGTGCTGTTGCCGGATCTTGGCACTCATGTTACCAAAAGCTTGCTCAAAACTTGAACAATCCCCGGCAACGGCGCCAAAAACTTGGTGCGCGAAATTGTGAACAATACTTTTCACAACTCTCATAATCCCCGGTCATGAACCCCAAAAACTTGGTAGTTCAATCCCATGGCATTACACAACTTCGCACAACTAACCAGCAAGTGCACTGGGTCGTCCAAGTAATACCTTACGTGAGTAAGGGTCGATCCCACGGAGATTGTTAGTATGAAGCAAGCTATGGTCATCTTGTAAGTCTTAGTCAAGCAAACTCAAATGGATATGGTGATGAATGCATAAAAACATAAAGATAAAGATAGAGGTACTTATGTAATTCATTGGTAAGAACTTCAGATAAGCGCATGAAGATGCCTTTCCTTCCGTCTCTCTGCTTTCCTACTGTCTTCATCCAATCCTTCTTACTCCTTTCCATGGCAAGCTCGTGTAGGATTTCACCGTTGTCAATGGCTACCTCCCATCCTCTCAGTGAAAGCGATTGCATATGCTCTGTCACAGCATAGCGGAATTCAGCTGTCGATTCTCGGTCAGGCCGGAATAATATCCATCGATACTTTTGCGTCTGTCACCAACGCCCCGCCTGCTAGGAGTTTGAAGCACGTCACAGTCATTCAGTCATTGAATCCTACTCAGAATACCACAGACAAGGTTAGACCTTCCGGATTCTCTTGAATGCCGCCATCAGTTCTAGCCTATACCACGAAGACTCTGATCTCACGGAATGGTTGGCTCGGTTGTCAGGCGAGCACTCGGTTGTCAGGCGATCAACCATGCATCGTGCAATCAGGAATCCAAGAGATATTCACCTAATCGAAGGTAGAACGGAGGTGGTTGTCAGTCACACGTTCATAGGTGAGAATGATGATGAGTGTCACGGATCATCACATTCATCAAGTTGAAGAACAAGTGATATCTTAGAACAAGAACAAGCAGAATTGAATGGAAGAACAATAGTAATTGCATTAATACTCGAGGTACAGCAGAGTTCCACACCTTAATCTATGGTGTGTAGAAACTCCACCGTTGAAAATACATAAGAACAAGGTCTAGGCATGGCCGTGAGGCCAGCCTCCCAGTGATCTAAGATAGCATAAAAATGAAGATAGCTACCAAAGTCTTTTAATACAATAGTAAAAGGTCCTACTTATAGATAACTAGTAGCCTAAGGTTTACAGAAATGAGTAAATGACATAAAAATCCACTTCCGGGCCCACTTGGTGTGTGTTTGGGCTGAGCAATGAAGCAATTTCGTGTAGAGACTCTTCTTGGAGTTAAACGCCAGCTTTTATGCCAGTTTGGGCGTTTAACTCCCATTTGGGTGCCAGTTCCAGCGTTTAACGCTGGAATTTCTTAAGGTGACTTTGAACGCCGGTTTGGGCCATCAAATCTTGGGCAAAGTATGGACTATCATATATTGCTGGAAAGCCCAGGATGTCTACTTTCCAACGCCGTTGAGAGCGCGCCAATTGGGCTTCTGTAGCTCCAGAAAATCCACTTCGAGTGCAGGGAGGTCAGAATCCAACAGCATCTGCACTCCTTTTTAGTCTCTGAATCAGATTTTTGCTCAGGTCCCTCAATTTCAGCCAGAAAATACCTGAAATCACAGAAAAACACACAAACTCATAGTAAAGTCCAGAAAAGTGAATTTTAACTAAAAACTAATAAAAATATAATAAAATCTAAACTAAATATACTAAAAACATACTAAAAACAATGCCAAAAAGCGTACAAATTATCCGCTCATCAAAGATCCCTAGCTTCTCCATTACAGAGAGAGGCATGAGATTTACACTTGACCCTAAGTCACACAGAGCCTTCTTGAAGGTCAATGTGCCTATGGTACAAGGTATGGAGAACTTCCCAGTGTCCTGCCTCTTTTGAGGTAATTTCTGCCTAGACAAGTCATCCAATTCTTTGGTGAGCAAAGGAGGTTCGTTCTCCCAAGTCTCATTTCCAAATAACTTGTCATTTAGCTTCATGATTGCTCCAAGGTATTTAGCAACTTGCTCTTTAGTGACATACTCATCCTCTTCAGAGGAGGAATACTCATCAGAGCTCATGAAAGGCAGAAGTAAGTCCAATGGAATCTCTATGGTCTCATTTTGAGCCTCAGATTCCCATGGTTCCTCATTAGGGAACTCATTGGAGGCTAGTGCACGCCCATTGAGGTCTTCCTCAGTGGCGTTCACTTCCTCTCCTTCCTCTCCAAATTCGGCCATGTTGATGGCCTTGCACTCTCCTTTTGGATTTTCTTCTGTATTGCTTGGAAGAGTACTAGGAGGGAGTTCAGTAATTTTCTTGCTCAGCTGTCCCACTTGCGCCTCCAAATTCCTAATGGAGGACCTTGTTTCAGTCATGAAACTTTGAGTGGTTTTGATTAGATCAGAGACCATGGTTGCTAAGTCAGAGTGGTTCTGCTTAGAATTCTCTGTCTGTTGCTGAGAAGATGATGGAAAAGGCTTGCCATTGCTAAACCTATTTTTTCCACCATTATTGTTGTTGAAACCTTGTTGAGGTCTCTGTTGATCCTTCCATGAGAGATTTGGGTGATTTCTCCATGAAGAATTATAGGTGTTTCCATAGGGTTCTCCCATGTAATTCACCTCTTCCATTGAAGGGTTCTTAGGATCATAAGCTTCTTCTTCAGATGAAGCATCCTTAGTACTGCTTGGTGCATTTTGCATTCCAGACAGACTTTGAGAAATCAAATTGACTTGTTGAGTCAATATCTTATTCTGAGCCAGAATGGCATTCAGAGTATCAATCTCAAGAACTCCTTTCTTCTGATTAGTCCCATTGTTCACAGGATTCCTTTCAGAAGTGTACATGAATTGGTTATTTGCAACCATTTCAATTAGTTCTTGAGCTTCTGTAGGCGTCTTCTTCAGATGAAGAGATCCTCCAGCAGAGCTATCCAAAGACATCTTGGATAGTTCAGAGAGACCATCATAGAAAATACCTATGATGCTCCATTCAGAAAGCATGTCAGAAGGACATTTTCTGATCAATTGTTTGTATCTTTTCCAAGCTTCATAGAGGGATTCTCCTTCCTTCTGTCTGAAGGTTTGGACTTCCACTCTAAGCTTACTCAATTTTTGAGGTGGAAAGAACTTTGCCAAGAAGGCATTGACTAGCTTTTCCCAAGAGTTCAGGCTTTCTTTAGGTTGTGAGTCCAACCATGTCCTAGCTCTGTCTCTTACAGCAAAAGGGAATAGCATAAGTCTGTAGACCTCAGGGTTAACCCCATTAGTCTTGACAGTGTCACAGATTTGCAAGAATTCAGCTAAGAACTAATGAGGATCTTCCAATGGAAGTCCATGGAATTTGCAATTCTGTTGCATTAGAGAAACTAATTGAGGCTTAAGCTCAAAGTTGTTTGCTCCAATGGCAGGGATAGAGATGCTTCTCCCATAGAAGTCGGGAGTAGGTGCAGTAAAGTCACCCAGCACCTTCCTTGCATTGTTTGCATTGTTGTTGTTTTTGGCTGCCATGTCTTCTTCTTTGAAGATTTCTGTTAGGTCCTCTACAGAGAGTTGTGCCTTAGCTTCTCTTAGCTTTCGCTTCAAGGTCCTTTCAGGTTCAGGGTCAGCTTCAACAAGAATGCTTTTGTCTTTGTTCCTGCTCATATGAAAGAGAAGAGAACAAGAAAATGTGGAATCCTCTATGTCACAGTATAGAGATTCCTTGAGGTGTCAGAGAAGAAGAAAAATAGAAGGAAGAATGAGAAGAATTCGAACTTAGTCAGACAGAGTTCGAATTGTGCATTGAGGAGGAGTGGTACTCCATAAATAGAAGGATGTGAGAAGAGGGGAAGAGCTTTTTCGAAAATTAAGTTAAAAAGATTTTTTAAAAAAAAATTTGAAAAACTTTAATTGATTTTCGAAAATCAAGAGTGGGAAAGAAATCAAGTAATTTTTGAAAAAGATTTTGAAATTAGAAATCAAAAAGATATGATTGAAAACTGTTTTGAAAAAGATGTGATTAAAAAGATATGATTGAGAAGATATGATTTGAAAACAATTTTAAAAAGATTTGATTTTAAAAATTAATGACTTGCCTAACAAGAAAAAATATGATTCAAACATTAAACCTTTCTCAACAGAAAAGGCAACATACTTGAAATGTTTAATCAAATCATTAATTGTTAGCAAGTATCTTTGAAAAAGGAAAGAAATTGATTTTGAAAACATTTGATTGAAAAGATATGATTTGAAAAAGATTTGATTTTGAAAAACTTTGAAAACTTAAAAAAAAAATTGATTTGAAAACAAAATCCTCCCCCTTGTGCCATCCTGGCGTTAAATGCCCAGAATGGTGCACATTCTGGCGTTTAACGCCCAATGCACTACCTTTTTGGGCGTTAAACGCCCAACCAGGCACCCTGGCTGGCGTTTAAACGCCAGTCTGTCCTTCTTCACTGGGCGTTTTGAACGCCCAGCTTTTTCTGTGTAATTCCTCTGCTGCATGTTCTGAATCTTCAGTTCTCTGTATTATTGACTTGAAAATAGAACCAAGATCAAATAAACAATGCATGCAAGACACCAAACTTAAAATTAGACACTAGATTCAAACAAGAAACATAAAATATTTTTGGTTTTTATTGATTTTGTATTTTTTTTTTTGGATTTTTTCGAAAATTAAGTGGAAAAAGAAAATAAAGGTATCAAAATTCTTAATGAGAATTCCATGAATCATGCAATGTTAGTCTAAAGCTTTTAGTCTAAAGGATTTAGACATGGATAGCCAAGCTTCAGCAGGACATTGCATTCAAGAGCTAAATTGATGATAATCAATCAGCTTTGGTAATGGTAAGATCATCACCTTGAAACACTAGAATTCACTCTTAAGAATTCTGAAAAATACCTAATCTAAGCAACAAGATGAACCGTCAGTTGTCCAAACTCAACAATCCCCGGCAACGGCGCCAAAAACTTGGTGCGCGAAATTATGAACAATACTTTTCACAACTCTCATAATCCCCGGTAATGAACCCCAAAGACTTGGTGTTCAATGCCATGGCATAAACACAACTTCGCACAACTAACCAGCAAGTGCACTGGGTCGTCCAAGTAATAAACCTTACGCGAGTAAGGGTCGATCCCACGGAGATTGTTGGTATGAAGCAAGCTATGGTCATCTTGTAAATCTTAGTCAGGCAAACTCAAATGGATATGGTGATATACGAATAAAACATAAAGATAAAGATAGAGATACTTATGTAATTCATTGGTGGGAATTTCAGATAAGCGCATGAAGATGCTGTGTCCCTTCCGTCTCTCTGCTTTTCTACTGTCTTCATCCGATCCTTCTTACTCCTTTCCATGGCAAGCTTATGCAAGGGTTTCACCGTTGTCAGTGGCTACCTCCCATCCTCTCAGTGGAAATGTTCAACGCACCCTGTCACGGCACGGCTATCCATCTGTCGGTTCTCGATCAGGCCGGAATAGAATCCAGTGATTCTTTTGCGTCTGTCACTAACGCCCCGCCTTCAGGAGTTTGAAGCACGTCACAGTCATTCAATCATTGAATCCTACTCAGAATACCACAGACAAGGTTAGACCTTCCGGATTCTCTTGAATGCCGCCATCAGTTCTAGCCTATACCACGAAGACTCTGATCTCACGGAATGGCAGGCTCAGTTGTCAGGCGAGCGCTCAGTTGTCAAGCGATCAACCATGCATCGTGTATCAGGAATCCAAGAGATATTCACCCAATCTAAGGTAGAACGGAGGTGGTTGTCAGGCACACGTTCATAGGTGAGAATGATGATGAGTGTCACGGATCATCACATTCATCAAGTTGAAGAACAAGTGATATCTTAGAACAAGAACAAGCGGAATTGAATAGAAGAACAGTAGTAATTGCATTAATACTCGAGGTACAGCAGAGCTCCACACCTTAATCTATGGTGTGTAGAAACTCCACCGTTGAAAATACATAAGAACAAGGTCTAGGCATGGCCGAATGGCCAGCCTCTCAATGATCTAAGATAGCCTCAGAACAAAGATAGCTACCCAGATCCCTCAATTTCAGCCAGAAAATACCTGAAATCACAGAAAAACACACAAACTCATAGTAAAGTCCAGAAAAGTGAATTTTAACTAAAAACTAATAAAAATATACTAAAAACTAAACCAAATATACTAAAAACATACTAAAAACAATGCCAAAAAGCGTACAAATTATCCGCTCATCAAATCCCCAAGAACACATATGTACATGTAGGGCTAAGTAGTATGATGATTCATGAATCCTACCAATTTAAATATCAAAATAAAATACAAATAGACTTGCAAGAAAAAAAGCTCATGAAAAGCCGGGAACAAGGAATTGAGCTTTGAACCCTCACCGGAAGTGTATCCGCTCTAGTCGCTTAAGTGTATAGGGTCGATCACTCAATTCTCTTCTAATCATGCTTTCCATGATTCGTTTTTCATCTAACAATCAACAATTATTCAATGCATGCATACATTCATCATGAGGGCTTATTCATAGGTTGTAATGGGGCTATGGTGAAGATAAGGATGCATATGGTCAAGTGAACTTGAAATTTGAATCTTTGATCAACCTAAGCTCTCACCAAACCTATATAACAACCTATGTAATTCTAATACACTACTTAGCTATCCATGATTCCCACTTTTTCACATACTCATGCATTCTCTTTAATTCAAATTCCATATGCATTGTTATTATACTTTGCTTTGGAGAATTTTTGTCCCTTTTTTATTGCTTTTTTTTCTATATGTATATATATTTTTTCTTTTCTATTTTTTTATTTTTTTATTATTTTTTCTTTATTTTTGTAATTTTTTCTTTTTGCAATAAAGTATATACAAGAGTATCAATGCATATGGTTTAAATATAATTAATACATGAGTATGTACCCAATTCCCAAAATTTTCAATAAAAATAAAAATTACACTTTTACCTCAACCAATGGAAATAATTTTAAGCACTTATATGGCCTTCTGTTTATCCTAATCTTATGAATATTTACGAGAATAAAACTCCTAAAATTCTCAATTAGAATAACACCACTCTTATATTCATATATAGGTAGAATTCTTTGATAAATAATATTATCAATCTATTAAGAGTTTTAACTCATCCTCTTATTTAGTTATAACGCACTAAATCCTATACTTTAGTATTCTAATTATTATATAAGTTGTTATTACCTATAAAACCTCAAGACTAGTAGTCTATAAGAATAAGGTTGAGTTTCTAGCATTTAACAAACCTTTAGTTAAAAGATCTGTTAAATTTTTTTGAGATCTTACATAAATGATGATAATTATACCATTATCTATTAGTTGACTTAAAGTCATGTCTCATCAAGCTTATGCCTTTAATTTTCAATTATAAACCTTATTATATGCTTGTGACATTGATGATTCACTATCACAAAAGAATGAGATAACTAAGAACTCTTGTTATAGTTTTTCAACGTTGGTTACTAGTTTTTTCTGTAAACCTTAATAATTTGCATATATAACAAGGTGTAGGTCTCTGAATCTAGCACTTTCTCTAAATACAGGGAATACCTCACCAAATTCGACCTTAGATTGTTCATCCTTAGAATTTGGAGGTGTCATCTTTTTCTGCAAATGCCATGAATTCCCACTATTTGAATCTCATGGTATCCATCATAAGTATAATAAAATCTAGCCACATCATGAACTTCCTCTACTGCTAAAAAAAACTTACTATTATCATTATCCGAATCAGATTCTCCAACCACCAATTTATCATTTCCAAAAGAATTTTTCTCCTCTCTTTACTTAGATTTTCTAGTGGTACATGTCTTAACTTCAAGTCTATTCTCTTGACTGCTGAAATTTTTATAGCAATGTCATTCTCAATTGACCTTTTTTATCACCAAGCTTATAAAAATTATCTTTTACACTATCATAGATGTCTAATAACTTATTTGGCTTATCTACTTTTGTATTCCTTTGTATAAATTTTTCTTTACTTGAAGATCTTGTTAGAGGACCTTTATTTGGTGATAAAGGCCCTTTAGCACTTGTTGCTTCACATCTACCTCTCTTGATTTTCTTCTTGGCTGAAGTATCTTTGTTTGGTGTAATTTTTAGATTAGGCCTTGGTTTGGATTTAGAGCTAACATTGGGTTTGACCATTTTTGTAGGTTGCGACCTAGGCTTGCTACTAGGCTTGAAATTAGGCATTGAATTAATGTCTTCTTTGGAGTTTCAAATGGAGTCAAAGTGGATAACGGATTGAAAATTTAATTTTAGAAAGTGATTGATATTGGATTAGAAATTGGTACTAGTATAGATTCATTAGTTGGAGTTTGAATTAGAGAGGAAGCGTTCATGTTAACTGGAGTTGGAATTGGTGCTTGCTCTTCAATGATAATTAGGTTGGATGAAGAAGGGTCAACATACATAAACATGGGCTTGGAAGTTGAATTTGAGTTTGGATGAACTGACTCACTAGGGACTTCACACATTATCACTTGCAATGGGGTCTAACCACAAATTCTTTGCCATTAATAATTTATGGTTTAGAGACTTTATGCTCATAGTATACATGCACAACTTTCTTGTTTCTTTGAAAATAAAAGCACGTCTCTAAAAATGAGTAGGGACTCATAAACTAGTTTTCAATAGTCTGTTGGGAACTAACTACCAATATTAATCCACCTTGTCATATATAGCCAATGTATTTGTGGTAGTCCTTGATAAAAAATAGATCCAATGTATTTGTATTAAGTAATGTATTTGTATTAAGTCCACGCACGTTTCCATTCTAATTAGTGATAAGTAAACCCATGATGATATATCATAGTAATCAAATGATCTTTTATCTGCACACAAAAAGTTAAATACTTGATCAATATCAAATTGAAAAAAAAATTCAATTGTTATTTACTTTATTCAAACTACATTATCCAGGAGATGACCAATTCCTACATTATACACTTAGCCTGAATCCAAATCATATTACCATCTAACACATAATAATAAAAAGCAATAATGAAATAGGAATGAACTAAAATAAATACCAACCTTGATACATGTTCTAAGGCAAAAAGGAAAAATGAAAATTTCACACTTCCAAAAGACTTTATCACTAGAGCACGTGCAAAAAAATTCAAGGAGAGCTTTGAAAACTTAACAGCACTTATGCATAAGGTGTTACATTAAGTTCTAACTAAGGAAGAATGGGCAAGACCCATTGGACTAAGTTAGGACAGCAAGAAATCCAATAATGCTTTCCAAATTCAGTGGGAAGCATAGTTTATCATAAAATTTGAAAATTTAGGCCTTTGTTTTAGCTTGTTTTATGGTTAAAGTTTGTTAGAAGATTTGTTTAGTTCTGATTTGCTTAGTAGTATTTTTTTAAATTTAAAATTTAAATCAAATCTGATCTAATCCATTAAAGATCAAATCTGATTTAAATTTCAAAATCTTATCTTATCTTTTTTAGTTTGTTAGGGGCCTATTTAAACACCTTCGGTGAGACCATTTACACAATTTTTTATGAATAAATTTTCCATTGCTTTTAGTACTTTTTTATTATGTGATTAAGTGAGGTAAGTGATTTGCTTTTCCTGTTGCATGAAGAAAATTGAAGGATCCAACACTAAGGTGATCTACGTGGTGGTTGCTTTCAGTTTTCATCCCTCTTATTTAGGTTGTTAAGGGCAGGTTCTTTGAAGGTCTAGTAGGGAGCCTCTTCCGGTGACCTAGGTTACTAAGAATAGGTTTCTTAGAGGTCTGGTAGGAAAAACTCCATTTATCTATCTTTTGTGTTTTTGCTGTGTTCTTTTGGGTGTGCCCTTTATTGAATAATCCTTATCTATTGTGATAAAACCCCTAAGCCCAATCAATTTCTTATCAAATCTAATCAATCAAAAAAAATTAAACCTAAACACCAAAAAATTCAGTAGAATTAAACCCTAACAAAAAATTCGATGGAATTGAACCCTAACACAAAGGAGATGCTCCCAGGTTTACCTCCGTTACGAGGTATTGAGTATCAGATTGACTTTGTCCCTGAATCAAGCATTCCTAACCAGCCAGTTTACCGGACCAATCCTGAGGAAATGAAGAAACTGCAACGGCAAGTCGATGACCTTTTGGCTAGGGGTTTGGTGAGAGAAAGCACGAGTCCTTGTGCTATTTCGGTACTGTTGGTGCTCAAGAAGGATGGTTCATGGAGGATGTTTGCTTACTGCAGAGTTGTAAACAAGATTACGTTAAAGTATCACCATCTTATTCCTATACTTGATTATATGCTTGATGAATTGCATGGTTCTGTTATTTTTACTAAAATAGATTTAAGGAGTGGTTATCATCAAATACGAATGAAAATTGGTGATGAATAGAAAATAGCTTTTAAAACTAAATATGGTTTGTATGTGTGGTTAGTTATGCCATTTGGATTTACTAATGCACCTAGTACATTCATGAGATTAACGAATCATGTTTTGCGAGAATTTTTAAGTAAATTTGTAGTTGTTTATTTTGATGATATCCTTATCTATAGTAAATGTCTTGATGATCATATTTTGCATGTTCAATCTATTTTAGAGGTACTTAGAAAGAAAAAATTGTATGCTAATCTCCAAAAATGCTCGTTCTGTCTGAGTAAAGTCATGTTCCTAGGTTTTTGTGATAAGTTCTGAAGAGATTGAGGTAGATGACGAGAAGGTGAAAGCTATTAGAGAATAGCCTACACCTTAGAGTGTCTCTGATGTTTGAAGTTTTCATGGTCTTGCGGATTTTCATAAGAGGTTTGTTAAAAAAAATTTTGCTATTGCTATACCCTTTACTAAAATCGTCAAGAAACATATCGGCTTTAAAAGGGATTGGTGCGCGAAATTGTGAATACTACAACTTCACACAACTAACCAGCAAGTGCACTGGGTCGTCCAAGTAATACCTTACGCGAGTAAGGGTCGATCCCATGGAGATTGGTGGTATGAAGCAAGCTATGGTCATCTTGTAAATCTCAGTCAGGCAGACTCAAATGGGTATAGATGATGAACGAAAATAACATAAAGATAAAGATAGAGATACTTATGTATATCATTGGTGTAAGAGCTTCAGACAAGCGTATGAAGATGCCTTCCCTTCCGTCTCTCTGCTTTCCTACTGTCTTCATCCAATCCTTCTTACTCCTTTCCATGGCAAGCTCGTATAGGGTCTCACTGTTGTCAGCAGCTACCTCCCATCCTCGCAGTGAAAGCTAATGCACACACTCTGTCACAGTGCTGCCAATCACCGGTGTGGTTCCCTCCCCTACCGGAATAGAATAACTCTTTTGCGTCTGTCACTAACGCCCAGTAGGTTACAGGTTTGAAGCACGTCACAGTCATTCAATCATTGAATCCTACTCAGAATACCACAGACAAGGTTAGACCTTCCGGATTCTCTTGAATGCTGCCATCAGTTCTTGCCTATACCACGAAGACTCTGATCTCACGGAATGGTTGGCTCGTTTGTCAGGCGAGCACTCGGTTGTCAGGCGATCAACCATGCATCGTGCAATCAGGAATCCAAGAGATATTCACCAAGCCTCAAATGCTTGTAGAACAAGAGTGGTTGTCAGTCACTTTGTTCATGAGTGAGAATGGTGATGGGCGTCAATCATCACCTTCATCATGTTGAAGAACAAGTGATATCTTGGATAAAGAACAAGCGGAATTTGGATGAAAGAACAATAGTAATTGCATTAATACTCGAGGTACAGCAGAGCTCCACACCTTAATCTATGGTGTGTAGAAACTCCACCGTTGAAAATACATAAGTGATAGTGTGATCATTGGTTTCGGCCCCAGAGAGGGAACCAGAAGAACCAAGATGATCAAAGGATCAAAAACAATCCAAAGATGAAAATACAATAGTAAAAGGTTCTATATATAGAAAACTAGTAGCCTAAGGTGTACAAAGGTGAGTAAATGACATAAAAATCCACTTCCGGGCCCACTTGGTGTGTGCTTGGGCTGAGCAATGAAGCATTTTCGTGTAGAGACTCTTCTTGGAGTTAAACGCCAGCTTTTATGCCAGTTTGGGCGTTTAACTCCCATTTAGGTGCCAGTTCCGGCGTTTAACGCTGGAATTTCTTGAGGTGACTTTGATCGCCGGTTTGGGCCATCAAATCTTGGGCAAAGTATGGACTATTATATATTGCTGGAAAGCCCAGGATGTCTACTTTCCAACGCCGTTGAGAGCGCGCCAATTGGGCTTCTGTAGCTCCAGAAAATCCACTTCGAGTGCAGGGAGGTCAGAATCCAACAGCATCTGCAGTCCTTTTGAGTCTCTGGATCAGATTTTTGCTCAGATCCCTCAATTTCAGCCAGAAAATACCTGAAATCACAGAAAAACACACAAACTCATAGTAAAGTCCAGAAAAGTGAATTTTAATTAAAAACTAATAAAAATATACTAAAAACTCAACTAAAACTACCAAAAACATACTAAAAACAATGCCAAAAAGCGTACAAATTATCCGCTCATCACAACACCAAACTTAAATTGTTGCTTGCCCTCAAGCAACTGAAAATCAAATAAGATAAAAAGAAGAGAATATACTATAGACTCCAAATTATCAATGAAACTAAGCTCCAAATTAGATGAGCGGGACTAGTAGCTTTTTGCCTCCAAACAGTTTTGGCATCTCACTTTATCCTCTGAGGTTCAGAATGATTGGCTTCTTTAGGAACTTAGAATCCAGATAGTGTTATTGATTCTCCTAGTTAAGTATGATGATTCTTGAACACAGCTACTTATTGAGTCTTGGCTGTGGCCCAAAGCACTCTGTCTTCCAGTATTACCACCGGATACATACATGCCACAGACACATAATTGGGTGAACCTTTTCAGATTGTGACTCAGCTTTGCTAAAGTCCCCAATTAGAGGTGTCCAGGGTTCTTAAGCACACTCTTTTTGCCTTGGATCACAACTTTATTTCTTTCTTTTTCTTTTCTTTTTCTTTTCTTTTTCGTTTTTCTCCTTCTTTTTCTCTTTTTTTTTTTGTATTCACTGCTTTTTCTTGCTTCAAGAATCATTTTTATGATTTTTCAGATCCTCAATAACATGTCTCCTTTTTCATCATTCTTTCAAGAGCCAACAATTTTAACATTCATGAACAACAAATTCAAAAGACATATGCACTGTTCAAGCATACATTCAGAGAACAAAAGTGTTGCCACCACATCAAACTAATTAAGCTAGTTTTAAAGATGAATTTGAAATCCTGTACTTCTTGTTCTTTTGTAATAAAAACAGTTTTCATTTAAGAAAGGTGATGGATTCATATTCATAGCTTTAAGGCATAGACACTAAGACACTAATGATCATAAGACACAAACATGGATAAACATAAAGCACTAAAATTCGAAAAACAGAAAAATAAAGAACAAGGAGATTAAAGAACGGGTCCACCTTAGTGATGGCGGCTCTTTCTTTCTCTTGAAGATCCTATGGAGTGCTTGAGCTCCTCAATGTCTCTTCCTTGTCTTTGTTGCTCCTTTGATCTTCTCCAATTTCATGGAGGATGATGGAATGTTCTTGGTGCTCCACCCTTAGTTGTCCCATGTTGGAACTTAGTTCTCCTAGGGAGGTGTTAATTTGCTACCAGTAGTCTTGTGGAGGAAAGTGCATCCCTTGAGGTATCTCAGGGATTTCTTGATGAGAGGGGTCTCTTGTTTGCTCCATCTTTCTCTTGGTGATGGGCTTGAGGTCATGCCTTCTCAGTTGAACCGGCTTTGGATGCCATAAATGGTTATGGAAAAACAAAAAGCAATGCTTTTACCACACCAAACTTAGAAGGTTTGCTCGTCCTCGAGCAAAAGAAGAAAGAAGAGAGTAGAAGAAGTGGTGTTTTATGAAGGATGGATGTGAGTGGTGAAGAGAAAGAGATGTTGAGGTGATTGGTGAATGGGTGAAGAAGAAGAGAGAGTGGTGGGGTTGTTTGGGGATCCTGTGGGGTCCACAGAGCCTTAGGTGTCAAGGAAAAGTCATCCCTGCACCAAATGGCATCAAAAATCACGTTTTGAGCCAATTCTGGCGTTAAACGCCGGGCTGGTGCCCATTCCTGGCGTTTAACGCCAGGTTCTAGCCCTTTCCTGGCGTTTAACGCCAGTCTGGTGCCCCTTTCTGGCGTTAAACGCCCAGAATGGTGCCAGACTGGGCGTTAAACGCCCAACTGCTAGCCTCACTGGCGTTTAAACGCCAGTGAGTTCTTCCTCCAGGGTGTGCTGTTTTTTCATTCTGTTTTTGCTTCTGTTTTTGCTTTTTCAATTGATTTTGTGACTTCTTATGATCATCAACCTACAAAAGGCATAAAATAACAAAGAGAAATAGATAAAATATAACATTGGGTTGCCTCCCAACAAGCGCTTCTTTAATGTCAGTAGCTTGACAGATGGCTCTCATGGAGCCTCACAAATGATCAGAGCAATGTTGGAACCTCCCAACACCAAACTTAGAGTTTGAATGTGGGGGTTCAACACCAAACTTAGAGTTTGGTTGTGGCCTCCCAACACCAAACTTAGAGTTTGACTGTGGGGGCTCTGTTTGACTCTGATTTGAGAGAAGCTCTTCAAGCTTCCTCTCCATGGTGACAGAGGGATATCCTTGAGCCTTAAACCCCAAGGATTCTTCATTCACTCGAATGATCAATTCTCCTCTATCAACATCAATCACAGCCTTTGCTGTGGCTAGGAAGGGTCTGCCAAGGATGATGGATTCATCCATGCACTTCCCAGGATCTTGTCTCTTTTGAGGCAATTTCTGCCTAGACAAGTCATCCAGTTCTTTGGTGAGCAAGGGAGGCTCATCTTCCCAAGTCTCATTTCCAAATAACTAGTCATTTAGCTTCATGATTGCTCCAAGGTATTTAGCAACTTGCTCTTCAGTGACATACTCATCCTCTTCAGAGGAAGAATACTCATCAGAGCTCATGAAAGGTAGAAGTAAGTCCAATGGATTCTCTATGGTCTCATTTTGAGCCTCAGATTCCCATGGTTCCTCATTGGGGAACTCAGAGGAGATTGGTGCACGCCCATTGAGGTCTTCCTCAGTGGCGTCCACCTCCTCTCTTTCCTCTCCATATTCGGCCATGTTGATGGCCTTGCACTCTCCTTTTGGATTTTCTTCTGTGTTGCTTGGGAGAGTACTAGGAGGGAGTTCAGTAATTTTCTTGCTCAGCTGACCCACTTGTCCTTCCAAATTTCTGATGGAGGACATTGTTTCATTCATGAAACTTTGAGTGGTTTTGATTAGATCAGAGACCATGGTTGCTAAGTCAGAGGGGTTCTGTTTAGCATTCTCTGTCTGTTGCTGAGAAGATGATGGAAAAGGCTTGCCATTGCTAAACCTGTTTCTTCCACCATTTTTGTTGTTGAAACCTTGTTGAGGTTTCTCTTGATTCTTCCATGAGAAATTTGGGTGGTTTCTCCATGAAGAATTATAGGTGTTTCCATAGGGTTCTCCTAGGTAATTCACCTCTTCCATTGAAGGGTTCTCAGGATCATAAGCTTCTTCTTCAGATGAAGCATTCTTAGTACTGCTTGGTGCATTTTGCATTCCAGACAGACTTTGAAAAATCAAATTGACTTGTTGAGTCAATATCTTGTTTTGAGCCAATATGGCATTCAGAGTGTCAATCTCAAGAACTCCTTTCTTCTGACTAGTCCCATTGTTCACAGGATTCCTCTCAGAAGTGTACATGAATTGGTTATTTGCAACCATTTCAATTAGCTCTTGAGCCTCTGTAGGCGTCTTCTTCAGATGAAGAGATCCTCCAGCAGAGCTATCCAAAGACATCTTGGATAGTTCAGAGAGACCATCATAGAAAATACCTATGATGCTCCATTCAGAAAGCATGTCAGATGGACATTTTCTGATTAATTGTTTGTATCTTTCCCAAGCTTCATAGAGGGATTCTCCATCCTTCTGTCTGAAGGTTTGGACTTCCACTCTAAGCTTACTCAATTTTTGAGGTGGAAAGAACTTTGCCAAGAAGGCATTGACTAGCTTTTCCCAAGAGTCCAGGCTTTCTTTGGGTTGTGAGTCCAACCATATTCTAGCTCTGTCTCTTACAGCAAAAGGGAATAGCATCAGTCTGTAGACCTCAGGGTCAACCCCATTAGTCTTGACTGTGTCACAGATTTGCAAGAACTTAGCTAAAAACTGATGAGGATCTTCCATTGGAAGTCCATGGAATTTGCAATTCTGTTGCATTAGAGAAACTAACTGAGGCTTAAGCTCAAAGTTGTTTGCTCCAATGGCAGGGATAGAGATGCTTCTCCCATAAAAATCAGGATTAGGTGCAGTAAAGTCACCCAGCACCTTCCTTGCATTGTTTGCATTGTTGTTGTTTTCGGCTGCCATGTGTTCTTCTTCTTTGAAGAATTCGGTCAGGTCCTTTAAAGAGAGTTGTGCTTTAGCTTCTCTTAGCTTTTTCTTCAAGGTCCTTTCAGGTTCAGGGTCAGCTTCAACAAGAATGCCTTTGTCTCTGCTCCTGCTCATAAGAAAGAGAAGAAAACAAGAGAATATGGAATCCTCTATGTCACAGTATAGAGATTCCTTGAGGTGTCAGAGGAAAAAAAATGGAAGACAGAGGTAGAAAATTCGAACTTATCAAAGAAGATGGAGTTCGAATGTTGCATTAAGGGATAGTGTTAGTCCAAAAATAGAAGGATGTGAGAAGAAGGGAAGTAATTTTCGAAAATTAAGTGAAAGATTTTGAAAATATTTTTGAAAAACATTACTTAATTTTCGAAAATGAAAGTGGGAAAGAAATAAAATGATTTTTGAAAAAGATTTTGAAATTAGAACTCAAAAAGATTTGATTGAAAATTATTTTGAAAAAGATGTGATTAAAAAGATTTGATTGAAAAGTTATGGTTTTAAAAAGATGTGATTGAAAAGATATGATTTGAAAACAATTTTAAAAGATATGATTTGAAAACAATTTTAAAAGATATGATTTTAAAAATTAATGACTTGCCTAACAAGAAAAGATATGATTCAAACATAAAACCTTCCTCAACAGAAAAGGCAAAAAATGTTCAATCAAATCATTAATTGTTAGTAAGTATCTTTGAAAAAGGAAAGAAATTGATTTTGAAAACACTTGATTGAAAAGATATGATTTGAAAAAGATTTGATTTTGAAAAACTTTGAAAACTTGAAAAAAATTGATTTTGAAAACAAAATCTTCCCCCTTGTGCCATCCTGGCGTTAAACGCCCAGAATGTGCACATTCTGGCGTTTAACGCCCAAACTACTACCCTTTTGGGCGTTAAACGCCCAACCAGGCACCCTGGCTGGCGTTTAAACGCCAGTCTGTCCTTCTTCACTGGGCATTTTTGAATGCCCAGCTTTTTCTGTGTAATTCCTCTGCAGTATGTTCTGAATCTTCAATTCTCTGTATTATTGACTTGAAAAGACACAAATTAAAAATATTTTTGGTTTTTTAATAATGAGGAATAATCAAAATGCAACTAAAATCAAATAACAATTCATGCAAGACACCAAACTTAGCAGTTTGTATACTACTGACACTAATAACATGAGAATGCACATGAGAAACAGCAAAACACTCAAGTCAATAGAATTCAAAGATCAAAACAAGGAAATCATCAAGAACAACTTGAAGATTAGCGAAGACACATGCATAAATTCGAAAAATGCAAGAAAATCAGAAACATGCAATTGACACCAAACTTAAGATGAGACTCTAGACTCAAACAAAAAAAAAATATTTTTGGATTTTATGATTTTGTAATTTTTTTGGGTTTTTTTCGAAAATTAAGTGAAAAGGAAAATAAAGGTATCAAAATTCTTAATGAGAATTCCAGGAATCATGCAATGTTAGTCTAAAGCTTTAGTCTAAAGGAATTAGACATGGCCGGCTAAGCTTCAGCAGGACATTGCATTCAAGAGCTAGATTGATGATGATCAATCAGCTTTGGTGATGATAAGAACATCACCTTGAAACACTAGAATTCATTCTTAAGAACTCTGAAGAAAATAATACCTAATCTAAGCAACAAGATGAACCGTCAGTTGTCCATACACAAGAACAATCCCCGGCAACGGCGCCAAAAACTTGGTGCGCGAAATTGTGAATACTACAACTTCACACAACTAACCAGCAAGTGCACTGGGTCGTCCAAGTAATACCTTACGCGAGTAAGGGTCGATCCCACGGAGATTGGTGGTATGAAGCAAGCTATGGTCATCTTGTAAATCTCAGTCAGGCAGACTCAAATGGGTATAGATGATGAACGAAAATAACATAAAGATAAAGATAGAGATACTTATGTATATCATTGGTGTAAGAGCTTCAGACAAGCGTATGAAGATGCCTTCCCTTCCGTCTCTCTGCTTTCCTACTGTCTTCATCCAATCCTTCTTACTCCTTTCCATGGCAAGCTCGTATAGGGTCTCACTGTTGTCAGCAGCTACCTCCCATCCTCGCAGTGAAAGCTAATGCACACACTCTGTCACAGTGCTGCCAATCACCGGTGTGGTTCCCTCCCCTACCGGAATAGAATAACTCTTTTGCGTCTGTCACTAACGCCCAGTAGGTTACAGGTTTGAAGCACGTCACAGTCATTCAATCATTGAATCCTACTCAGAATACCACAGACAAGGTTAGACCTTCCGGATTCTCTTGAATGCTGCCATCAGTTCTTGCCTATACCACGAAGACTCTGATCTCACGGAATGGTTGGCTCGTTTGTCAGGCGAGCACTCGGTTGTCAGGCGATCAACCATGCATCGTGCAATCAGGAATCCAAGAGATATTCACCAAGCCTCAAATGCTTGTAGAACAAGAGTGGTTGTCAGTCACTTTGTTCATGAGTGAGAATGGTGATGGGCGTCAATCATCACCTTCATCATGTTGAAGAACAAGTGATATCTTGGATAAAGAACAAGCGGAATTTGGATGAAAGAACAATAGTAATTGCATTAATACTCGAGGTACAGCAGAGCTCCACACCTTAATCTATGGTGTGTAGAAACTCCACCGTTGAAAATACATAGTGATAGTGTGATCATTGGTTTCGGCCCCAGAGAGGGAACCAGAAGAACCAAGATGATCAAAGGATCAAAAACAATCCAAAGATGAAAATACAATAGTAAAAGGTTCTATATATAGAAAACTAGTAGCCTAAGGTGTACAAAGGTGAGTAAATGACATAAAAATCCACTTCCGGGCCCACTTGGTGTGTGCTTGGGCTGAGCAATGAAGCATTTTCGTGTAGAGACTCTTCTTGGAGTTAAACGCCAGCTTTTATGCCAGTTTGGGCGTTTAACTCCCATTTAGGTGCCAGTTCCGGCGTTTAACGCTGGAATTTCTTGAGGTGACTTTGATCGCCGGTT
Source organism: Arachis stenosperma (assembly GCF_014773155.1). Classification (NCBI taxonomy): domain Eukaryota; kingdom Viridiplantae; phylum Streptophyta; class Magnoliopsida; order Fabales; family Fabaceae; genus Arachis; species Arachis stenosperma. The sequence continues at coordinate 45,542,766 of NC_080379.1, read as the reverse complement.
TGGGCCATCAAATCTTGGGCAAAGTATGGACTATTATATATTGCTGGAAAGCCCAGGATGTCTACTTTCCAACGCCGTTGAGAGCGCGCCAATTGGGCTTCTGTAGCTCCAGAAAATCCACTTCGAGTGCAGGGAGGTCAGAATCCAACAGCATCTGCAGTCCTTTTGAGTCTCTGGATCAGATTTTTGCTCAGATCCCTCAATTTCAGCCAGAAAATACCTGAAATCACAGAAAAACACACAAACTCATAGTAAAGTCCAGAAAAGTGAATTTTAATTAAAAACTAATAAAAATATACTAAAAACTCAACTAAAACTACCAAAAACATACTAAAAACAATGCCAAAAAGCGTACAAATTATCCGCTCATCAGGGATCAAGAACAAGAACTTGCCTTTAACACCTTGAAATAATTATTGTGTTCTGCCCCCATTCTTATTTTACCGAATTTTTCTAAAACTTTTGAAATAGAATATGATGCTTTCGGAATTGGTATAAGTGCTGTTTTGATGCAGGAAAAGAGAGCAATCGCCTATTTCAGTGAGAAGTTGAATGGAGCCCGTCTCAACTACTCAACTTATGATAAGGAGCTTTATGCCTTGGTGAGAGCGTTGGAAGTGTGGCAGCATTATTTTCTACCTAAGAAATTTGTGGTGTATATTGATCATGAATTCATCAAACACTTGAATGGTCAAGGGAAGCTGAACAAGAGACATGCAAAATGGATAAGATTCCTTGAATCATTTCCATACGTAATTGCCTATAAGCAAGGTAAAGAGAATGTGGTTGCTGATGCATTATCTAGAAGGTATTCCTTAATCACAACCCTTACTTCTAAGTTGTTAGGTTTTGAGTGTATAAAGGAATTGTATGCAACTGATTTTGATTTTGCCTCTATCTATGCTGTATGTGAACATGGTGCACATAACAAATTCTATAAGCATGATGGTTTTCTTTTTCAAGATAATAGGATTTGTGTACCTACTTGTTCTATTTGGGAGCTACTTGTTCTAGAATTGCATAGTGGAAATGTAATGGGTCATTTTGGTGTGCATAAGACTTTGGATGTTTTATCTGAGCATTTTTACTGGCCCCACATGCGTAAAGATGTTGAAAAATTTTGTGCTAAATGCATTGCATGTAAAAAAGCTAAATCTAAGTCATTACCACATTGCTTGTATACTCTTTTACCTGTTCCTATGCTTCTATGGGTTGATATTTCTATGGATTTTGTTCTTGATTTGCCTAAAACTAGGTGGTGGGCAAAATTGTGATCTCTAATAATGGCTTCAACTTGGTATGCGCGTTTATAACTTAGCACTTTCTTCACAGCCTCGCATAACTAACTAGCAAGTGCACTGGGTCGTCCAAGTAATAAACCTTAAGTGAGTAAGGGTCGATCCCACGGAGATTGTTGGTATGAAGCAAGCTATGGTCATCTTGAAATTCTCAGTTAAGCGGATAATAAATGGTTATGGAGTTTTCGAATAATAATAATAAATAAACAGAAAATAAAATAGAGATACTTATGTAATTCAATAGTGGGAATTTCAGATAGGCGTATAAAGATACTATGCTCCTTTTGAATCTCTGCTTTCCTACTGCCTTCTTCCAATCCTTCTTACTCCTTTCCATTGCAAGCTGTATATAGGGCATCACCGTTGTCAATGGCTACATCCCATCCTCTCAGTGAAAATGGTCCAAATGCTCTGTCACAGCACGACTAATCATCTATCGGTTCTCGATCATGTCAGAATATAATCCATTGATTCTTTTGCGCTTGTCATCACGCCCAACAATCACGAGTTTGAAGCTCGTCACAGTCATTCAATCCCTGAATCCTACTCGGAATACCACAGACAAGGTTTAGACTTTCCGGATTCTCATGAATGCCGCCATCAATCGAGCTTATACCACGAAGATTCTGAAAAAGGAATCCAAGAGATATGCGCCCGGTCTAAGGTAGAACGGAAGTGGTTGTCAGTCACGCGTTCATAGGTGAGAATGATGATGAGTGTCACGGATCATCACATTCATCATGTTGAAGTGCAACGAATATCTTAGAATAAGAATAAGCGGAATTGAATAAAAAATAGTAGTAATTGCATTAAAACTCGAGGTACAGCAGAGCTCCACACCCTTAATCTATGGTGTGTAGAAACTCCACCGTTGAAAATACATAAGTGATGGTGGTCCAGGCATGGCCGAATGGCCAGCCCCCATGAATGATCAATAGTCTCCTAAGATGAATAATGGAATAAAACCGAGACCAAATATGTCTAATACAATAGTAAAATGTTCTATTTATACTAGACTAGCTACTAGGGTTTACAGAAGTAAGTAATTGATGCAGAAATCCACTTCCAGGGCCCACTTGGTGTGTGCTTGGGCTGAGCTTGAGTTTACACGTGCAGAGGCTTCTTTTGGAGTTGAACGCCAAGTTGTAACGTGTTTTTGGCGTTCAACTCTGGTTCGTGACGTGTTTCTGGTGTTTGACTCCAGAATGCAGCATGAAACTGGCGTTGAGCGCGCGCCATTTGGAGTTCTGTAGCTCCAGAAAATCCATTTTGAGTGTAGGGAGGTCAGAATCCAACAGCATCAACAGTCCTTTGTCAGCCTTTCATCAGAGTTTTGCTCAGGTCCCTCAATTTCAGCCAGAAATTATCTGAAATCACAAAAAACACACAAACTCATAGTGAAGTCCAGAAATATGAATTTAGCATAAAAGCTAATGAAAACATCCCTAAAAGTAGCTAGATCCTACTAAAAACTACCTAAAAACAATTCCAAAAAGCTTATAAATTATCCGCTCATCACAACACCAAACTTAAATTGTTGCTTGTCCCCAAGAAACTGAAAATCAATTAAGATAAAAAGAAGAGAATATACTATAAATCTCAAACTATCAATGAATATTAGTTCTAATTAGATGAGCGGGACTAATAGCTTTTTGCTTCTGAACAGTTTTGGCATCTCACTTTATCCTTTGAAGTTTAGAATGATTGGCATCTCTAAGAACTTAGAATTTCAGATAGTGTTATTGATTCTCCTAGTTAAGTTTGTTGATTCTTGAACACAACTACTTTTATGAGTCTTGGCCGTGGCCCTAAGCACTTTGTCTTTCAGTATTACCACCTGATACATAAATGCCACAAACACATAACTGGGTGAACCTTTTCAGATTGTGACTCAGCTTTGCTAAAGTCCCCAGTTAGAGGTGTCTAGGGTTCTTAAGCACACTCTTTTTGCTTTGGATCACGACTTTAACCACTCAGTCTCAAGCTTTTCACTTGGACCTGCATGCCACAAGCACATGGTTAGGGACAGCTTGATTTAGCCGCTTAGGCCTGGATTTTAGCTCCTTGGGCCCTCCTATCCATTGATGCTCAAAGCCTTGGATCCTTTTTACCCTTGCCTTTGGGTTTTAAAGGCTATTGGCTTTTTCTGCTTGCTTTTTCTTTTTCTTTCTATATTTTTTTTTCACAAGCTTTTGCTATTCACTGCTTTTTCTTGCTTCAAGAATCAATTTCATTATTTTTCAGATTATCAATAGCATTTCTCTTTGTTCATCATTCTTTCAAGAGCCAACAATTTTAACATTCATAAACAACAAGATAAAAAATATGCACTGTTCAAGCATTCATTCAGAAAACAAAAAGTATTGTCACCACATCAATATAATTAAACTAAATTCAAGGATAAATTCAAAATTCATGTACTTCTTGTTCTTTTGAATTAAAACATTTTTCATTTAAGAGAGGTAAAGGATTCATGGAATTATTCATAGCCTTAAGACATAGTTACTAAATACTAATAATCATGTAGGAAAGACACAAACATAAATAACATAAAGCTTAGAAATTGAAAAACAGAGAAATAGAACAAGGAATGAGTCCACCTTAGTGGAGTCTTCTTCTTGAAGGACCAATAATGTCCTTGAGCTCATCTATGTCTCTTCCTTGCCTTTGTTGCTCCTCCCTCATTGTTCTTGTGAGTTTTTCTGTGATTTCAGGTATTTTCTGGCTGAAATTGAGGGACCTGAGCAAAAATCTGATTCAGAGGCTGAAAAGGACTGCAGATGCTGTTGGATTCTGACCTTCCTACACTCGAAGTAGATTTTCTAGAGCTACAGAAGCCCAATTAGCGCTCTCTCAATTGAGTTGGAAAGTAGACATCTTGGGCTTTCCAGCAATGTATAATAGTCCATACTTTGCCCGAGATTTGATGGCCCAAACCGGCGTTGCAAATCAGCTTCAAAATTCCCGGCGTTTAACGCCGAAACTGGCACAAAAATTGGAGTTAAACGCCCAAACTGGCATAAAAGCTGGCGTTTAACTCTAGAAAAAGTCTCTACACATGAAAGCTTCAATGCTCAGCTCAAGCACACACCAAGTGGACCCCAGAAGTGGATTTTTACGTCATTTACTCATTTCTGTATACCCTAGGTTACTAGTTCACTATTAATAGGACCTTTTGATATTGTATCTCTACCTCATGACACTTTACACGTTTCTTATTGTATCTTCTACGGCATGAGTCTCTAAATCCCATGGTTGGGGGTGAGGATCTCTGCTGTGTCTTGATGGATTAATGCAATTACTACTGTTTTTCATTCAATCATGCTTGCTTCTATTCTAAGATATCACTTGTTCCTAAACTTGATGAATGTGATGATCCGTGACACTCATCATCATTCTCACCTATGAACGTGTTCCTGACAACCACCTCCGTTCTACCTTAGATTGAGTAGATATCTCTTGGATTCCTTAATCAGAATCTTCGTGGTATAAGCTAGAATTGATGGCGGCATTCAAGAGAATCCAGAAGGTCTAAACCTTGTCTGTGGTATTCGGAGTAGGATTCAAGGATTGAATGACTGTGACGAGCTTCAAACTCCTGAAGGCTGGGCGTTAGTGACAAACGCAAAAGAATCACTGGATTTTATTCCGACCTGATTGAGAACCGACAGATGATTAGCCGTGCTGTGACAGAGCGCGTTGAACATTTTCATTGAGAGGATGGGAGGTAGCCATTGACAACGGTGAAACCCTACATACAGCTTGCCATGGAAGGAGCCTTGCGTGCTTGAAGAAGAAGCAGTAGGAAAGCAGAGATTCTGAAGATAGAGCATCTCCAAAACCTCAGCCTGTTCTCCATTACTGCAAAACAAGTATTTATTTCATGTTCTTTTACTTTTCACAATTAAACCTAAGAATTATTGATATCCTAACTAAGAGTTACAAGATAACCATAGCTTGCTTCAAGCCGACAATCTCCGTGGGATCGACCCTTACTCACGTAAGGTATTACTTGGACGACCCAGTGCACTTGCTGGTTAGTTGTGCGGAATTGCAAAAGTGTGATTGCAATTTCGTGTACCAAGTTTTTGGCGCCGTTGCCGGAGATTGTTCGAGTTTGGACAACTGACGGTTTATCTTGTTGCTTAGATTAGGATGGTTTCATTTTTGTTGGTTTAGAGTCTTTTATTTGAGTCTAGTTTCATATTTTAAGTTCGGTGTCAATTGCATGCCTTTGTTTTCTTTTAATTTTTCGAATTTGCATGTCCTTAGCTCTTTCTTGATTTTTAAAAATTCTAAGTTTGGTGTCTTCTTTGTGTTTTCCTTTAAAATTTTCGAAAATTTGTGTTTGATTTTCTAAAAATTTTAAGTTTGGTGTCATTTTGTTGTTTTTCTCTTTCCTCATTTCAAAAATCAAATCTTTTTTAAAATAATTTTCAATCATATCTTTTCAATTGCTAATTCCAAAATCTTTTTAATTGACTAATTGATTTAGTTTTCAATTTGCTTTGATCTTATTTTCTTTTAGTTTTCGAAATTTTATTTTATTTTCCATTTATTTTATTTTATTTTTTTCGGTCACTTTTAATTAAAAAAAATATACCTTACTTGTGAATCCATATCATATTCCCTTTCTCCATCATGGACATAAGTGGACTTGAGCAGTCCAGAAGGACTCTGGGGTCATATGCTAACCCCATTACAGCTGCATATGGGAGTAGCATCTGTATACCTCCCATTAAAACAAGCAGCTTTGAGCTAAATCCTCAACTCATTATCATGGTGCAGCAAAATTGCCAGTATTCCGGTCTTCCACAGGAAGAACCTACTGAGTTTCTGGCACAATTCTTACAAATTGCTGACACAGTACGTGATAAAGAGGTGGATCAGGATGTCTACAGATTATTACTGTTTCCATTTGCTGTAAAAGATCAAGCTAAGAGGTGGTTGAATAACCAACCCACAGCAAGCATAAAAACATGGAGACAGTTATCAGACAAATTCCTGAATCAATTTTATCCTCCAAAAAGGATGACACGGCTAAGGCTGGACATCCAAGGCTTTAAACAAGAGGATAATGAATCCCTTTATAATGCCTGGGAGAGGTATATAGGTATGCTAAGAAAATGCCCCTCTGAAATGTTTTCAGAGTGGGTACAGTTAGACATCTTCTACTATGGGCTTACAGAAAAAGCTCAGATGTCTCTAGACCACTCAGCTGGTGGATCTATTCATATGAAGAAGACGATTGAAGAGGCTCAAGAACTCATAGATACTGTTGCTAGAAATCAACATTTGTACTCCTGATGACAAAACAGTTGGCAGAGTTTAAAGAGATGCTCCAAGAAACTAAAACCGCCAACAAGAACATAGAATCACAGTTGAATCAGACAAAACAGCAGTTATCTAAACAGATAACAGAAGAATGCCAAGCAGTTCAACTGAGGAGTGGGAAGACATTGAATAATACTGCTCAAAGTGGGAAAAAGCCAAGAAAGGAACAACTGACAGAGGATAACCAAACCACTACCCAAAATCCCTCTGAGGACAGTAAGAGCCCAGAGAGGAATGATTCTGGCGTTCAAACGCCAGAAAAGGGTAAGAAAGTGGCGTTAAACGCCCAATGGGTAGCCAAGTCTGGCGTTCAAACGCCACAAAGGGGTCAGACACTTGCAAGTGCTGATAGCAACCCCCTTAAGCAGGCTTCTCCAACCACTTCTGTAGGAAATAAACCTGCAGCAACTAAGGTTGAAGAATATAAAGCCAAGATGCCTTATCCTCAGAAACTCCGCCAAGCGAAACAGGATAAACAATTTGCCCGCTTTGCAGATTATCTCAGGACTCTTGAGATAAAAATCCCATTTGCAGAGGCACTTGAGCAAATACCCTCTTATGCTAAGTTCATGAAAGAGATCTTAAGTCATAAGAAGGATTGGAGAGAAACTGAAAAAGTTTTTCTCACTGAAGAATGCAGTACAGTCATTCTGAAAAGCTTACCAGAGAAGCTTAAAGATCCAGGAAGCTTTCTGATACCATGCACATTAGAAGGTGCTTGTACCAAGACAGCTCTATGTGACCTTGGGGCAAGTATCAACCTAATCCCTGCATCCACTATCAGAAAGCTCGGCTTGAATGAAGAGGTCAAACCAACCCGGATATGTCTTCAACTTGCTGATGGCTCCATTAAATACCCATCAGGCATAATTGAGGACATGATTGTCAAGGTTGGGCCATTCGCCTTTCCCACTGACTTTGTAGTGCTGGAAATGGAGGAGCACAAGACTGCAACCCTCATTCTAGGAAGACCCTTCCTAGCAACTGGACGAACTCTCATTGATGTCCAAAAAGGGAAAGTGACCCTGAGAGTCAATGAGGATGAGTTCAAGTTAAATGTTGTCAAAGCTATGCAGCATCCAGACACATCAAATGACTGCATGAGCGCTGATATTATTGACTCTTTGGTGGAAGAGGTCAATATGACTGAAAGTCTCAAATCAGAGCTAGAGGACATCTTTAAAGATGTTCAGCCTGATTTGGAGGAACTAAAGGAAATAAAAGAAATTCTGAAAATTCCTCAGGAAGAGGATAAGCCTCATAAACCCGAGCTCAAGCCACTACCACCATCCCTGAAATATGCATTTCTGGGAGAAGGTGACACTTTTTTAGTGATCATAAGCTCTGCTTTAAATCCACAGGAAGAGGAAGCACTAATTCAAGTGCTAAGGACACACAAGACAGCTCTTGGGTGGTCTATAAGTGATCTTAAGGGCATTAGCCCAGCAAGATGCATGCACAAGATCCTATTGGAGGGTGATGCTAAGCCAGTGGTTCAACCACAGAGGCGGCTAAATCCAGCCATGAAGGAGGTGGTGCAGAAAGAGGTCACTAAGTTACTAGAGGCTGGGATTATTTATCCTATTTCTGATAGCCCCTGGGTGAGCCCTGTCCACGTTGTCCCTAAGAAGGGAGGCATGACAGTGGTTAATAATGAAAAGAATGAACTGGTTCCTACAAGAACAGTCACATGGTGGCGTATGTGTATTGACTACAGAAGGCTCAATATAGCCACCAGGAAGGATCATTTTCCTTTACCATTCATAGACCAGATGCTAGAGAGACTGGCAGCTCATGAATATTACTGCTTTTTGGATGGCTATTCAGGTTACAACCAAATTACAGTAGATCCTCAGGACCAAGAGAAAACAGCATTTACATGTCCTTCTAGAGTATTTGCCTACAGAAGGATGCCTTTTGGTCTGTGCAATGCACCTGCAACCTTTCAGAGGTGCATGCTCTCTATCTTCTCAGATATGGTAGAGAAATTTTTGGAAGTCTTCATGGATGACTTTTCAGTATTTGGAGACTCATTCAGCTCCTACCTTAACCATCTAGCACTTGTTCTGAAAAGATGCCAAGAGACCAACCTAGTTTTAAACTGGGAAAAATGTCACTTTATGGTGACTGAAGGGATTGTCCTTGGGCATAAAATTTCAAACAAGGGAATAGAGGTGGATCAAGCTAAAGTTGAAGTAATTAAAAAATTACCACCACCTACCAATGTTAAGGCAATCAGAAGCTTTCTGGGGAATGCAGGATTCTACAGAAGGTTTATAAAGGATTTTTCAAAAATTGCAAAACTTCTGAGTAATCTGCTAGCTGCAGACACGCCATTTATCTTTGATAAGGAGTGTCTGCAGGTGTTTGACCTTCTGAAGGCTAAGCTGGTCACAGCACCAGTTATCTCTGCACCAGACTGGACACTGCCATTCGAACTAATGTGTGATGCCAGTGACCATGCCATTGGTGCAGTATTGGGACAAAGGCATAACAAGCTTCTGAACATCATTTATTATGGAAGCCGTATTCTAAATAATGCACAGAAGAACTACACAACTACAGAAAAGGAGTTACTTGCAGTGGTTTATGCCATTGACAAGTTCAGATCTTATTTAGTAGGGTCAAAAGTGATTGTGTACACTGACCATGCTGCTCTTAAATATCTACTCACAAAGCAGGATTCAAAACCCAGGCTCATAAGATGGGTGTTGCTTCTGCAAGAGTTTGATATAGAAATAAGAGACAGAAAAGGGACAGAGAATCAAGTAGCTGATCACCTGCCCCGGATGGAACCAGTAGCAGGAGCATCCCTCCCTCCTACTGAGATCTCTGAAACCTTTCCGGATGAGCATTTGTTTGCCATTCAGGAAGCTCCGTGGCTTGCAGACAGTGCAAACTATAAGACTCAAGGTTCTCTTTCTGTAACCATGGAGAGGAAGCATGAAAAGCTTCACTCAAAACAGAGTCAAACAGAGCCCCCACAGTCAAACTCTAAGTTTGGTGTTGGGAGGCCACAACCAACTTCTAAGTTTGGTAATGAACCCCCACATTCAAACTCTAAGTTTGTTGTTGGGAGGTTCCAACATTGCTCTGAGTATCTGTGAGGCTCCATGAGAGCCCACTGTCAAGCTACTGACATTAAAGAAGCGCTTGTTGGGAGGCAACCCAATGTTATATTTATCTATTTTCCTTTGTTATTTTATGTTTTCTGTAGGTTGATGATCATGGAAAGTCACAAAATCAATTGAAAAAGCAAAAACAGAATGAAAAATAGAAAGAAAAATAGCACACCCTGGAGGAAAACCTTGCTGGCGTTTAAACGCCAGTAAGGGCAGCAAATGGGCGTTTAACACCCAGTCTAGCACCATTCTGGGCGTTTAACGCCAGAAAAGGGGCACCAGACTGGCGTTAAACGCCGGGAAATGGCAAGAAGCTGGCGTTAAACGCCAGAAATGGGCACCAGCCCGGCGTTTAACACCAGAATTGGCATAGAGAGCATTTTTGCTCGCACTTGGTGCAGGATGAATTTTCCTTGACACCTCAGGATCTGTGGACCCCACAGGATCCCCACCTACCCCACCACTCTCTCTCTTCTTCACCCATTCACCAATCACCTCAATACCTCTTCCCCAAAAAAACCTCACCTATCAAATCCCACCATTCTCTTCACCACTCACATCCATCCTTCATGAAACCACACCCCCTCATTTTCACACATCATACACACTACTTCTCCATCTCCTCCATTTTCTTCTTCTTCTACTCCTTTCTTTCTTCTTTTGCTCGAGGACGAGCAAACCTTCTAAGTTTGGTGTGGTAAAAGCATTGCTTTTTGTTTTTCCATAACCATTTATGGCATCTAAGGCCAGAGAAACCTCTAGAAAGAGGAAAGGGAAGGCAAAAGCTTCCACCTCCGAGTCATGGGAGATGAAAAGATTCATCTCAAAAGCTCATCACTAAGAAAAGGGTGGAGCACCAAGAACATTCCATCCTCCTCCATGAAATTAAAGAAGATCAAAGAATCATGAGAGAGGGGCAACAAAGGCAAGGAAGAGGCATTGAGGAGCTCAAGCACTCCATAAGATCTTCAAGAGGAAGAACAAGCTGCCATCACTAAGGTGGACCCGTTCTTTAATCTCCTTGTTCTTTATTTTCTGTTTTTCAAATTTTTATGCTTATGTTTATCTATGTTTGTGTCTTATTACATGATCATTAGTATCTTAATGTCTATGCCTTAAAGCTGTGAATGTCCTATGAATCCATCACCTTTCTTAAATGAAAAATGTTTTTATTACAAAAGAACAAGAAGTACAGGATTTCAAATTTATCTCTGAAACTAGCTGAATCAGTTTGATGTGGTGACAATACTTTTTGTTTTCTAAATGAATGCCTGAACAGTGCATATGTCTTTTGAATTTGTTGATTAAAGAATGTTAAACTTGTTGGCTCTTGAAAGAATGATGGAAAAAGAGAAATGTTATTGAGGATCTGAAAAATCATCAAATTGATTCTTGAAGCAAGAAAAAGCAGTGAATTCAAAAAAAAATATAATAATAAAAAAAGTAAATATAAAAAGTGATCCAAGGCAAAAAGAGTGTGCTTAAGAACCTTGGACACCTCTAATTGGGGACTCTAGCAAAGCTGAGTCACAATCTAAAAAGGTTCACCCAGTTATGTGTCTGTGGCATGTATGTATCCGGTGGTAATACTGGAAGACAGAGTGTTTTGGGCCACAGCCAAGACTCATAAAGTAGCTATGTTCAAGAATCATCATACTTAACTAGGAGAATCAATAACACTATCTGAATTCTGAGTTTCTATAGATGCCAATCATTCTAAACTTCAAAGGATAAAGTGAGATGCCAAAACTGTTCAGAGGTAAAAAGCTACTAGTCCCGCTCATCTAATTGGAGCTAAGTTTCATTGATATTTTGGAGTCTATAGTATGTTCTCTTCTTTTTATCCTATTTGATTTTTAGTTGCTTGGGGACAAGCAACAATTTAAGTTTGGTGTTGTGATGAGCGGATAATTTATACGCTTTTTGGCACTGTTTTTAGTATGTTTTTAGTACATTTTAGTTAGTTTTTAGTATGTTTTTATTAGTTTTTCATTAAAATTCACTTTTCTGGGCTTTACTATGTGTGTTTTTCTATGATTTCAGGTATTTTCTGGCTGAAATTGAGGGACCTGAACAAAAATTTGATTCAGAGGCTGAAAAGGACTGCAGATGCTATTGGATTCTGACCTCCCTGCACTCGAAGTGGATTTTTTGGAGCTACAAAAGCCCAATTGGCGCGCTTTCAATTGCGTTGGAAAGTAGACATCTTGGGCTTTCCAGCAATGTATAATAGTCCATACTTTGCCCGAGATTTGATGGCCCAAACCGGCGTTGCAAATCAGCTTCAAAATTCCCGGCGTTTAACGCCGGAACTGGCACAAAAATTGGAGTTAAATGCCCAAACTGGCATAAAAGCTGGCGTTTAACTCTAGAAAAAGTCTCTACACATGAAAGCTTCAATGCTCAGCCCAAGCACACACCAAGTGGACCCTGGAAGTGGATTTTTACGTCATTTACTCATTTCTGTATACCCTAGGTTACTAGTTCACTATTAATAGGACCTTTTGATATTGTATCTCTACCTCATGACACTTTACACATTTTTTATTGTATCTTCTACGACATGAGTCTCTAAACGCCATGGTTGGGGGTGAGGAGCTCTGCTGTGTCTTGATGGATTAATGCAATTACTACTATTTTTCATTCAATCATGCTTGCTTCTATTCTAAGATATCACTTGTTCCTAAACTTGATGAATGTGATGATCCGTGACACTCATCATCATTCTCACCTATGAACGTGTGCCTAACAACCACCTCCGTTCTACCTTAGATTGAGTAGATATCTCTTGGATTCCTTAATCAGAATCTTCGTGGTATAAGCTAGAATTGATGGCGGCATTCAAGAGAATCCGGATGGTATAAACCTTGTCTGTGGTATTCTGAGTAGGATTCAAGGATTGAATGACTGTGACGAGTTTCAAACTCCTGAAGGCTGGGTGTTAGTGACAAACGCAAAAGAATCACTGGATTCTATTCCGACCTGATTGAGAACCGACAGATGATTAGCCGTGCTGTGACAGAGCGCGTTGAACATTTTCACTGAGAGGATGGGAGGTAGCCATTGACAACGGCGAAACCCTACATACAGCTTGCCATGGAAGGAGCCTTGCATGCTTGAAGAAGAAGACATTAGGAAAGCAGAGATCCAGAAGATAGAGTATCTCCAAAACCTCAGCCTGTTCTCCATTAGTGCAAAACAAGTATTTATTTCATGTTCTTTTACTTTTCACAATTAAACCTGAGAATTATTGATATCCTGACTAAGAGTTACAAGATAACCATAGCTTACTTCAAGCTGACAATCTCCGTGGGATCGACCCTTACTCACGTAAGGTATTACTTGGACGACCCAGTGCACTTGCTGGTTAGTTGTGCGGAATTGCAAAAGTGTGATTGCAATTTCGTGCACCAGTAACATAGATGGTAAATAAGATGAGAAAAAGCTAGCCTTGCCATGGTGGAGGACTTTTCGGCTATTTTGTAGAATTCCTGACTTCATGAACTTCTACTTCCTCTCCAATCATGATGCTATGGATAATGATGGCCAATATCTTCAGATCAGTTGCTAGTGGGGATGATGGAGTGTTGGATGAATTCCAACCATCCTCTAGCCACAGGCTTGAGGTCCAGTCTTCTTAATTGAACCGGCTTGCCTTTGGAGTCTCTTTTCCATTGAGCTCCTTCAACACATATGTCCATAAGCACTTGGTCCAACCTTTGATCAAAGTTGACCCTTCTAGTGTAGGGGCGTGCATCTCCTTGCATCATGGGCAAGTTAAACGCCAATCTCACATTTTTCGGACTAAAATCTAAGTATTTCCCCCGAACCATTGTAAGATAGTTCTTTGGATTCGGGTTCACACTTTGATCATGGTTCCTAGTGATCCATGCATTGGCATAGAACTCTTGAAACATTAAGATTTTGACTTGTTGAATGGGGTTGGTCAGAACTTCCCAACTTCTTCTTTGGATCTCATGTCGGATCTCCAGATACTCATTTTTCTTGAGTTTGAAAGGGACCTCAAGGATCACCTTCTTCTTGGACACAACATCATAGAAGTGGTCTTGATGGGCTTTAGAGATGAATCTCTCCATCTCCCATGACTCGGAGGTGGAAGCTTTTGTCTTCCCTTTCCCTTTTCTAGAGGTTTCTCCGGTCTTAGGTGCCATAGGTGGTTATAGAAAAACAAAAAGCTATGCTTTTACCACACCAAACTTAGAATGTTGCTCGCCTTCGAGCAAGAGAAGAAAGAAAAGAAGAAGAAGAAGAGAAAATATGGAGGAGAGTGGGGGGTGGTGTATTCGGCCAAGGTATAGAAGAGGGGGTTATGTTGTGTGAAAATGAAGAAGGATGGAGGGGTTTATATAGCGAGGGGAGAGGGAGTAGGTTCGGCCATATTGGGTGGGTTTGGGTGGGAAAGGGATTTTGAATTTTGAAGGTAGGTGGGGTTTATGGGGAAGAGTGGATTGGATGTGAGTGGTGAAGAGGTGATGGGGATGAGAGATTGAGGTGATTGGTGAAGGGTTTTTGGAGAAGAGTGTTTATGGGGAAGAGAGTTTATGGGGAAGAGAGGATGAATGTGAAGAAGAGGAGAAGGTGAGTTGAGGTAGGTGGGGATCCTGTGGGATCCACAGACCTTGGGATGATCATGTGGGGTCCACAGATCCTGAGGTGTCAAGGATTTACATTCCTGCACCAATTAGGCATGTAAAACGCCTTTGCATACAATTCTAGCGTTTAAACGCCAAAGTGATGCTTATTTTGGGCGTTCAACGCCCAATTTCAGCATGTTTCTGGCGTTGAACGCCAATTCCATGCTTGTTTATGGCGTTCAGCGCCAGCTCTCCTCAGGGTATATTTCTGGCGTTCAAACGTCAGGATGCTGCTTGTTTCTAGCGTTCAACGCCAGATCCATGCTCTGTTCTGGCGTTGAACGCCAGCCAGATGCTCCTTACTGGCGTTTATACGCCAGTAAGTCCTTCCTCCAGGGTGTGCTTTTTCTTCTGCTGTTTTTTATTTTGTTTTTGCTTTTACTATTTATTTTGTGACTCCATATGATCATGAACTTAATAAAACATAAAAGAACAATAAAAATAAAAATAAAATTAGATAAATAAAAATTGGGTTGCCTCCCAATAAGCGCTTCTTTAATGTCACTAGCTTGACAGTGGGCTCTCATGGAGCCTCACAGGTGATTAGGTCAATGTTGTAGACTCCCAACACCAAACTTAGAGTTTGGATGTGGGATTCAACACCAAACTTAGAGTTTGGCTGTGGCCTCCCAACACCAAACTTAGGAGTTTGATTGTGGGGGCTTTGTTTGACTCTGTACTGAGAGAAGCTTTTCATGCTTCCTCTCCATTGTTATAGAAGAACACCCTTGGGTTTTAAACACAAGGTAGTCCCCATTCAATTGAAGGACTAATTCTCCTCTGTTAACATCTATCACAGCTCCTGTTGTGGCTAGGAAAGGTCTTCCAAGGATGATGCATTCATCCTCCTCCTTCCTAGTGTCTAAGATTATAAAATCAGCAAGGATGTAAAGGCCTTCAACCTTTACTAACACGTCCTCTACCAATCCATACGCCTGTCTTACTGACTTATCTGCCATTTGTAATGAAAATATGGTAGGCTGTACCTCAATGATCCCCAGCTTCTCCATTACAGAGAGTGGCATAAGATTTATGCTTGACCCCAGGTCACACAGAGCCTTTTCAAAGGTCATGGTGCCTATGGTACAGGGTATTAAGAATTTGCCAAGATCTTGTCTCTTTTGAGGTAAGGTTTGCTGAACCCATGTATCTAGTTCACTGATGAGCAAGGAAGGTTCACCTTCCCAAGTCTCATTACCAAATAATTTGGCATTCAGCTTCATGATGGCTCCTAGATATTGAGCAACTTGCTCTCCAGTTATATCTTCATCCTCTTCAGAGGAAGAATAGTCTTTAGAGCTCATGAATGGTAGAAGGAGGTTTAATGGAATCTCTATGGTCTCTATATGAGCCTCAGATTCCTTTGGGTCCTCAATAGGGAGCTCCTTCTTGCTTGAGAGATGTCCCATGAGGTCTTCCTCATTGGGATTCACGTCCTCTCCTTCCTCCCTAGGTTCGACCATGTTGATTATGTCTATGGCTTTGCACTCTCTTTTTGGATTCTCTTCAGTATTGCTTGGGAGAGTACTAGGAGGAGTTTCAGTTACTTTCTTACTCAGCTGGCCCACTTGTGCCTCCAAATTTCTGATGGAGGACCTTGTCTCACTCATGAAACTTAAAGTGGCCTTAGATAGATCAGAGACTAAATTTGCTAAATTAGAGGTGCTCTGCTCAGAATTCTCTGTCTGTTGCTGAGAAGATGATGGATAAGGCTTGATATTGCTGAGCTTATTTCTTCCACCATTATTAAAGTCTTGTTGAGGCTTTTGTTGATCCTTCCATGAGAAATTTGGATGATTTCTCCATGATGAATTATAGGTGTTTTCATAAGGTTCACCCATGTAATTTACCTCTGCTATTGCAAGGTTCTCAAGATCATAAGCTTCTTCTTCAGAAGATGCCTCTTTAGTACTGTTGGATGCATTTTGCCATCCATTTAGACTTTGAGAAATCATGTTGACTTGATGAGTCAACATTTTGTTCTGAGCCAAAATGGCATTCAGAGCATCAATTTCAAGAACTCCCTTCCTTTGAGGCGTCCCATTATTCACAGAATTTCTCTCAGAAGTGTACATGAATTGGTTATTTACAACCATGTCAATAAGTTCTTGGGCCTCTGCAGGCGTTTTCTTTAGGTGAATGGATTCACCTGCAGAATGGTCCAGTGACATCTTAGAGAACTCAGATAGACCATAATAGAATATATCTATCATGGTCCATTCTAAAAACATGTCAGAAGGACATCTTTTGGTCATCTGCTTGTATCTTTCCCAAGCTTCATAGAGGGATTCACCATCTTTTTGTTTGAAGGTCTGAACATCCACTCTAAGCTTGTTCAGCTTTTGAGGAAGAAAGAACTTAGCCAAGAAGGCCGTGACCAGCTTATCCCAGGAGTCCAGGCTATCTTTAGGTTGAGAGTCCAACCATGTTCTAGCTCTGTCTCTTACAGCAAAAGGGAAAAGCATGAGCCTGTAGACTTCAGGATCTACTCCATTAGTCTTAACAGTCTCACAGATATGCAAGAACTCAGTTAAGAACTGGTAGGGATCTTCTGATGGAAGTCCATGAAACTTGCAGTTCTGTTGCATTAGAGCAACTAATTGAGGTTTCACCTCAAAATTGTTTGCTCCAATGGCAGGAATTGAGATGCTTCTTCCATTAAACTTGGACGTAGGTGCAGTATAATCACCAAGCATCCTTCTTGCATTATTCTTGTTGGGTTCGGCTGCTATCTCCTTTTCTTGTTCGAAAATTTCAGCAAGGTTGTCTCTGGATTGTTGTAATTTAACTTTTCTTAGTTTCCTCTTCAGAGTCTTTTCAAGTTTTGGATCAGCTTCAACAAGAATGCCTTTTTCCTTGTTCCTGCTCATATGAGAAAGAAGAGAACAGAAAAGGAAGAGGAATCCTTTATGTCACAGTATAGAGATTCCTTTATGTTAGTAGAAGAAGAAAGGGAATAAGAGTGAAGAAGAATAAATAATCCAAACACAAGGGTGAGGATAAGGGCAGAGATTTGAGATGAAGAGAAGTGTTAATAAATGAATAAATAAATAGAATAAGATGAGAGAAAGAAGTTTTCGAAAATAATTTTTGAAAAGGAGTTAATTATTTTCGAAAATTAAAGGTGAAATAAATTTAAAATTAAAATTTAAAACAATTAATTAATTAAAAGAATTTTGAAAAGGAAGGAGAAATTTTTGAAAATTAGAGAGGGAAAAGTAGTTAGGTGGTTTTGAAAAAGATAAGAAACAAACAAAAAGTCAATTAGTTAGTTGAAAAAGATTTGAAAATCAAATTTGAAAAGATAAGAAGATAAGAAGATATTTTGAAGTCAAATTTTTGAAAAAGATAAAATTTTAAAAAAGATATGATAAAAAGATATGATTAAAAAGATATGGTTGGAAAAGATTTAATTTTTAAAATTAAAATTAATTACTTGACTAACAAGAAACTAATAGATAAGATTCTAGAATTTAAAGATTGAACATTTCTTAACAAGAAAGTAACAAACTTCAAATTTTTGAATCAATCATATTAATTGTTAGTATGGTTTTCGAAAATAAAGATAAAATTAGAAAAAAGAGTTTGAAAAATTAAATTAAAATTTTCGAAGAATAGTAAGGAAAAATGAAAAAGAATTGATTTTTGAAAAAGTTTTGAAAAGATAAGATTTTTAAAATTGAAATTTTGACTTGACTTATAAGAAATAGCTAAGTTTTAAAAATTTTTAACTAAGTCAACTCAAATTTTTGAAATTTTGAGAAAAATAAGGAAAAGATATTTTTTATTTTTGAATTTTTAATGAGAGAAAAACAACAAAAATGACTCACAACATGAAAATTATGAATCAAAACACATGATGCATGCAAGAATACTATGAATGTCAAGATGAACACCAAGAACACCTTGAAGATCAAGATGAACATCAAGACTTATTTTTGAAAAATTTTCAAGAAAGAAAACATGCAAGACACCAAACTTAGAAAATTTTTAATGCTTAGACTCTATGAATGCAAAAATGCACATGAAAAACAACAAAAGACACAAAATAAGAAAACATCAAGATCAAACAAGAAGACTTACCAAGAACAACTTGAAGATCATGAAGAACACTATGAATGCATGAATTTTCGAAAAATGCAAGAACAAGATGAATATGCAATTGACACCAAACTTAAAACATGGCACAAGACTCAAACAAGAAACACAAAATATTTTTGGTTTTTATGATTTTATGATTTTTTTGTATTTTCTTTATATTTTTTCGAAAAACATATAGGAAAAAGAAAATAAGAAATTCAAAATTTTTAATAAGAATTCCAGGAATCTTTCAATGTTAGCCTAAAGCTCCAATCCAAGGGTTGGACATGGCTTAATAGCCAGCCAGCTTTAGGATATAAATCAGACATACAACAACTGATATTTCAATTAACTTGCCTCTATGTTGATGATTGGAAGCCTCTATCCAAAAGAATTAAACATGGCTTTACAGCCAGCCAGGCTTCAACATGTTAGCATGAAACTCTAGAATTCATTCTTAAAAATTCTGAAGCCATAAAATGATTTATTTTTAATTAAATTTTTTTTTTGAAAATAGGGATGGATTTTTTTTTGAAAAATTTTTGAAAACAAAACAACAAGAAAATTACCTAATCTGAGCAACAAGATGAACCGTCAGTTGTCCAAACTCGAATAATCCCCGGCAACGGCGCCAAAAACTTGGTGGGCAAAATTGTGATCTCTAATAATGGCTTCAATTTGGTATGCGCGTTTATAACTTAGCACTTTCTTCACAGCCTCGCACAACTAACCAGCAAGTGCACTGGGTCGTCCAAGTAATAAACCTTATGTGAGTAAGGGTCGATCCCACGGAGATTGTTGGTATGAAACAAGCTATGGTCATCTTGAAATTCTCAGTTAGGTGAATAATAAATGGTTATGGAGTTTTCGAATAATAATAATAAATAAACAAAAAATAAAATAGAGATACTTATGTAATTCAATAGTGGGAATCTCAGATAGGCGTATGAAGATGCTATGCTCCTTTTGAATCTCTGCTTTCCTACTACCTTTTTCCAATCCTTCTTACTCCTTTCCATGGCAAGCTGTATGTAGGGCATCACCGTTGTCAATGGCTACATCCCATCCTCTCAGTGAAAATGGTCCAAATGCTCTGTCACAGCATGGCTAATCATCTGTCGGTTCTCGATCATGTCAGAATAGAATCCATTGATTCTTTTGCGCTTGTCATCACGCCCAACAATCGCGAGTTTGAAGCTCGTCACAGTCATTCAATTCCTGAATCCTACTCGGAATACCACAGACAAGGTTTAGACTTTCCGGATTCTCATGAATGCCGCCATCAATCTAGCTTATACCACGAAGATTCTGATCAAGGAATCCAAGAGATATGCGCCCAGTCTAAGGTAGAACGGAAGTGGTTGTCAGTCACGCGTTCATAGGTGAGAATGATGATGAGTGTCACGGATCATCACATTCATCATGTTGAAGTGCAACGAATATCTTAGAATAAGAATAAGTGGAATTGAATAAAAAATAGTAGTAATTGCATTAAAACTGGAGGTACGACAGAGCTCCACACCCTTAATCTATGGTGTATAGAAACTCCACCGTTGAAAATACATATGTGATGGTGGTCCAGGCATGGTCGAATGGCCAGCCCCCATGAATGATCAATAGTCTCCTAAGATGAATAATGGAATAAAATCGACACCAAATATGTCTAATACAATAGTAAAATGTCCTATTTATACTAGACTAGCTACTAGGGTTTACAGAAGTAAGTAATTGATGCAGAAATCCACTTTCAGGGCCCACTTGGTGTGTGCTTGGGCTGAGCTTGAGCTTTACACGTGCAGAGGCTTCTTTTGGAGTTGAACGCCAAGTTGTAACATGTTTTTGGTGTTCAACTCTGGTTCGTGACGTGTTTCTGGCGTTTGACTCCAGAATGCAGCATGAAACTGGCGTTGAGCGCCAGTTTACGTCATCTAACCTCGAATAAAGTATGGACTATTATATATTGCTGGAAAGTTCTGGATGTTGGTGCGCAAAATTGTGAACAATACTTTTCACAACTCTCATAATCCCTGGTCTTGAACTCCAAAAACTTGGTGGTTCAATTCCATGGCATTACACAACTTCGCACAACTAACCAGCAAGTACACTGGGTCGTCCAAGTAATACCTTACGTGAGTAAGGGTCGATCCCACGGAGATTGTTAGCATTGAAGCAAGCTATGGTCATCTTGTAAATCTTAGTCAGGCAAACTCAAATATATATGATGATGAACGAAAATAATATAAAAGATAAAGATAGTGATACTTATGCATATCATTGGTGTAAGAGCTTCAGACAAGTGTATGAAGATGCCTTCCCTTCCGTCTCTCTGCTTTCCTACTGCCTTCATCCAATCCTTCTTACTCCTTTCCATGGCAAGCTCGTGTAGGGTTTCACTGTTGTCAGCAGCTACCTCCCATCCGAGCAGTGAAAGCTAATGCACGCACTCTGTCACAGTACTGCCAATCACCGGTTTGGTTCCCTCCCCTACCGGAATAGAATCCCTCTTTTGCGTCTGTCACTAACGCCCAGTAGGTTACAGGTTTGAAGCACGTCACAGTCATTCAATCATTGAATCCTACTCAGAATACCACAGACAAGGTGAGACCTTCCGGATTCTCTTGAATGCTGCCATCAAGTCCTGCCTATACCACGAAGACTCTGATCTCACGGAATGGTTGGCTCGTTTGTCAGGCGAGCACTCGGTTGTCAGGCGATCAACCATGCATCGTGCAATCAGGAATCCAAGAGATATTCACTAAGCCTCAGATGCTTGTAGAACAAGAATGGTTGTCAGTCACCTTGTTCATGAGTGAGAATGGTGATGGGTGTCAATCATCACCTTCATCATGTTGAAGAACAAGTGATATCTTGGACAAAGAACAAGCGGAATTGAATGGAAGAACAATAGTAATTGCATTAATACTCGAGGTACAGCAGAGCTCCACACCTTAATCTATGGTGTGTAGAAACTCCACCGTTGAAAATACATAAGAACAAGGTCTAGGCATGGCCGAATGGCCAGCCTCCCAAAGGTCTAAGATAGCATAAAACAAAGATAGCTACCCAAAAGTCTCTCTAAATACAATAGTAAAAGGTCCTACTTATAGAAAACTAGTACATAGATGAGTAAATGACATAAAAATCCACTTCCGGGCCCACTTGGTGTGTGCTTGGGCTGAGCAATGAAGCTTTTTCGTGTAGAGACTCTCCTTGGAGTTAAACGCCAGCTTTAGTGCCAGTTTGGGCGTTTAACTCCCAATTAGGTGCCAGTTCCGGCGTTTAACGCTGGAATTTCTTGAGGTGACTTTGAACGCCAGTTTGGGCCATCAAATCTTGGGCAAAGTATGGACTATTATATATTGCTGGAAAGCCCAGGATGTGTACTTTCCAACGCCGTTGAGAGCGCGCCAATTGGGCTTCTGTAGCTCCAGAAAATCCACTTCGAGTGCAGGAAGGTCAGAATCCAACAGCATCTGCAGTCCTTTTGAGTCTCTGGATCAGATTTTTGCTCCGGTCCCTCAATTTCAGCCAGAAAATACCTGAAATCACAGAAAAACACAAAAACTCATAGTAAAGTCCAGAAAAGTGAATTTTAACTAAAAACTAATAAAAATATACTAAAAACTAACTAGATCATACTAAAAATATACTAAAAACAATGCCAAAAAGCATACAAATTATCCGCTCATCACAACACCAAACTTAAATTGTTGCTTGTCCCCAAGCAACTGAAGATCAAATAAGATAAAAAGAAGAGAATATGCAATGAACTCCAAAAACATCTATGAAGATCAGTATTAATTAGATGAGCGGGGCTTTTATCTTTTTGCCTCTGAATAGTTTTGGCATCTCACTCTTTCCCTTGTAATTCAGAATGATTGGCTTCTTTAGGAACTCAGAATTCAGATAGTGTTAATGATTCTCCTAGTAAAGTATGATGATTCTTGAACATAGCTATTTCTTGAGTCTTGGCCGTGGCCCAAAGCACTCTGTCTTCCAGTATTACCACCGGATACATACATGCCACAGACACATAATTGGGTGAACCTTTTCAGATTGTGACTCAGCTTTGCTAAAGTCCCCAATTAGAGGTGTCCAGGATTCTTAAGCACACTCTTATTTGCCTTGGATCACAACTCTTATTCTTTCTTTTTCTTTCTCTCTTTTTTTTCGGTTTTTCTTCTCTTTTTTTTTCGTTTGCTTTTTCTCTTTTTTTTTTCTTCTTTTTCTTGCTTCAAGAATCATTTTTAATGATTTTTCAGATTCTCAGTAACATGTCTCCTTTTTCATCATTCTTTCAAGAGCCAACATTCATGAACCACAAGTTCAAAAGACATATGCACTGTTCAAGCATACATTCAGAGAACAAAAGTGTTGCCACCACATCAAAATAATTAAACTATTATAAAATTCAGAATTCATGCAATTCTTTCCTTTATCAATTAAGCACGTTTTTATTCAAGAAAGGTGATGGATTCATAGGACATTCATAACTTTAAGGCATAGACACTAAGATACTAATGATCACAAGACACAAACATGGACAAACATAAAGCATAAAAATCGAAAAACAGAAGAATAAAGAACAAGGAAATCAAGGAACGGGTCCACCTTAGTGATGGCGGCTCTTTCTTGCTCTTGAAGATCCTATGGAGTGCTTGAGCTCCTCAATGTCTCTTCCTTGTCTTTGTTGCTCCTCCCTTAGTTGTCCCATGTTGGAACTCAATTCTCCTAGGGAGGTGTTTTAATTGCTCCCAATAATTTTGTGGAGGAAAGTGCATCCCTTGAGGAATCTCAGGGATCTCATGGTGAGAGGGGTCTCTTGTGTACTCCATCCTTTTCTTGGTGATGGGCTTGTCCTCATCAATGGGGGTATCTCCCTCTATGTCAACTCCAACTGAATAACAGAGGTGACAGATGAGATGAGGAAAGGCTAACCTTGCCAAAGTGGAGGTCTTGTCCGCCACCTTGTAGAGTTCTTGGGCTATAACCTCATGAACTTCTATTTCTTCTCCAATCATGATGCTATGGATCATGATGGCCCGGTCTATGGTAACTTCGGACCGGTTGCTAGTGGGAATGATTGAGCGTTGTATGAACTCTAACCATCCTCTAGCCACGGGCTTGAGGTCATGCCTTCTCAATTGAACCGGCTTTCCTCTTGAATCTTGCTTCCATTGTGCGCCCTCTTCACATATGGTTGTGAGGACTTGGTCCAACCTTTGATCAAAGTTGACCCTTCTAGTGTAAGGATGCTCATCTCCTTGCATCATAGGCAAGTTGAACGCCACCCTCACACTCTCCGGACTAAAATCCAAGTATTTCTCCCGAACCATAGTGAGATAATTCTTTGGATTCGGGTTCACACTTTGGTCATGGTTCTTGGTGATCCATGCATTGGCATAAAACTCTTGAACCATCAAGATTCCGACTTGTTGAATGGGGTTGGTAAGTACTTCCCAACCTCTTCTTCGGATCTCATGGCGGATCTCCGGATATTCACCCTTTGTGAGTGAAAAGGGGACTTCGGGGATCACCTTCTTCAAGGCCACAACTTCATAGAAGTGGACTTGATGCACCCTTGAGAGGAATCTATCCATCTCCCATGACTCGGAGGTGGAAGCTTTTGCCTTCCCTTTCCTGTTTCTAGAGGTTTCTCCGGCCTTGGATGCCATAAATGGTTATGGAAAAACGAAAAAGCAACGCTTTTACCACACCAAACTTAAAATGTTTGCTCGTCCTCGAGCAAAAGAAGAAAGAAGAGAGTAGAAGAAGAAGAAATGAGGAAGAGGGGGAAGGTGGTGTGTTCGGCCAAGAAGGGAAAGAAGGGGTGTTTAGGTTGTGTGAAAATGAAGGGTTGAAGAAGGGTATATATAGGAGAGGGGGGTAATGGTTCGGCCATGATGGGTGGGTTTGGGAGGGAAAGTGGTTTGAATTTGAAGGGTGAGGTTGGTGGGGATTTATGAAGGATGGATGTGAGTGGTGAAGAGAAAGATGGGATTTGATGGGTGAAGGGTTTTTGGGGAAGAGGTATTGAGGTGATTGGTGAATGGGGGAAGAAGAGAGAGAGTGATGGTGGGGTCCTGTGGGGTCCACAGATCCTGTGGTGTCAAGGAAAAGTCATCCCTGCACCAAATGTTGCTCAAAATCACGTTTTGAGGTATTTCTGGCGTTAAACGCCGGGCTGGTGCCCATTCCTGGCGTTTAACGCCAGGTTGTTGCCCTTTACTGGCGTTTAACGCCAGTCTGGTGCCCCTTTCTAGCGTTAAACGCCCAGAATGGTGCCAGACTGGGCGTTAAACGCCCAACAGCTAGCATTACTGGCGTTTGGACGCCAGCTTCTTCTCCTCCAGGGTGTGCTGTTTTTCTTCCTGTTTTTCATTCTGTTTTTGCTTTTTTCATTGTTTTTGTGACTTCTTATGATCATCAACCTACAAAAAAAAATAAAATAACAAAAGAAAATAGTTAACTATAAAACATTGGGTTGCCTCCCAACAAGCGCTTCTTCAATGTCATTAGCTTGACAGAGGACTCTCATGGAGCCTCAGAAATACTCAGAACCGTGTTGGAACCTCCCAACACCAAACTTAGAGTTTGAATGTGGGGGTTCAACACCAAACTTAGAGTTTGGTTGTGGCCTCCCAACACCAAACTTAGAGTTTGACTGTGGGGGCTCTGCTTGGCTCTGATTTGAGAGAAGCTCTTCATGCTTCCTCTCCATGGTGACAGAGGGATATCCTTGAGCCTTAAACACAAAGGATTCTTCATTCACTTGAATGATCATTTCACCTCTATCAACATCAATCACAGCTTTTGCTGTGGCTAGGAAAGGTCTGCCAAGGATGATGGTTTCATCCATGTATTTCCCAGTCTCTAGGACTATGAAATCAGTAGGGATGTAATGGTCTTCAATCTTCACCAAAACATTCTCTACAAGTCCATGAGCTTGTTTTCTTGAATTGTCTGCCATCTCTAATGAGATTCTTGCAGCTTGTACCTCAAAGATCCCTAATTTCTCCATTACAAAGAGGGGCATGAGGTTTACACTTGACCCTAAGTCACACAAGGCCTTCTTGAAGGTCATGGTGCCTATGGTACAAGGTATAGAAAACTTCCCAGGATCTTGCCTCTTTAGAGGCAGTTTCTGCCTAGACAAGTCATCCAGTTCTTTGGTGAGCAAGGGAGGTTCATCCTCCCAAGTCTCATTTCCAAATAACTTGTCATTTAGCCTCATGATAGCTCCAAGGTATTTAGCAACTTGCTCTTCAGTGACATACTCATCCTCTTCAGAGGAAGAATACTCATCAGAGCTCATGAATGGCAGAAGTAAGTCCAATGGAATCTCTATGGTCTCATTTTGAGCCTCAGATTCCCATGGTTCCTCATTGAGGAACTCAGAGGAGATTGGTACACGCCCACAGAGGTCTTCCTCAGTGGCGTCCTCCTCCTCTCTTTCCTCTCCATATTCGGCCATGTTTATGGCTTTGCACTCTCCTTTTGGATTTTCTTCTGTATTACTTGGAAGAGTACTAGGAGGGAGTTCAGTAATTTTCTTGCTCAGCTGTCCCACTTGTCCTTCCAAATTTCTGATGGAGGACCTTGTTTCATTCATGAAACTTTGAGTGGTCTTTCTTAGATCAGAGACCATTGTTGCTAAGTCAGAAGTATTCTGCTTAGAACTCTCTGTCTGTTGCTGAGAAGATGATGGAAAAGGCTTGCTATTGCTAAACCTGTTTCTTCCACCATTATTGTTATTGAAACCTTGTTGAGGTCTCTCTTGATTCTTCCATGAGAAATTTGGGTGATTTCTCCATGAAGAATTATAGGTGTTTCCATAGGGTTCTCCTAGGTAATTCACCTCTTCCATTGAAGGGTTCTCAGGATCATAAGCTTCTTCCTCAGATGAAGCGTCCTTAGTACTGTTTGGTGCATTTTGCATTCCAGACAGACTTTGAGAAATCAAATTGACTTGTTGAGTCAATATCTTGTTTTGAGCCAATATGGCATTCAGAGTGTCAATCTCAAGAACTCCTTTCTTCTGACTAGTCCCATTGTTCACAGGATTCCTTTCAGAAGTGTACATGAATTGGTTATTTGCAACCATTTCAATCAATTCTTGAGCTTCTGCAGGCGTCTTCTTCAGATGAAGAGATCCTCCAGCAGAGCTATCCAAAGACATCTTGGATAGTTCAGAGAGACCATCATAGAAAATACCTATGATGCTCCATTCAGAAAGCATGTCTGAAGGACATCTTCTGATTAATTGTTTGTATCTTTCCCAAGCTTCATAGAGGGATTCTCCATCCTTCTGTCTGAAGATTTGGACTTCCACTCTAAGCTTACTCCATCTTTGTGGTGGAAAGAACTTTGCCAAGAAGGCATTGACTAGCTTTTCCCAAGAGTCCAGGCTTTCTTTAGGTTGAGAATCCAACCATATTCTAGCTCTGTCTCTTACAGCAAAAGGGAATAGCATCAGTCTGTAGACCTCAGGGTTAACCCCATTAGTCTTGACTGTGTCACAGATTTGCAAGAATTCAGCTAAGAACTGATGAGGATCTTCCATTGGAAGTCCATGGAACTTGCAATTCTGTTGCATTAGAGAAACTAATTGAGGCTTAAGCTCAAAGTTGTTTGCTCCAATGGCAGGGATAGAGATGCTTCTCCCATAGAAATCAGGAGTAGGTGCAGTGAAGTCACCCAGCACCTTCCTTGCATTGTTGGCATTGTTGTTGTTTTCGGCTGCCATGTGTTCTTCTTCCTTGAAGAATTCGGTCAGGTCCTCTAGAGAGAGTTGTGCTTTAGCTTCTCTTAGCTTTCTCTTCAAGGTCCTTTCAGGTTCAGGATCAGCTTCAACAAGAATGCCTTTGTCTCTGCTCCTGCTCATATGAAAGAGGAGAGAAAAAGAAAATGTGGAATCCTCTATGTCACAGTATAGAGATTCCTTGAAGTGTCAGAGGAAAAGAGAAATAGTAAGAAGAAGGAGAAGAAGAATTCGAACTTTATTAGTTAGAGTTCGAATTGTGCATTAAGAAGGAGTAGTACTCCATAAATAGAAGGATGTGGGAAGGAGGGAAGAGAATTTTCGAAAATTCAATTAAAAGATTTTGAAAACATTTTGAAAGTTTGATTGATAATTTTCGAAAATTCAAAGTGAAAAAGAAATCAAGTGATTTTTGAAAAAGATTTTGAAATTAGGAGTTTAAAAAGATTTGATTGAAAACTATTTTGAAAAAGATGAGGTTAAAAAGATTTGATTGAAAAGTTATGGTTTTAAAAAGATGTGATTGAGAAGATATGATTTGAAAACAATTTTAAAAGATATGATTTGAAAACAATTTGAAAAGATATGATTTTAAAAATTGATGACTTGCCTAACAAGAAAAGATATGATTCAAACATAAAACCTTCCTTAATAGAAAAGGCAAAAAATGTTCAATCAAATCATTAATTGTTAGTAAGTATCTTTGAAAAAGGAAAGAAAATGATTTTGAAAACATTTGATTGAAAAGATATGATTTGAAAAAGATTTGGTTTTGAAAAACTCTGAAAACTTGAAAAAAGATTGATTTGAAAACAAAATCTTCCCCCTAGCACCATCCTGGCGTTAAACGCCCAGAATGGTATACATTCTGGCGTTTAACGCCCAAAATGCTACCTCTTTGGGCGTTAAACGCCCAACCAGGTACCCTGGCTGGCGTTTAAACGCCAGTCTGCCTTCTTCACTGGGCATTTTTGAATGCTCAGCTTTTTCTGTATAATTCCTCTGCAGTATGTTCTGAATCTTCAATTCTTTGTATTATTGACTTGAAAAGACACAAATTAAAAATATTTTTGGATTTTTAATAATCAAAATGCAATAAGAATCAAATAACAATGCATGCAAGACACCAAACTTAGCAGTTTGTGTACTACTGACACTATATGAGACACATAAATACTCAAGCCAAAAGAATTCAAAGATCAGAGTAAGAAATCATCAAGAATTACTTGAAGATCCTTAAGACACATGAATGAATGCATGTAATTGACACCAAACTTAAGATGAGACACTAGACTCAAGCAAGAAACAGCAAATATTTTTTTGGTTTTTATGATTTTGTAATTTTTTTGTGTTTTTTTTTTCGAAAATTAAGTGGAAAAAGGTATCAAAATTCTTAATGAGAATTCCAGGAATCAGTGTAATGCTAGTCTAAGACTCCGGTCCAGGAATTAGACATGGCTTCACAGCCAGCCAAGCTTTCAAGGAAAGCTTCGGTCCAAAACACTAGACATGACCAAAGGTCAGCCAAGCCTTAGCAGATCACTGCTCCAAAAGCAAAATTGATGAAAATCAACAAGCTCTTGTGGTGATAAGTTGAAACCTCGGTCCAATCAGATTAGACATGGCTTCTCAGCCAGCCAGATTTCAACAAATCATCATGAAACTCTAGAATTCATCTTTAAGAATTTCGAAAAAAATAAATACCTAATCTAAGCAACAAGATGAACCGTCAGTTGTCCAAACTAGAACAATCCCAGGCATTGTTACCAAAAGCTTGCTCAAAACTTGAACAATCCCCGGCAACGGCGCCAAAAACTTGGTGCGCGAAATTGTGAACAATACTTTTCACAACTCTCATAATCCCTGGTCATGAACTCCAAAAACTTGGTGGTTCAATTCCATGGCATTACACAACTTCGCACAACTAACCAGCAAGTGCACTGGGTCGTCCAAGTAATACCTTACGTGAGTAAGGGTCGATCCCACGGAGATTGTTAGCATTGAAGCAAGCTATGGTCATCTTGTAAATCTTAGTCAGGCAAACTCAAATATATATGATGATGAACGAAAATAATATAAAAGATAAAGATAGTGATACTTATGCATATCATTGGTGTAAGAGCTTCAGACAAGTGTATGAAGATGCCTTCCCTTCCGTCTCTCTGCTTTCCTACTGCCTTCATCCAATCCTTCTTACTCCTTTCCATGGCAAGCTCGTGTAGGGTTTCACTGTTGTCAGCAGCTACCTCCCATCCGCGCAGTGAAAGCTAATGCACGCACTCTGTCACAGTACTGCCAATCACCGGTTTGGTTCCCTCCCCTACCGGAATAGAATCCCTCTTTTGCGTCTATCACTAACGCCCAGTAGGTTACAGGTTTGAAGCACGTCACAGTCATTCAATCATTGAATCCTACTCAGAATACCACAGACAAGGTGAGACCTTCCGGATTCTCTTGAATGCTGCCATCAAGTCCTGCCTATACCACGAAGACTCTGATCTCACGGAATGGTTGGCTCGTTTGTCAGGCGAGCACTCGGTTGTCAGGCGATCAACCATGCATCGTGCAATCAGGAATCCAAGAGATATTCACTAAGCCTCAGATGCTTGTAGAACAAGAATGGTTGTCAGTCACCTTGTTCATGAGTGAGAATGGTGATGGGCGTCAATCATCACCTTCATCATGTTGAAGAACAAGTGATATCTTGGACAAAGAACAAGCGGAATTGAATGGAAGAACAATAGTAATTGCATTAATACTCGAGGTACAGCAGAGCTCCACACCTTAATCTATGGTGTGTAGAAACTCCACCGTTGAAAATACATAAGAACAAGGTCTAGGCATGGCCGAATGGCCAGCCTCCCAAAGGTCTAAGATAGCATAAAACAAAGATAGCTACCCAAAAGTCTCTCTAAATACAATAGTAAAAGGTCCTACTTATAGAAAACTAGTACATAGATGAGTAAATGACATAAAAATCCACTTCCGGGCCCACTTGGTGTGTGCTTGGGCTGAGCAATGAAGCTTTTTCGTGTAGAGACTCTCCTTGGAGTTAAACGCCAGCTTTAGTGCCAGTTTGGGCGTTTAACTCCCAATTAGGTGCCAGTTCCGGCGTTTAACGCTGGAATTTCTTTAGGTGACTTTGAACGCCAGTTTGGGCCATCAAATCTTGGGCAAAGTATGAACTATTATATATTGCTGGAAAGCCCAGGATGTCTACTTTCCAACGCCGTTGAGAGCGTGCCAATTGGGCTTTTGTAGCTCCAGAAAATCCACTTCGAGTGCAGGGAGGTCAGAATCCAACAGCATCTGCAGTCCTTTTGAGTCTCTGGATCAGATTTTTGCTCCGGTCCCTCAATTTCAGCCAGAAAATACCTGAAATCACAGAAAAACACACAAACTCATAGTAAAGTCCAGAAAAGTGAATTTTAACTAAAAACTAATAAAAATATACTAAAAACTAACTAGATCATACTAAAAATATACTAAAAACAATGCCAAAAAGCATACAAATTATCCGCTCATCAGATGTCTACTTTCCAACGTCGTTGAGAGCGCGCCATTTGGAGTTCTATAGATCTAGAAAATCTATTTTGAGTGCAAGGAGGTCAGAATCCAACAGCATCAGCAGTCCTTTGTCAGCCTTTTATCAGAGTTTTGCTCAGGTCCCTCAATTTCAGTCAGAAATTACCTGAAATCACAGAAAAACATACAAACTCATAGTAAAGTCCAGAAATTTGAATTTAGCATAAAAGCTAATGAAAACATCCCTAAAAGTAGCTAGATCCTACTAAAAACTACCTAAAAATAATGCCAAAAAGGGTATAAATTATCCGCTCATCACTAGGAAAGGTTAAGATAGCATTTTTGTTGTGGTAGATAGATTTAGTAAAATGGCTCATTTCATTTCTTGCTATAAAATTGATGATGCCACAAATATTGCAGACCTATTCTTTAGAGAAGTTGTGTGCTTACATGTTGTTCCCCAAACTATTGTTTCTGATCGTGATGTCAAATTCTTAAGTCACTTTTGAAAAATTTTGCGGAGTAAGTTGAGAACAAAATTGTTATACTCAATTAATTGTCACTCTCAAACTGATGGTCAAACAGAAGTGGTAAATAGGACATTCAGAACCTTATTACGTGCTGTTGTTGGTAAGAATTTGAAAACTTGGGAAGATTGTTTACTTTTTATTGAGTTTACTTATAATAGGACAATCCATTCCTCCACTAGTTTTTCACCTTTTGAACTTATCTATAGTTTTAATCCTCTAACTGTCTTGGATTTAATACCTTTACCTTTGAGTGATCTTGTTAGCTTAGATAGAGCAAGCAAGGCTGAGAAGGTTAAAGTAATACATGCAAAGGCTCGTGACCTAATTGAGCGGAAGAACAAAGCCACGGGAGAAAGGATCAACAAGAGCCGAAAGCATGTAGTCTTCGTACCCGAAGATTGGGTTTGGGTACATTTGAGGAAGGAGAAATTTTCTACTCAAAGGAAGTTTAAACTTGATGCTAGAGGGGATGGTCCGCTCCAAGTGCTTGAGAAGATCAACGATAATGCCTACCAGATTGACCTACCAGGTGAATATAATGTCTCTGCTACCTTCAATATTTTTTATCTCTCTCCTTTTGATATGGACATAGATTCAAGGACGAATCATTTTGAGAAAGGAGGGAATGATACATGCTCAGAAAGACAACTGGGGCATTCTAAGGCAAAAGGGCATAATGGAAATTTCACACTTTCAGAGGGCCCGATCACTAGAGCACGTGCAAAAAAACTCAAGGAGAGCTTTGGAAACTTGCTAGCACTTATGCATAAGGAGTTACATCAAGTTCTAACAAAGGAAGAATGGGTAAGGCCCATTTAGGACAGTAAGAAACCGAATAATACTTTCCAAATTCAATGGGAAGCATAATTTATCATTAAATTTTGAAAACATAGGCCTTTGTTTTAGTTTGTTTTGCGGTTAAAGTTTGTTAGAAGATTTGTTTAGTTCTAATTTGCTTAGTAGTTTTTTTTTTGAAATTTAAAATTTAAATCAAATTTGATCTAATCCATTAAAGATCAAATCTGATTTAAATTTTAAAATCTTATCTTATCTTTTTTAGTTTGTTAGGGGCTTATTTAAACACCTCTGGTGAGACCATTTACACAATTTTTTATGAATAAATTTTTCGTTGCCTTTAGAATGTTTTTGTTGTGTGGTTAAGTGAGGTGAGTGATTTGCTTTGCTTGTTGCATGAAGATTGAAGGATCCAATACTAAGGTGATCTGCGTGGTGGTTGCTTTCAGTTTTCATCCCTCTAATCTAGGTTGTCAAGGACAGGTTCTTTGAAGGTCTAGTAAGGAGCCCGTTCTGGTGACCTAGATTGCTAAGAACAGGTTTTTTGAAGGTCTAGTAGGAAAAACCCCATTTTATCTATCTTTTGTGTTTCCGCTGTATTCTTTTGGGTGTGCCCTTAACTAAATAATCCTTATCTATTGTGATAAAACTTCTAAGTCCAATCAATTTCTTATCAAACCTAATCAATCTAAAAAATCAAACCTGAACACCAAAAAATTCGGTGGAATTAAACCCTAACAAAAATAAAAAAACCCCAAAAAATAATAGCCTATTATGAAAGAGAAATAGATTTTGCTAGAAAATGGAAAAAAATAGAAATGAAGGAAAAAATGTATCGATTTCGTTCTTTTTTTCTGTTTTTCTTACCTCTATCTCAGCGAATGGTGTTAAGGAGATTCCTAGTATGATGCCGATTAAGAATGAAGGCAACAGAGATAATTTTTTTCAATTAAAATCTAATAATCACATTTCTCAAATTAATGTTATGGAAGAGAGGAGAAAAAATAAGAGTCTTCGTTAGTGGAAGAAGATGGCGCAACTAGTGTTAAAAAATTCGATATCATTATGTATTTTTTCATACAACATCATTTTTTTTAGCTATTTGAACGCCAAAATCAAAATAGCATTATTTTCACAAAGTCTAACATAACAGTCATTACTTTGCCTCAGCACACCATTAACGGTTCTATGACAACAAAAAGCCAGTGACTAACATAAGTCACAGAGGTCAAATTAGAGATTCAAGATGAATAAATTTAAACTTCAAAGAGCATATTGAAGCACGAATGAACTAGAGGACCAATATGAGTATTAATTCTACTTTATTCTTATTGGTTTGAATCAATGTTTTAAAAATTGAGTCGGACCAATTGATCCAACTAAAAAACAAGAAACCAGTGTCTAGTCTAGTTCGATTAGGGTGCAAAACCACAAGGAAATAAGAATTGGATTTGGGCAAAAAAATTGCTAGTTGATTGATAAGCTATCGAAACGGAATCCAACTTCTTAAAATTTTAAAAGAAAAAGGACATTGTCATTCAAGAGAAAAAAAATCTAAAACTTTCAATCCTAATTGAAGCCCATCTCCTTATCTCCGCCGCCGCCTCTTGACTTATCGTTGTTGCTTATTTCTCTTATGTGATTTTTTTTTATATATATTCTAATCTTTTATTGTAACCACATTTGCTCTTTATGTTGTCAGAGAGAATAAAAACAACAAAACAACAATGAGTATATGAAGCACAATGATCAAAGATAAAAAATAAAATAAAGAATTCAAAAATGAAAGAGATACCGCCAATGAAGGAGAAATATAAAGTAGGGTGGGATTTTGAGGTGAGAAACCTAATAACTAATAAGTACTATCATAACTTTTGAAAGAAACTGAATTGATAGTTAAAAGTGATGGCCAAAAATAATAAATTCTGATAGTTATCTTATAGTTTTTTATATTATAAAAGATTTTAATGTAGAATTTAAATTTAGAATTTAAATATTTTTTGTTATTTAACTTTTGTATTATACTTAGATGAGATTATAAGAATTTTAATTTGGTTATATTGTATTTTAATTTGTGTATTTTTGAGTTTAACATTAGAATATAATTTGGTTACATTGTATTTTAATGTGTTATTTTATTAAAATTTAATTATTTTGGTTGAATTATAATTAAATATTGAACCATTAAATTATTGAATCAAATCATCAATAGTTAAAGATAATCGGTTTGGTTTTTAGAATCGGTTTGAGTCTCCTTGGAACCGGTTAAACCGTTAGATGTCGGTTGTTTTGAGAACGTTGTCCTTCCCTCCCTCGAGTCTCTATCTGTAGTTCCCTCCCTCCAATCGAGCCGACGCTGCAACGTCTACTCGTCGCCATCGCCGGCTCTCTGCTCGTCGCTCTCGCTGGATCTTTGCTCCGGTCGCCGTCGCTGCTTCCTATGCCTCCCGTCGGCGTCGCTGGATCTTTGCTTTGTCGCCGTCGCTGCTTACGCTGAGCCCGTCGCAGTCACCATAATCTGCAGGTATGTTTTCTTTTTTTTTCTTCTGGATACTTGAAAGTTTAAAACCCTGTTTTCCCGATTATTGTGAAATTGACGTGTTAGCATTTTAGGGTGAGAACTTATTTTGTTCCGTTTCTGAAATTTTTAATTTTTGAGCCATTTTCTTTTGGAGCCTTAATGTATGGCTCTTCGTGTGATTGAAGCTTTTGTTTTTCTATTGTTTTGCTTACCATTTAAGTTTAATTGAAGACAAATAGAAAGAGGAAGACATAATTCTGATGCAGTTTATGAAATTAGTAATCCTCCTACAATGCAACAAGTTTCAAGCAACATTTATGCTTTGGTTTAGCAACAAGTTTCATTGATGCTTAGCTAGTTTTCTTCATCGTTCACAGCAATGGCTTCTGCAGCATCTCTAATGTCATTGCAACCGGGTCGAATTCGAACCCTCAAAGAAGGATCCAAAGCTGGTTTGGGAGCAGGTATGGGTCCTGTTGTGTACTGGATGTTCAGAGATCAACGGGTCAAAGATAATTGGGCTCTCATCCACGCTGTTCATCAGGCCAACAAGTCCAACGTCCCTGTTGCCGTTGTTTTTAATCTCTTCGATCAGTTTCTAGGCGCCAAGTCCCGCCATTTAGGGTTTATGCTCAGGGGCTTGCGCCGTGTCTCCGATCAACTGCACCAAACCCTTCAAATCCCCTTCTTCTTGCTTAGGGTAACTGAACTTCCCATCTCTTCAATCCGAAACTAATTACATGTCTGTTGAATTTTCCTTTGAATTTTTCGAAATCTGAATCATTACTGAATGTATGATCAATTTGAGCTTATTCACTGTTCAAAGATGATGCTTCTGTAACTTTAGGGAGAAGCAGAGGAAACAGTGCCAAAGTTTCTTAGTGAATGTGGAGCTTCTATGTTGGTGACAGACTTTTCACCCTTGCGGGAAGTGAGGAGGTGCAAAGAAGAGATTTGTAAGAAGGTGAATGAATCGCTTACCGTACATGAAGTGGATGCTCACAACATTGTGCCCCTATGGGTGGCATCTGAGAAATTGGAGTATAGTGCTAAGACAATTAGGGGAAAGATAAACAAAAAGCTTTCTGAGTATCTGATTGATTTTCCTACCATTGAGCCTCAAACTAGGAAATGGACCATCACCAAGAATCACTCCGTTGACTGGGATGATCTCATTGCTGATATCTTAAGGTTAGTGTTCGGTACTACTTTGTTGGCTTCTGGATTCTAATAATTAAGTCACGTGAATATGTTGACATGCTTGTTTGATGGAAGTAGGAAAGGAACAGAGGTTCCTGAGGTCAATTGGTGTGAGCCCGGGGAAGATGCTGCAATGGAAGTATTGATGGGAAGTAAAAATGGATTCTTGACTAAAAGGTTAAGAAATTATTCGGCAGATCGAAACAACCCTTGCAAACCCACTGCCCTTTCTGGTTTATCTCCCTATTTGCATTTTGGACAGATATCTGCTCAGCGATGTGCTTTGGAAGCTCGGAAGCTGCGCTCTTCATGTCCTCAGGTTTCTTCTTATCTTATATAATGTGTTTAGTTTTGTATAACCTAATATTGACCACTTGTGTAAAGGCAATTGATGCTTTCTTGGAGGAGTTGATTGTTCGGCGAGAACTTGCTGATAACTTTTGCTTCTATCAACTGCATTATGATTCATTGCAAGGAGCCTGGGAGTGGGCTCGTAAGACCCTATTGGATCATGCCGCTGATAAGCGAGAACATACATATTCGTGAGTCACAATTGTCTTGTTTCTCACTTTACACGGTTTTTGTTTACTTGCATCCTCATCTAACTTCTGTATTTTAAGGAAGGAGCAATTGGAGAAGGCCCAAACTGCTGATCCTGTAAGCCAGTCTTTCATGAACAACAATAATTTTCCCAATTAAATATCGTAATGCATCGCCTCTTTCAAAGTCATGGGATTTTTAATGCCTTGTTTAACTAAGCATTAATCCTAATTGTTGCACATATCAGCTTTGGAATGCTTCTCAGTTGGAGATGGTTCACGATGGAAAGATGCATGGTTTTATGCGGTGAATAACTCCCTCCTTTCTTTCTCTTTTATGTTTCACCTTATAAACATGTATGTCCTCAATTATAAGATTTTCTATACAGCATGTATTGGGCAAAGAAGATACTCGAATGGACAAGTGGACCTGAAGAAGCCCTTGAAATATCCATATATTTAAACAACAAGGTAACGTAGTAGTTCCTTAGCCAACATTATTTAAATGGGACAGACTTTATTGCCATTTTTTATAAATGACAGCAATTTTCTCATGACTGCAGTATGAACTGGATGGGAGGGATCCTAGTGGTTATGTTGGTTGCATGTGGTCAATATGCGGGGTTCATGATCAGGTTTGCCTACTACAATGTTCTTATTCACTTCTATTTAATTGAAATATCAGCGAAGAATCAAGTGCCCCTGGTTTTTTAGCTGCTGTGGTTGCATTCTTTGATCTATTTGGGCTTCCCAATTTTCTTTAGAAAGAGAACCAGAGGAAACTATAAAACTGGGTGCAAGTTGAACTATTTAGTTTTGTATTAGAAGCTTCATTTTTGGCAATCATGTGTTTATGGATTACAGGGTTGGAGAGAGCGGCCTGTTTTCGGAAAAATTCGATATATGAACTATGCAGGCTGCAAAAGAAAATTTGACGTTGACGGATACATTGCACATGTCAAGAAATTAGTTGGCGAGATGCGGAAGAGAAAGGCTGAGGACTTGCCATCCCAAAATGAGAAAGCACCCCGTCGTTTATAGTTAGTACAATGCCATTGTTTAGCTGATACTAATACTATGTTAATGCAGCAATAACCCATCCCATCTGTAGATTTTAATGGTGTATGCAAGATTATGAAAAACTGAACCGCCCATTAAACCGATAGAATTAGAGGTTCAAATATTTAAAGTTCTAATCAAAGTTTAACGGGATTGAACTGTATATAATAAAATAATATATTTATATATTATTTAAAGGGAGCAATTTACATAAAGTCAATTAAAATATTTTTTTAAAGATATTTTTTAACAATTAAAATTTAATACATATAATTAATTAAATTATATTATTTTTGTTAAAATTAAACTAGACAAATTGATTTGACTAAAAAATTGGTAAACCAAATTTTAAATTGATCTAAATTAATATTTTTTATAAAAATAACTACAATACCCGTATTATAGAAAATGACTTAATATATATATATTGAAAACTTTAAATTCTAACCCTTCTCTTCTCTCTATGCTGTTATAGAATTAGGATTTAGGATTTTTAGAATTAATATATAATAGGAGTATTTTAGTCATTTTTCATAATAATAGTATTGTAGTCATTTCCTATGAAAAAAAAAAGAATATTAATTTAGATTGATTCAAGAGTTGGTTTATCGATTTTTTAGTTAAACCAATCTATCTTGTCTAATTTTGACAAAAATAGCACGGTTTGATCGATTATATAGGTTGAATTTTAATTATTAAAAACGTCTTAAAAAAAAGATATTTTAAGCATTTTTATCTGAGTGACTCCCTATTTTAAATTGATTAACTATTAAAATATCTAATTTGTTTGTTTGGTTAATTATTTTTTTTATTTTTTGACTGATTTTTTGCCATATGATTTTTCACCTAAGTCAAACTAGCCTAATAATCAATTTCTGATTAATTCAGTTAAATTGGTCGGTTTAATATGGTTCTCAAAGTCAAAACCATTGTTATATGGTAACATTCCTTTCTCTGCTCTTAAATAAAATCTTGGTCCGTTATTTATAAATTTTCTGAGTGAGATTGTTCAAGTTTACAATAACATAGTCCTTCAAATTTGCAATAACATAGTCCTTCCAAAAAAATATTAAAAATCTGAACACTAACTTTAGGGATGCACTTTTGTAAGTGTGGCCATACTTTCCACACTCATATCTATTTCTAATTAGTGTTTCAACCTTCTTCAAATACTTCCTACATGATTTGTAAAAGCAATCATCTTTGATAGAATTGATTGCCACAATTGTTCTAGCAATCCACAAAGGCCTTCCTACAAATACATGAGATATTATGCGAATATCTTATACCATATGATGTAACGTGTATTTAAATAGGCGTTGGAATTACCTGTGTTGAGTTTAGTGCTTTCTCTATTGTGTTCACTGTGACATCACCTCGCTTAAGTTTGTCAGCCCCAGAACGTAAGCTGTTTGTGTTAACTTGACTAATTCTGACCAAATTTGAGGGTTTAACGGCAACCTCCTGCGCGTTACAACATACATATTAATTATTGACTAATTCTTACCGTTAACATACATATGAATCTCTAGAAATTCAAATGTGGAACAAACCTGTTGCGAAAGTCGCGAACTTCCTCGAGATTAGGATTGATGCGTAGCTTTGAAATGTCGAAATGACTCTGCATTGAGGTTTTTTCTGCATTTATAAAGTTAATAGTGAGAAAATTTCTAATATCACTTATTATTTAAATTTTCATCATATTGTTACAAAATAAAGGTTAGGAGTCATACCATTCCACCTATTCGGTCTGAAGAACTGCAAGACCATCATCAATGGCTCAACCCTTCCATCATCTAGATATGGTAGTATTTGATCAACCATGTCCCCAAACAACAAACATCCAATACTATAATTACTGCAAATCAGTGGGAGAAAATAGGTTTACATATTAATATCATTATAACACAACCTACATTATGTCAGTAGAATTTGTAAACATAACTTACTCAAGGTCTTCAACCAAAATAGCTAAATGCTTCGTTTCCTTCCCGTTGCTTGTGATGAGTTCCATGGGATCCTCCTTTCCAACCACTTCACCCATAATATCTGCAATAAGAAACTTATTATTAGGTAGTTATGAGTCATACACAAAGGAAGTGAAAATGTATTCGCTTCACCTACTAATTGAGAGTCGTCGATCCTGTCAGCATTCAACAGCTCTAGAATCTGCGTTAAGCGAAATGCTTGAAGTGGGAAAGTTAGAATCTCCACCAAGACCACCACAGTTTTGTGAGAGAAGTTTAAGGTCCACTAGTTCATAGTCGTCCTGGTTTTATCCCTCTTGTCTGCAACTATGAAATTTGTAAAATACAACTCAGTTTGGAATACATGTATAAATGTATAAGAACATGTAGTTTAAATTCAATTAATATTACTTATCGACTATCTTAAAGAACTATTTTCTATGTTATTGATCTCCTTAGAATTGTACTGGCTAGGAGCTTTTGACAAACATACAACATAGACCATGAAGTTCTATTCAAGCTTTTTCGCACTGACATCCATCAACATATCAAATGATTCAGCCATTCTTACTTTCTTATTTTAGTTAAGGAAAAATTACTACAATCAGCTATGGTTTGACACTAGTTCAATCTAAAAAAAAAGTGATGTATCAAAAGATGAAGGTGTGAACATTAGATGCATGCCCATTTTATTGTGAGGTTTGAATTTCAAAGACATCAAATGCATGATTATCGCGCTATAACTATTATTTTATTATATTCATTTCAGGTCCAATTCACAGGATTATAGGTTTTTTGGTGTCTTCCACATGTCACTAAAAAGGCAATACACACTTGTCGAACACAACGCATCATTTGTCGACTGAAGAACCAGTTGCTACTCTCATATAATATTATTAACTAGTGTATATCATTTGATGATTCAAACATAAAATTTGGTTATTACTCTTCCTTTTATAATAATTTTTGTTATTTCAAACTGATAGAATGATTCAGTGCAAGCAACTGACATGCCAAATGTTTCTTTATTCCATCATCGGATATATGATTGTTGGATTAAGTCATATTGTTGGATTAAGTCATCACAGAAGGAAAAAAAATAAAGTGAAGATTACATTATAAAATCTTAAATTAATTGTAAACCAATTTAAGTCAATACCAGAATTATAAACAAAACCATCTCCAACTATTCTGTCTCAGCAATTCTATATCAATACTTCACATCCTCACCTGGAGCAAGTGAAATCACTTCACTGCGTCTACCCAGGGAGCTCAAATTATCATATTCAAAATCATCACTTTAAATTAATCATATCATTACTCCATCTCAACAAGAACAGCCCTCAGTGTCCACCGACACCAGCATGAGGGACCTCTCAGTTGTAAACACAAGCAATACAAACAAGTAACACATAATAAGGTACAAGAAGAACAAGTAGCACATAATTAGGTAACATAGCATGTTTGTACAATTTAACAATCCAAAATAAATAGGCAAATCCAAGCAAGTCAAACATATGCAAATGATGTATGTATACCCTATGGCTGATGAATCTCATCTGTCGGTTATAAAGCTAACCCGAAAAGTCCTGCTAGCTAACCGTGGACGGAACACCAAATACAGAGCAAGTGGGACAACGCCGCAACCCTTGCATCTTACCTGCATACCTGGAGCAGGGGACAGCCTCACCACTGCCTCTTACCCAGCGGTGTTATAGTTCTCGACCTGGAGGAAGCAGCGACAAAACACAGCACTTGCATCTTACCCGAAGCCTCGAACTCTTCCGGAGCAAGTGGATAACACCACTACATTTTACCCGACTTATTAACCCTTACCCGAGCAAGTGGATAATACCACTGCATCTTACCCAGGGTCACATTCAGAAATACATTTTCATTATCATTACAATTCATTTCATACATCAATTCATTCAAAATTCATACCTGGAGCAAGTGGTTAACACCACTGCATCTTACCCGGTGTCCTTGCCTCTTACCCGGAGCAAGTGGATGACACCATTACGTCTTACCCGGAGGCATATCACAATCAAATTCAAGTTCATTTTCATCATTATTCCAATTCCTTCATAATCATTAACTCATTAATACATTTTCGATACATTCTCCACATCTCTACACTCCTTAATCATATACCTGGAGCGAGTGGTCATTTCCATCGCCTCTTACACGGCACCAATATCTCATTCAAAATTTTCCATCATTATTCATTTACCACATTTAACCATTAATCATATACATATACATACTAAGCCATAATTCAATTCTTATCACAGTCATCCGACCCATACTATACACAGCACTTTCACCATCATCCTCAGCAACTCATACAATCATCATTACTCATCATTCATCATTAATTCTCATTTTATTTCATCCCCAAGTCACCACATGTCCCACCTTCTTTTCATTACCAGGCATACTATAAAAATTTAGGACTTAGAGGATGAAAAAATGGAGGCTTAAAAGTCTGATATTCGGCTTTAAAAACACAAAATTCAACTTTTGCTAAAAACAGGGTCACGCGTGCGTGTCACCCACGCGCACGCGTGGAAGGCAGAAAAAAGTGACACGTGAGCGTCGTCCATGCACACGCATGGGAAGCAGAAAGGTAGCGCGACGCGTTCACGTCAGTCACGCGTACGCGTGGGTGCGTTTTGTGCTCCTCGCACAAAACCAGCACAGTACCAGCGCAACTCTTTGGATTTTCTACTGGGCACTTGCATCAATACACCGACACGTACGCGTCGGCCAGGCGCACGCGTGGGAGAATAAAAATTGTGAGTGACGCGTGCGCGTCGGCCATGCGTGTGCGTCGGAGTACGTTTTCTTAAAAATTTTAAACCTCAAACTTCCGCCACACATAAATTCTTCTACAAAATTCTTTTTTCAACCATTTCTGAACCGTTGGAAAGATCGTTGAATAAACTTTCATAAAAAATCAATTTTGAAGAATTCCTAACTCCGAGGATCGAATTATGGACTGCCGAAGTTGGTCAAAAATCAGTTTTTACCCAAAAACAAAAATCACAAATTTTTCCAATGTTCACAAGCCAAATTCATTTCCACCCATCCAGATTATCACAACCCAACCACATTCACACAATCAAACTCAAGAAAATCAAACCTACCTCATCTACGCAATTCAATTTAATTTTGTCACCTTCCACTCCTAAATTCCTAATTTCTTATTATTCCACATTCCTCCCATTTATTCACACACTCAATATTCAATATCCATTCAATCTCATATGACAATACACACATCACTTACCTTCCTTACCTCTTTTCGGCCTCCGGCCCAAATTCACAATTTTAAATGCATATTGCACAATCCAATATTCATCATCCAATTTGTCAAATTCTCAACACACCAAACATACAAATTCACACAATTCTCAACCCAATCATTGATTTACATTACATATCAACTATATCTATTAGCACCAACCATTTACACAATCCAAACTTAATTCTAGGGGCATCTAGCCTAAGAATTCTCATCACACCACATGGTACTTAAATGGAACTTAAACCGTACCTTAATGACGGCGGTTCACACCCAACTTGAATTCTCTTCTCCAAGGCCCACAAGCTTAAACCTCCACACCAAAATTTCACAAGCAAATTGAAACTTTTCATTGTGCACAAAATCACCAAATACACTAACATAACCAATTTCACATATATACATTAATCTAGGGTTCATGAAAATGATAAATCACAAGGGTTGGATGGTTTCTTACCTTAACCCACTAAAGTTTGTGATGAATATCACCCATGGCTCATACTAGAGCACTCCTAAACAACCAAAATCATAAAATTACTCAACACCCATAACCAAACTCGAATTTGAGGAAGAAAACGAAAACTGAGCAGAGGTCAGTGGATTACTCACCACAAAACTTCAATAGAATTGTAGAGGACAAAAGGAGCGACGTGTGGCCACAAACAGCTTGTCAATCGGAGTTTCGGATCAAAAGTTATGATGATTTGAAGTTTGATGGTGTTAGGATTTTTTTTCTCTTCTTCCTCTCTTCTCCATAGCTGCACCCCACACTCTTTCTTTAGGGTTAATGAGCTGAAATGCTTATAACTAATGTTTATATATGTTGGGTCTTGGGCCCATTTTGGCCCGGTTCACATGATTTAATCCGTTGGCCTAATTTTGGGCCAAAACCTTTAAGATTAGAGTTTTAAATCGTATTTTAAATATTTCTATCTTTCCAAATTATAAATTCTTATTTCTTAACCTTGTTCACTTATAATTAATTTTCTCAGCTACAGTACCAGACAGATCGTAGTCGGTACTACCGGTCAAATTTCCAATGCGCTTTTTTTCCGAAAATTATGTTTTCCGACTCAGAAAAATTCACTGAGTCCAAATATCATATTTAAATTATTAAATTCCAATTGTTAAATTTTCTAACCATATTCTCTCCTATTTAATTTATTATTTAATTAATTACGGTTTGACTGGGTTTTACATTCTACCCCCTAACAGAAATTTTCGCCCTCGAAAATTCCATCCGCCACCACGAGTACGTAAGCATAGTCTACCTTTATATCCAACGCATAGTAGTCCCAAGGTCTTTTTACTCTGCGCGCTTCCATTGTCGCGCTCTGATTCCTTTATCTCCAAGGATCTCGATCATTCATCCAACGCCGATCAACAGCCTCATTCATTACTTTCATCATCTCATCAACTAACATCTTATTAAATCTCAAATCATGTCATCAATAATATCACCATCATCATTAATCATAGTCATCAT
Organism: Arachis stenosperma; assembly: GCF_014773155.1. Classification (NCBI taxonomy): domain Eukaryota; kingdom Viridiplantae; phylum Streptophyta; class Magnoliopsida; order Fabales; family Fabaceae; genus Arachis; species Arachis stenosperma. Next base: position 45,498,587 of record NC_080379.1, on the reverse strand, counting down.
CCCACATCACTATAATCAACCAAAAATCGTCATCATGCTTTAATCATACTCCATCCTTATCCTCTCTCTCTGTCAAGCCAATTACCACTAATCACAGCTCAACACCAAGCATAACCTCCGGACTTACTATCTTATTCCCAAACCCTCGGAGTTATATATAAATTGCCGTTTAAAATTCTTTGACTAATTAATCAAAAATCCCTTCGTTTCTAGAAATCAAATGAGTTTGAGATAACAAGTTAACAAAATCATAAGAATCCAATTTTCTTTAATAGTCTATAAAAGCATTCAAAACACATCTCTTTTGTTAAAGTTACTCAAATCAAAAATCATTTTCAAAACCATAACCAACACTCTTTCAAATTCTTGGAAAAATTCCGACAGCACTTCCCTTAAAACTGGAGTTTGCCACCCGTCACGGGTCCCCTCCTTTAAACCTCAACTCAATCAAAACCAACATTTCAAATCAACGTTTCCAAATCCATCATTTAGAACCATTCCTTATCTATTTAAATCAAAGGAAACTAAAAGTCACGGATTCAATCCATTTCACCAAAAATCCAGAAATCAACCAATTAAATAACGAACACAACATATCAATCTCAATAGAAAATCGTTTACATCGCAGACATTTATCCATTTGTATTAATCTGCTAAACTTATCAGGTATTCAAAACCCAAAGCATTTTTATTTAAAGCAAACCCCTACTCGGACCATCTAGTTTGGTTCTAAGTCTAATAATAAGCTCGACATTCGTAGTTTTATTGTAAAGGTAGTATTATAAAATCATGCACTATCCTTTAAGCCTGATTATTGCAATTACCTCAATCTTACTGTCGCAATCGACACACATCCTAACTCCCTCCTTGTTGAAAATTTCGTGATACATGCCCTGGTAACCCGCACTTGTAACATACACATAACCCCAATCGGCACGGTCTATTTGGGTGATAACTTCCATATCTCTGACAGCTCGAAATATTTGAAGCAGCCGCTGTCTGTTTTCTCCTTACCGTTCCCTCAAGACTCCTCAAACCAATATCAGTACAACATCAGTATTTCAATTTAATGGTTTTCAAATTCGTCTTTCAAAACCAATCATTATAAATCTTATTCTAAATCCAAGATCACCATGACCAATTATTATAGTACTCATCTCTCAAACACGACGACTTGCACTCACTCATCATCTAAATCCAATTACGCATCAACGATCATTTCCTCATCCATTTCGGAACCATCAAATCTCATTGCCACAATTTATCCCAATTTTCTATAATCATTATCTGCATTAGTTCACTAATCTTTTAAGTACTTAAAGCATAAAGTATTTCTAATCATACCCTACTGTTCCTTATTATTTCCATACTATGTTAACGCTCCAGCAAGCTTCCGCTGTGTCACTCTGATTTTCATCCGCTAAGAATCCAATGGTAACTTAGATCCCTAGCGTATCTCTATGTTTAACTCAAAATTTCCTCAAGTTCATTAATTTTCATGAACACGCTATCTAGGTCCTCAATCAACAAATCTCAAAATCTCTCACTCCACTTATTCCTCCTTAAGCGTAACGTCATAGCCTTACATACTAAGCATCCGATGAATCCCATTTATCATAACTACATGCACCTGTCAACCAATATCAAACTCAGCCAAGTCCAAGTGCAATTCATACTCTACCTACCTCAACACTTAACAATTCACCATCCACCCAATGTCATTCCAATTCACATCCTAATCATTCAAGACCTATAACATAAGTTTCCTGATAATTAGTCATTTCTCAATTCCTACACAAGTGTTCAATTTCACAAACTTTCATTCCACTTCGAATCCAAACTATAGCAAAACCTCTTCACAAGCCTCCTATACTCTAAATCCTCAAGATCCTATAAATTTGAACCTAATTAAATAAATTATACCATCAACTATTCGCCTCTAAGTATGTCACTCAGCAATTCCAAAACCAACACATATCACTCATACCACCGTCAAAATTCCTATCTTAGCGTGCTCTCACCAGTTCGCTTTTGGGAATTCCTCCCCGATTACTTCATTCATGTCCATGAGACACCATTCGGGTCGTGTCCACACTAGCGAAGCGATATCGAGGTGATCAGACTCAATATCTCAAGTTAAGTACTTCAAATTACCAAAGGTACACTCATGGACTTCATGCTAGACGTATCGATTAGATACTATAACTAGCACAGGTACAGACTCAGAGTATGCATTGAAGCATAAGCAGTTCCATCTCTCAGGCTCACGAGGACGAACTCCTCTGATACCATAATGTAACACCCTAATATTCAAATCCTTATGCTCGAGTCATAAGTCAATGATAATAAGGTGGTACGACTCTCAAGGTGGATTTTTAATACATAATTATAAGTACAATTAAAAGGAGTATTAATCGAGAAGCCTGAAAAGAGTAAAAATAAAATCGCGAATCGTAACACTCACGTATCAACAAAAGATAAAGCGTCTATCGATAGAGATATAAAGATAAGAATGAGATCCAAAACATAATATACGTATATGGTATATGTAAGTAGCCACTAGTCGCGACCCGCGAATTTTAGGTTAACTAGGATACAGAGTAAAAGCAACTTGACAACAAAAGTTTCCTATCTCTCCCAAAAGATGCACAAGGGGCTCTATAGGCAAGTTTTTCAAAGGATTAAATACATAGCATGAGTTTTTAAAAAACAAAAGCGGAGAAAATCTAAGCAAAATGAAAATAAGAGATCTTAAAGGTCTTCGCTGTCTCTCAGACAAATCACCGCTCACTACTGAGCACCTGGACCTGCATCTGAAAAACAAGAGATATATACGGAATGAGAACCCCCGACCTATGGGTTCCCAGAATGGTAGAAGTTCCAAATAAATACAATGCATTATAATAAAAACTCACTAAGCATCCTAAACTTCCTTTCACCAAATATTCATCCTATGTTTTCGCTAATCCATAAATAGGCAGCTGTCATAAGGGAATGCTAAATCTAATTCATCTTCCTCATGCTTCCCAACTTTCTTACTATCCAACAATTCACAATCAGAATTATAAACAAAACCATCCCCAGCTATTCTGTCTCAATAATTCTATATCAATACTTCTTATTCTCACCTGGAGCAAGTGAAATCACTTCACTACATCTACCCAGGGAGCTCAAATTATTATATTCAAAATCATCATTTTAAATTAATCATATCATTACTCCATCTCAACAAGAATAGCCCTCAGTGTCCACCGACACCAGCATGAGGGACTTCTCAGTTGTACAAACACAAGCAATACAAACAAGTAACACACAATAAGGTACAAGTAGAACAAGTAGCACATAATCAGGTAACATAGCATGTTTGTACAATTTAACAATCCAAAACAAATAGGAAAACCCAAGCAAGTCAAACATATGCAAATGATGTATGCATACCCTATGGCTGATAAGTCTCATCTGTCGGTTATAAAGCCAACCCGAGAAGTTTTGGTAGCTAACCATGGACGGAACACCAAACACGGAGCTAGTGGGACAACGCTGCAATTCTTGCATCTTACCCGCGTACCCGAAGCAGGGGACAACCTCACCACTGCCTCTTACCCAGGCGGTGTTATAGTTCTCGACCCGGAGCAAGTGGCGACAGAAGACAGCCCTTGCATCTTACCCGAAGCCTCGAATTCTTCCGGAGTAAGTAGATAACACCACTGTATCTTACCCGGCTTATTGACCCTTTTTCGGAGCAAGTGGATAATACCACTTCATCTTGTCCAAGGTCACATTCAGAAACACATTTTCATTATCATTACAATTCATTTCACACATCAATTCATTCACAAGTCATACCAGGTGCAAGTGGATAACACTACTGCATCTTACCCGGTGTCCTTGCCTCTTACCCGGAGCAAGTGGATGACACCACTGTGTCTTACCCGGAGGCATATCATAATCAAATTCAATTTCATTTTCATCATTTTTCTAATTCCTTCATAATCATTAATTCATTAATTTATTTTCCATACATTCTCCACATCTTTACACTCCTTAGTCATATACCCGGAGCGAGTGGTCATTTCCACCAACTCTTACCTGGCACCTCTATCTCATTCAACATTTTCCATCATTATTCATTTACAACATTTAATCATTAATCATATACATATACATACTAAGCCATAATTCAATTCTTATCATAGCCATTTGGCCCATACTATACACAACACTTTCACCATCATCCTCAACAACTCATACAATCATCATTACTCATCATTCATCATTGATTCTCATTTTACTTCATCCACAAGTCACCACATGTCCTAGTTTCTTTTCATTACTAGGTATAGTATAAAAATTTAGGACCTAGATGATGAAAAAATGGAGGTTTAGAAGTCTGAAATTCGGCTTTAAAAACTCCAAAATCAACTTTTGCTGAAAACGGGGTCACGCGTGCGCGTCGCCCACGCGCACGTGTGGAAGGCGGAAAAAGGAAGTGACGTGTGAGCGTCGTCCATGCGCACGCATAGGAAGCAAAAAGGTAGCGCGACATGTGTGTGTCAGTCACGCGTATGCGTGGGTGCGTTTTGTGCTCTTCACACAAAACCAGCACAATACCAGCGCAACTCTCTGGATTTTCTACTGGGCACTTGCATCAATACAGCAATGCGTACGCGTCAGCCAAGTGCACGCGTGGCAGAGTAAAAATCGTAAGTGACGCGTGCGTGTCGGCCATGCGTGCGCGTCGAAGAACGTTTTCTTAAAAATTTTACTAAGTCTGAAATAGCTGCAGAATTTCATTTTTAAACCTCAAACTTCCGCCACACATAAATTCTTCTACAAAATTCCTTTTTCAACCATTTCTGAACCGTTGGAAAGATCGTTGAATAAACTTTCATAAAAATCTAATTTTGAAGAATTCCTAACTTCGAGGACCGAATTATGGACCGCCGAAGTTGGTCAAAAATAAGTTTTTACCCAAAAACAGAAATCACTAATTTTTCCAATGTTCACAAGCCAAATTCATTTCCACCCATCCAAATGACCACAACCCAACTACATTCACACAATCACACTCAAGCAAACCAAACCTACCTCATCTACGCAATTCAATTTAATTTTGTCACCTTCCACTACTAAATTTCTAATTTTTTATTATTCCACATTCCTCCCATTTATTCACACACTCAATATTCAATATCCATTCAATCTCATATGACAATACACACATCACTTACCTTCCATACCTCTTTTTGGCCTCAGGCCCAAATTCACAATTTTAAATGCATATTCCACAAACTAATACTGATCATCTAATTCGTCAAATTCTCAACACACCAAACATACAAATTCACACAATTCTCAACCCAATCATTAATTCACATTACATATCCACTATACCTATTAGCACCAACTATTTACACAATCCAAACTTAATCCTAGGGGTATTTAGCCAAGGAGTTCTCATTACACCATACGGTACTTAAATGAAACTTAAACCGTACCTTAATGACAGTGGTTCATACCCAACATGAATTCTCTTCTCCAAGACCCACAAGCTTAAACCTCCATACTAAAGTTCCATAAGCAAATTGAAACTTCCCATTGCCACCAAAATCACCAAATACACTAACATAACTAATTTCACATATATACATTAACCTAGGGTTCATGAAAATGATAATTCACAAGAATTGGAGAGTTTTTTACCTTAACCCACTGAAGTTTATGATGAATATCACCCATGGCTCATACTAGAGCACTCCTAAATAACCTAAATCATAAAATTACTCAACACCCATAACCAAACTCGAATTTGAGGGGGAAAATGCAAACTGGGCAGAGGACAGTAGATTGCTCACCACAAAACTTAGATAGAATTGTAGAGGATGAGAAGAGCAATGCGTGGCTGTAAACGGCTCGTTGATCGAAGTTTCAGATCAAAAGTTATGGTTATTTGAAGTTTGATGGAGTTAGGATTTTCTCTCTTCTTCCTCTCTTCTCCATAGCTGCACCCCACACCCTTTCTTTAGGGTTAATGAGCTGAAATGCTCATAACTAATGTTTATATATGTTGGGTCTTGGGCCCACTTTAGCCCAGTTCACTTGGTTTATTTCGTTGGCCTAATCTTGGGCCAAAACCTTTAAGATTAGAGTTTTAAATCGTATTTTAAATATTTCTATCTTTCCAAATTTTAAATTCTTATTTCTTAACCTTGTTCACTTCTAATTAATTTTTTCAGCCACAGAACCGGACAGATCGCAGCCAGTACTGCCGGTCAAATTTCCAGTGTGCATTTTTGTTCAGAAAACTATGTTTTCCGACTTAGAAAAATTCACTGAGTCCAAATATCATATTTAAATTATCAAATTCCGATTGCTAAATTTTCTAACCATATTCCCTCCTATTTAATTTATTATTTAACTAATTATGGTTTGATCAGGTTTTACACTAAATTAGTAATTAGTATTAAATTTAAGAGAGAGACATTTAATATGCACCAACCAATGAGAGAGAGAGAGAGAGAGAGAGAGAGAGAGAGAGAGTCATTTAATGCATACCAACCAATCCGAAAGAGTATGTTTTATTTTCCAAAAAAGGGATTAGTAGTTCAAATTATCACCGCCAACCACTATTTTTGCCAAAAAAATGTTAAACCCGCTTGATATACTTGATGATTGGATTTTTGACGGTTTAGAATTTCACAAATAAATTCTCGTTGCAAGTATAGTTTCTAAACCAACAATAATCCTTTCATACAAAAGATTGTTTGTCACAAGTAACAAACCCCTAAAATTAATAACCGAAGTATTCAAACCTCGGGTCGTTCTCCCTAGGAATTACAATAAAGTGTCTTGTTATTGGTTGTGAGTTATTTTGGGGTTTTAATAAGAAGCATGAAAGATAAATGGCAAGAAAGTAAACTAAAGCCTAAAAAGGTCTTGGCAAGGGTTGGTGGTCAAGGATCTCTATCCTAATCACTAACCACAATATGAGAATCGGCAAGGATTAATCTCATTAAATCATCCTCTAACTAGTAGTAAAGGAAAGTCAAATGAGCTATATCAATCCTAGTCCATAAGTCCTAACTCTCCACTAATTCAATTAGTGAGAACTAGAGTCAATGGCTCCCAATCATCAATCACTTGGACATTAGTAACTCAAGAGGTCCTAAGTTACCTTTCCAAGCCAAGAGTATAAAATTCTACTCTAAAACCCAACCAAGCATTTCATCAAACACTTGGAAGGCATAAAAGGAAAGCATAGTAAAATTACAAGAAAAGTAAATCTACACTATTCAATTGCAAGGAATTAAACAACAACAAATCAAATGAACACAATTATTATGAATTACCTCTAATTGAATTGAAAGAGAATAGGAGGAACAAAAGTAGATCTACAACAAAACACAAGAACAACATAAAGGAAATTACAACAAAAGAATAGAAGAAGAATGAATGTAACAACAAGGAATTGAGAAGATAGAAGTAGAAGAAGATGAATTAAAATCTAGATCTAAGAACTAAACCTAATCCTAATCCTAATCCTAATCCTAGAGAGAAGTGAGAGCTTCTCTCTCTAGAAACTACTTCTAAAACTAAACTATGACTAATGGTAACTAACATATGTTTCCCTCTTCACTCCTTGGGTTAAATAGCACCAGAAATGAGTTGGATTGGGCCCACAAGGCTTTAGAATTCGCTGGCCACGTTTTGCTTTAAGTGAACCAGGTGGCAGCAACGGCGCGTACGCGTACTTTGCGCGTGCGCGCCACCATACGTGTAGCAACTATGACAAATCTTATATCGTTTCGAAGCCCTAGATGTTAGCTTTCTAACCCAACTGGAACCGCATCATTTGGACCTCTGTAGCTCAAGTTATGGCCATTTAAGTGTGAAGAGGTCGGCTTGACAGCTTTCCGGTTCTTTCATTTTTTCATGAGTTCTCCAACTTTTCATGCTTCTTTCTTCATTCCCTTGATCCAATCTTTGCCTCCTAAACCTTAAATCACTTAACAAACATATCAAGGTATCTAATGGAATCAAGGAGAATTAGATTTAGCTATTTTAAGACCTAAAAAGCATGTTTTCACTCTTAAGCACAATTATGGGAGAAGTTATAAAACCATGCTATTTTATTGAATAAATGTGGGTAAAAGGTTATAAAATCCCCTAAAATCAATACAAGATAAACCCTACAAATGGGGTTTATCAACCTCCCCACACTTAAACCAAGCATGTCCTCATGCTTAAGCCAAGAGAGAAACAAAGGGTATCAACATTTATTCCATGTAAATAAAATATATGCAACCTAAACTATATGCAACTAAATGCAAAATGGTTTTACCTACTTGGTTAAAAATAAATCAATCCTCCAAGTCATACGTGCACAAGTAGGGCCAAGATCATATAACGATTCATGAATCCTACCAATTCAAATATAAAAATTGAAGTTCAAATAGACTTGCAAGAAGAAAGCTTATGAAAGCCGGGAATCACGGAATTGAGCATCAAACCCTCACCGGGAGTGTTTGCACTCTAGTCGCTCGGTGTTTGGGGTCGATTCTCTCAATTTTCCCCTAATCATGCTTTCCAAGATTTGTTTTTCTTCTAACAATCAACAATTATTCAATGCATGCATACATGTATCATGAGGTCTTTTCTTTAGGTTGTAATGGGGCTAGGGTCAAGGTAGGATCATATATGGCTAGTGGACTTAGGATTTGAATCTTTGATTAACTTAAACTTTCCCACCTAACCTATATAATGACCTATACAATTAAGTACTAATCTAACTACCCATTCCTCACTTTTTCACATACTCATGCATTTTCTTTCCATTTCACAACACTTGTGCATTGATTCTTATTGAGCTTCACTTTGGGGCATTTTGTCCCCTTTATTACTTTTCTTTTTTTTTCTTTTTTTTTCCTTTCTTTTTTTCTATATTTTTTTTCTTTTCTTTTCTTTTTTTTTTTCTTTTTCACTTTTATTTCTTTTTTTTTTCATTTTTCTTTTTCTTTCAAACTATACACAAGAACATCAATGCATAAGGTCTATATATTTAATCAATACATGAGTATGTACCCAATTCCCCAATATAAAAATACAAACACAAACACCCTTTTATCCCAACCAATCTCCCAAAGTCTTCCCACTCTTGGATGACACTCACACTCACTAGCCTAAGCCAATCAAAGATCCCAATAAAGGACATTCATTATTTTCCGCTTTAAGGCTTGTAATGTGCTAAAATAAGAATAAGTGGGTTAAGCGTAGGCTCAAAGTTGGCTAACAAAGGAAGATAAAAGGTAAGGCCATTTGGGTAAGTGAACTAATGAAATGATGGCCTCAATCATATAAATGCATGAATACACAAAATAATGGACATAAAGAATCAAACAAATCAAAGATTACAATCATAGGAAGAGAATAATGCACACAAGAAGGAAAATAAGTGGTTGTAAGATGTAACCACACCATTAGGCTCGAATCTCGCAAGCTTGTGTTCTTGGCTCAAAAACCATGTTCCAAAATACATTCTTTCAAGCAAGTTCAACAAATTTTCTTTTTCAAATTGGTAGGTTACCCTAAAACGGTTTCTTGGGAAAGAAATCATCATCCTAACCAAGTAGTCCTAATAAAAAAAGAAGTGGTAAAAATATGTACAAATTCTAACTAACATGCAACCTATCATGCAATGCAATAGCTAATCTAACAAAGAAAATAAAAATTTGGTGTTGAAAAGGAAATTGTTACTCATGGAGATCGGTCGGACGACCTCCCCACACTTGAAGATTGCACCGTCCTCGGTGCATGCAAAGAAGAGCAAGGTGGATGGGTTGCTATAATTGATGAGCTCCTTCAAAAGGTTGTGCGGATGACGTGTTTGTTGCCCCATTTAAAGGTATTCATTTCTCCCTTCTTGGTGGCCAACCTAAAAGGGGAGGAAAGAAGAACGACAATTAGGCCTACAACAAAGATATCAAAACAAGTATAACGTAGGCTTGGGCTAATGCCAAATAAGAGTAAGGTTCTCACTACATGTTAGCTACGCATGTAGGTGAGAAAACAATATAAGCTAATGGCATATTAACTAATACTTGATGCAAGAGTAAAATTGAAGCATGAAGAGCATATGGCACATCAAGTTCACATAAGAAGAAGTGGGTCATGAAAGACAATATGAGGTCATATCAATGCTCAAAGACATAAGAGTCATACAAGATGAAGCATTGATTTAAAAGTGTCATCACCCAACAATATCAAACAAGTCAAGAAGCACCAAAATAATGCAAGAATTTCTCAACAATTGAGTGTAAGAATCCAACACCATTATTGAAATGACACTTAGAAAAAAAACTGAAAACATGCTATAGAAACAAAATGAAAATGGAAAGAGTAAAAGTATGCGAATGCAGTGAACAAAAGAAAATGGAAGATGAGAAAAAAAACTCTTTTTTTTTTTACCGACGCGTGCGCGTCATGCACGTTTACGCGTCAATGGGAAAATTGGTTGAAGGACGCGTATGCGCCAGGTGCGCGTACGCGTGCGTCGAGTTAGGCCGAAGGCATAGTGTCGGCCCAAGTCTGGCACAACTCTCGGGTACAAGTACCGGGGGTGCAAATTGTGCAATCGACGTGCGCGCGCACAGTGTGCGTGCGCGTGCATTGCCAATTTAAGATCATGTGTGCATACGCGCCAAGTGCGCGCACGCGTGCATAGACTTGTGCCTGAGGCCCAATGTTCGCACAATGCAGGCCTAACTCTCGGGTTTTTGGCTGGAGGTGAAATTTTGCATCCACGCGTACGCGTACAGTACGCTTCCGCGTGGATGGTTGAAAAAGGCTCAGGTGCGCGTACGCGTCATGTGTGCGCACGCGTGGATGGTGTTCTATTTTGTCAAAGAAAATTTTTTTGCTATGTTTTTGCACCAAGCCAAGCATTCCAAACCTCCAAACAGCTACCAAAATATCATAAGACCTTATTCATCCTAATAAACTACCAAATAAACTCAACAAACTAAACAAAATATGAAATCACTAAATTCTACACTTTTTTTTTTTACAAAAGAGAAAATGAAAAGATGTTACCATGGTGGGGTGTCTCCCACCTAGCACTTTTATTTATTGTCCTTAAGTTGGACTTATGGGGAGCTCCTCATCAAGGTGGCTTGTGCTTGTATTCATCTTGGAACTCCCACCAATGCTTGGTTCTCCATTGTGCCCCAAGATTTCTTATGGATTGAGCCAAGTGTTGATGGAGTTCTTCACAAGCTTGGGGCTCCCAAAGTTGATCCTCTTCTTGTGATCCGGGGTCCCACACTTTATTTTCACACCCGTCTTCAAGTTGATCATCATTATTGGTCCATCCGGGTGGTGAACAAGATGAATTCTCTATGAAGTGCCCAACAAACCTCCTAGACCCATCTATTTGAGCACTATTCCCACCTTTGTATTCAACTCTTGAAGTATCAACCAAAATGAGCCTTGATTTGCAACGCCAACCACGAAACATCTTTCACTTACGCTTCATTCCACAAAGCATCCTAAGTTGACCATCCGTTTCAAGCAAGCCATACTCAAGTGGTACAATAAAGCTAATAGAAATGAATTTTACCCACTTAAGTGAAAGAGTAGATGACAACCTAGGTAAAGGTGCTTCCAACGATCCTGACAAAGCATAACCAACCCTCGTTCTTCTATTTCTAGGGACTTCCACCTCTTCACAAGATCTCTCAATCTCAATCCTTTGTTCAACAATTTTATCTAAACCTTTTCCTTTACTCAAATCATAATAGGGAGGGTGAGAAAAATTTACCTCCTCAACGCTTTCAAATCCAACCGGAGAAGGTTCTTCATGCTCAAAGGATTCTTTACCACTAAGACTTGATGCTTGATCTTCATCACCAAGGGAACTCAATTCTTTCTCTATCCCATCCAAGTCTTCATATGGAATATGCCTTGGAAGGTGTGCACTTTCCTCCCTAGCATCAATTTCAATCATCTTGGAGGGGTTCTCTTCAACTCTATGTTCCCATGGAGGCTCCGCATCTCCTAAGTCTTCTACCACTTCTTCCTTGTCTTCAACATTTAAAGCTTCCTCCAATTGTTCCAATACAAAGCAACTTCCCTTATTTCCCACCGGAGTTTCCAATCTCTCTTTCATGCTATGTTCTTCATTTGATTCTCCACATGTAGCCGTGGGAGTTCCTTGAGTGTTCAAGCATTGGGAGGCTAATTGATTTGTTACCGCATCCAAGGCGGCCATGAAATTTTGCACATCCCTTTTCATCTCTTCTTGCCCTTGAACAAGAACACCAAGGGTTTCATCCATTAGAGATTGGGGTGGGTGGAAGGATTCATCATTTTGGGGGAAGGGTTCATAGTAGGAAGGTGGTTCTTCTTGGTAGAGTTGTGGTGGTTCAATGTTTTCCATTCTTTCCACTTGTTGCACAACACACTCCATGGTTGCTTGAAATTGATCCAATGCTTCCTTGAGATGATCCCTTGACTCTCGTTCCTCTTGGATAATATGATTAGGATCATGTGGCTCTTGGATCAATGGATATGAGTATTCTTCCATGGGAGGTTGTGGTGGAAAGTAGTATTCATCTTGTGGTTGAAAATTTTCATATGTTGGAGGTGGTTCATCTTGGTAATAATGTGGAGGAGGTGGATCTTGAAAATATTGATGTTGGAATGGTGGTGGCTCTAGATGTGGTTCATATGGCTCATATGGTTGTTGGTAGGATGGATATGGATTAGGGTCATATGAAGGTGGTTGGTGAAAAGAGGCTTGTGAGTATGGTTGAGAGTTATGTTGAGGATATGGTTCATAGGCATATGGTGGTGGTTCTTGAAAGTCACAAGGTGATTGACCATTGCCATTGGATTGATATGCATCATAGAATGGCTCTTCTTCATAGTGCATTGGTGGAGGTTGTTGCCATGAAAATTGATCATATGCATATGGCTCCTCCCACCTTTGGTTGTCCCATCCTTGATACATCTCTTCATTGTAACAAACATATCAAGGCATTTAATGGAATCAAGGAGAATTAGATTTAGCTATTTTAAGACCTAAAAAGCATGTTTTCACTCTTAAGCACAATTATGGGAGAAGTTATAAAAACATGCTATTTTATTGAATAAATGTGGGTAAAAGGTTATAAAATCCCCTAAAATCAATACAAGATAAACCCTACAAATGGGGTTTATCAATACTTGGTGTGCTGCAGCTACTATTTGGTATGCAATTCAATAATGAATAAGGGGGCTAAAGTACTCATCAATTATCATAGTAAGTATTTCACATATCAACAATCTCAGATATTGGCTAAGTTTTTAATTGTAATTTGCAATGTGCTTTCCTCTTTATTCTCTTAATCAGCGCTTGTTTAAATGGAAATGTATATGTTGTGTGATCAGGTGAGTATTGCAGTGCTAATTAAGTCTTCTGATGTTGAGAAATTTTCATCCTTTGAACATTATTGCTGTAAGTGTAGCTGAAAGAACAACTTGTCAGGTAAAATAAGTTTTGGAAATCATATGAATAAAAATGAGTCAGAATATGTGAATCAAATAGTGAAGTAATGTATTCACCTTTATACATTTAGTATGATTTTTTTCCTCTTTTAGCCAAATTAATGAATTTAGATAATATATCGAGAAAAGTGGAATCAAGTATATAAAGATATGCTGGACAATGAATTAGCTTATGTTCTGAACGGTTAACATTTTTTTTTATCATGTTTTGGCTTATTAAAGCAAATATATGTATTCATTATGTTTAGGAAGTTGGAATTTGTGTGGCATTATGGGCAAAAGCTCTTATGATTAAAGTTGATATGGTTCTGCTAGTGGGAGCTATTCTTCCGAAACTACTGGGTAAGTAAAATTATTAACCAGTTTCACCTTATGAAGTTATACTAATATAATCTTGTAATATCTCAAAACATAATTAATAACTGGGCAAATAAAATTGCTATGTCAAAAATTCCAAAGGATCATTGTATGACTTTTATGTGTTACTTTTATATAATTTGCGTGAGCCCTCCAACTAAGATATTTGTTTGTTATACAGCACTGCGTAATTACTGTTACAGTACTGAATTTGGTAACTTATCAAACAAGCAAATCCTGGACATGCTATGAATGTGCCTATTATTCCCTCGGGTGCAATGTTGGCTGCAGCTTATCCTCTTTCATCCCGTCAACCATATGTGTTATCATGGTTAAATACTTTGATTTCAGTTGAAGACATGATAAATGCATATCTGTTAAAAAAGTTGTTCTAAAATAACCTCTGTAAGTGCTTCTACTCATCCACCAAATTGCCTAATTTGTAAGGAGGGTTAGTTAAGTTGAGGTTGACTGCAAGGTTAAATGTATCTACTTTCTTTTATACCATATTTGGCTTGTAATACTATGAATGGTTGATGCAACACTATTTCGTGATACATCTTGTGCTGAATTGAGTGAATTTTATCCACTAATCTCACACTTATTCATATAAATCGCGTGTTTTACATTTTTCTTCCTGATTTTGTGCTATGATTGTAAACATATTTCTTTGCTCTTAATTTAGCTCATTTTAATCCTCTCTTATTATCATTCGATGCCTTGATATGTGTATTAAGTGTTTTCAGGTTTTATAGGGTAGGAATGTCTTAGAGGATGGAAAGGAACCATGCAAAAGTGGAAGGAATACAAGAAGCTGAAGGAACTGCAAAGCTGTTAGCCTTGACCTCTTCACACTCAATCGATCATAACTTGAGTTACAGAGGTCCAAATGAGGCGGTTCAAGTTGCATCAGAAAGCTAACATTCGAGGCTTCGCAACGATATATAATTTGCCATAGTTGCCTGGATGCTGGGTGATGCGTACGCGTGACAGAGCCACATGCTGGACGTATCAGAAATCGCTGGGAGCGATTTCTGGGTTGTTTTTGACCCAGTTTTCAGCCCAGAAAACACAGATTAGAGGCTACAGAGTGGAGGAATCAGGAGACAATTCCCATTATTCATAATTATAGGTTTTAGATGTAGTTTCTAGAGAGAGAGAGGCTCTCTCCTCTCTCTTAGGTTTTAGGATTTTAGGATTAGCTTTTCTTAAATTCAGATTTCTATCATGCTTTAATTTAGTTTTCTTCTACTCCTATTTATTCTAGTGGTTTCATTTATTTATCTTCTCTTGTTGATTTATTTATTCTACAATTTAGTTTATGAACTCTTCATGTTAGATTGATTTTCCTTTTTATGCAATTTGAAGTATTTCATGTTTATTGCTCCTTCTATTATTTGTTATCATTGATTTTGCAATTATTGGTTTTAGATTTAATATTCCCTTATTAATTTTCTATGTTTTTATGTTATGCCCTCCAAGTACTTGACAAAATGCTTAGTAGGATGTTAGAGTAGGATTCTATGTTCTTGGCTTGGTTGAGTACTTGAGTTATCAAACTCCTTTGTTGATTGATAATTGAAAGTTACTGATTGATTTGGATTCTACTAAAGTTAGTCTTTCCTTAGAAGTTGACTAGGACTTGAGGAATCAAATTAATTAGTCCACTTGACTTTCCTTCATTCGTTGAGGGTTAACTTAGTAGGAGCAATGAACAATTCTCATCACAATTGTTATACTAAAATCAAACACTTTCCCTACATATAGTGGCGGAACCAAGGGGGCCAGCGTGGGACACGATCCCCCCTAGATTTTTTTTAATTATATAAATATATTAAATTATTAATTATTTATTTTTAGGTTTTTTAATTTGTAAAACATATTTTTTCTATAAATTTATATAATAATTATATAAATTATACTAATTTATGTACACAATAATTATATAATATTATTTTATTTTTGTTAACTTTTAAAATAAGATTAAGTACTTCTCTTCATTTTATGTACACAATAATCTTTTTAAGTTAGAATTGGCCTAAATAATATATTTTATTAAAAGTTAGTGAAAATGTATATTTTTTATCTCTTCAATGCATTAAAAATATAATATGGTATCTACAGTTATTATTATAATTTTAGAAAGTGCTTTTAGAATAAGTTTATTATAAAAAAAATAAAAAATTATAGATTTAGCATGAGTTTTAAGAACTTGCCATCCCTAATATTAAAATTCTAGTTCCGCCACTGCCTACATAGGATATTGACATAAATTCATGTGTTTTAGTATATTATGATGTATTATGGCATATGTTTTAATCACTTAAGAGAAGACATAAAATCTACATATATTTGTCAAAAATGTGAGTTTTTTGAAAAAATTAAATCTTAAATCATGCCTAGCTGTATATCTAATAATATGAAGCACCATTTTAATTGAGATATTTGAATTAACTAATATAGTGGCAATACTGACAATTGTAATATTTAAAAAAAATTTCGTTGATGCATTAAAACTATATAAATTTTTCTAATAATGATAATGTAACGAAATGACTTGTCTCATGCAGAAAATACTACACATACAACTTTAGTTAACATTTTCGTCAAGCTAACCAAAATATTCACATATTAAAAAAATTATCTCATAGTGAGTATAATATGCATAAGTGAAGTAAAATAAATTTTAATGTTACCTGAATATAATTGACCAAAAGTCCTCGCTGCCTATGAAGTATATCATCACATAATAGAGTCCATGTCTTTTGCCAAATATGTTCTAGTGTATCCATCGAATTTGAAAACAAAAGTGTTGTAAATAGTTTTCTCAAATATGTTCCTAAACCCCAATGGTTGGCTTCCTCTATTGTCTCAATATATTCCTTGTCATCTTCTAAAAAGCCACGTGCATAACACTCTTTGAAAGTAGCATACACCACACCATCTATAGTTCTGATATCCTCAAAAGAAGTTGGTCCTTTGAAGAAATTGAGGAGAAGCCTTAAGTAATATCTTTCACCAGATCCTAGAGGCATATAAAAAATTCTTCCAATCACAAAATGTGTTTTTCGAGACAACCACACTCTTTCTTTCGCCTTCTATACAAACTTAGTCGGGAGCTTTGCATACGTCAGTATTCTTGCTTTCGTATAATCCTTGTTTGCTTGAAACCATCCTAGGAACATGGATTCTTTCACAAGTGTTTCTCTCAGCACATCATCAAGGTTTTCATGGTCTTTAAATACCACATTTTGTTCATTGGGTAAGTGAACCCTAGTCTTATAACCGATGGATCTCTATATTGTATGTTACAACTAAAGATCCTCGAGGCGGCCTCATAGGGAGATATATACATACAATCATAATACATGTTGACCTCATCGTGTTAATCCAGGTCATCATTCTCTGTGGCACTCTTGTAAAATGAAACTGTTACACAATCAAATCAACATACTTAAACAAATACTTAATTGATTTTGATTAGTTACACCACTCAACATTTATGTGAGCCCCATATCTCATGAACAGTAGCCTGTTATGTTCAACCACATATCGATTGTCAAGATCAACTCCAGACTTGTTCATAGTCCATCCATCTTCCCTACGTCTATAGATTGGATAACCATCATCATTGATAATTGAGCACTCAATGAATCTCTTGGTGAAGCAATGTATGCACTTATCATTCTCTATACATGGTGAATCTTTCCTAACCATCCCACATAGACCGTGTATCATATGTGCTTCTCCACAGCTTGATAGTATTCAAGATCTAGCTCCTTTTTCCGATATCTCAGCTAAGATAATTTTTTCAATGTCCTCAGCAGTTGGATATTTGTCATCCCTGTGTAAGAACAATAGTATATGTACATGTGGTAGTCCTATTTTTTGAAACTCAATGGTGTATACAACTGCGTGAATAATAATTTATCCATCAAATACACACAATTACATCTCAGGGCTGGAACAATGATGTAACGACCCAATTTCTGGCAGGTCCGGATCACTACCAGTCGTCAGGTGTTACTTCCCAATAGCCACATGAAACTCTAGACTCGATAATATTTACTACATATGAGCCTTTCGTACTAACAGAATCGCGTATGTTAGCTTATTTTTATGGCATGCATTTCTTAATAAACCCGTTAGCAATTAACAATAACATTATCAGAGATATACAATATAAAATAAATATCAAACTAATAGTAAAATCAATGGCAACAAGATTACAGAAAAACTTTCATACATATATACGTCTTAAGTTAGTTCATACAAATTTGATACGCTTAGCTATATATATACATATAGACTTATATACAACTGATAACTTTCCAAAATACCTGGTTCATATAGAAAACCCCTAAACTAGTACCCGGGCTAACAAAGAAAAGAAAATATCAAGTCCTATCCCTAAAAAATGCTACAAAATTGAGGAAAAGCAAAGTCTAAGGAACAATACCATCTATCGTATATTCTTTCTACCATCGAGGCACAAGTCTGCAACCATCAGCTCAATACTAGTTTCGAGCATCTCCTGTAGGGACCGACAACACGTGCTCCTCTGGTAACTCTCTGAATATAACTCCAATGGCGATGATCAAGTCTAGATCTTCCATCAGTGGGGGAAGGGAAAAGGAAGGGGTGAGAACCTATATGGTTCCCACTAAGGTTACATCGTGAAAGCGCATCTCTCTCGTGAAACCTAGAGTTTTGGCTCTATTGTAATAACTTGCTTACTAAGTCTCTCGGCTACTTCCGTATCGTGGGCTTTGACATAACTCTTTCTTAGCATCTTTTTTTGGGATCAATGCCATTTTCATGCTATTCTCTATGATTATTATTCCTAACTTTATTATCTTGTTCTAAGCTTGGGAGAAAGTTAAATCATATAATTTTAAAAATACAAACAAGAAATAGAGAATAGAAAAGTAACAAGAAGCAGATAGCACATAGCAGAAAAAATGAACAGTAAACAATCACAATCAAATGCACAAACAATTTATGATGCATGCTTGTAACTAGTGCAGGCCATGAGCTCATGCGTCGTTTGTCTACCCGCAACCTAACGTTACTCGGGGCGAACCCCAAATATGGTTTCTTTACCGTGTCAATTAGGAACAATTATCATCATGGGCGAACCCATGTCAATTAGGATATCTTGGCATCATAGTAAGAGACAGGCTATCAATTAGGCGAACATTCTCGAATTAGCAACATCAGACTATCAATCAGGCGGGCACTTCCGCATTAGCAATTTGGCACAAGGACCATTAAACATACATTATGCTATCAGTTAGATGGACATTCCCGCATTAGCAATATCAGGCTATTAGTCAGGTGGGCACTTCTGCATTAGCACTTTGGCTCAAAGACCCATTCAAACAAATAGTTCTCATGTCCATTCATGGTTTCTCATTTTCTTTCTTTTCATCATGCATCCGCATCACCTTATAAATACGCATACTTTCGCATCACCATATTACTAAGCATACCTCCGCATCACCTTGTTACTAAGCATACCTCTGCATCACCATGTTACTAAGCATACCTCCACATCACCTTTTAACTTTAAACATTCATAGGGACAACTTGTGTTCTTATTCATTTTCCTGACTTGTTTAGCCTAATGCTTCCTTGGCGACCAGTCTTCTATTTAATAATTAATATAGCAAACGGATTCAGATTCACATAAACTTTACGTCCATTCATTTGTATTGAACCCAAGCTTCATTTGGTTCAAGTTTTAGAGCATTATCATTTTCAGAACAAAAGTTATGCCCATTCTAATTTGAGAGGTTTCTATTTGGTTAACCAGGGAACCGGTTAACTTCCAAAGTGCACAACTAATTCTAGAATAGCCATGGCTCTGAAATTTAAACTAAATGAGATAGACACCATAGAGTTTCATTTGGTTTTAGTTTCATCACAAAAGCTTTTCTACATCAGGAGATATCTATTTAGGAAATCACTGCTCTAAGTTTGTAAATCCTATTTAGCCATCAGTGAGCAGTAAAATGTTAAAGCCTATAACTTTTAATCCATAGCCTCTAAAATCCTAAAATTTTGAGGAAACAAAATATACATCATGAGAGTTCTATCAAAGCTGATTTCACTTAATTTGGAGTTTAGTATCAATATCTGTAACTCAAACAAATCAGTGGAATTATCAACGAGTTTCAGAATTTCATGTCAATAAAACAGTGAACCTTCCATTTTTTAAATTGCGTATTTAATTCTTTAAAAATGGGATTACCCTAAAATTTGGACACAATATTTTTCACATGCCAATATTTCAACTCTTTTTGGTTTCAACCCAAAACCCATTAGAATCAAAAGTTGTGTAGGTTGGAAGTTGCTACTGGATTAATTCAAAAACAGATTTTTCAATAGAAACCATATACTTTCAAACTTTTTTATCTTCCAACATACTCATAAGAAAATTCTGAAATTTTGAGAGGATGATCTAACCTCATCAAGGATTAACAGAGAATTATTACACGATTTTTGAGTGGCTATATTTTGTCTAGAATTTCGCGCAAGTTGCTGCCTAATTTCAATAACCATATTGGCAGAATTTGGTTTAGGTTCCAACTAACCTTTTCGATTTTCTAAGCTTCTCATCACTTATTAATCATCTTCTTATCTTTATCATGCATAATTTAACATCATAACTAGCAGCAATCACTCATAACATCATCAATAATCATCATTCACATAAACACAAACATAGAATTACACTAGCCTAACCCCTACCTCGATGGAGTTCACCCTTGGTCAAGTAATCGGTTCTAGCTTTACTTCATCAATTAACATTGGCCAGCTTAAAAGGAGTTCTTGGAGGATGGTTGGTGTGAATTTCATTGCTAAATTTTAAATAAAAGAGCTTGGTGAAAATGGTGAGGCTTTTGGTTCCTCCCCCTTCAAGCTTCAGTTAGCTTCCTCTCTCACTCACGTTCTTTATTGATGATCACAAGAAGGATGAAAGGAACTCACTGATGAGCGGATAAATTGTACGCTTTTTGGCATTGTTTTTAGTATGTTTTTAGTAGTTTTAGTTGAGTTTTTATTATATTTTTATTAGTTTTTAGTTAAAATTCACTTTTCTGGACTTTACTATGAGTTTGTGTGTTTTTCTGTGATTTCAGGTATTTTCTGGCTGAAATTGAGGGACCTGAGCAAAAATCTGATCCAGAGACTGAAAAGGACTGCAGATGCTGTTGGATTCTGACCTCCCTGCACTCGAAGTGGATTTTCTGGAGCTACAGAAGCCCAATTGGCGCGCTCTCAACGGCGTTGGAAAGTAGACATCCTGGGCTTTCCAGAAATATATGATAGTCCATACTTTGCCCAAGATTTGATGGCCCAAACCGGCGTTTAAAGTCACCTACAGAAATTCCAGCGTTAAACGCCGGAACTGGCACCTAAATGGGAGTTAAACGCCCAAACTGGCATAAAAGCTGGCGTTTAACTCCAAGAAGAGTCTCTACACGAAATTTCTTCATTGCTCAGCCCAAGCACACACCAAGTGGGCCCGGAAGTGGATTTTTATGTCATTTACTCATCTCTGTACACCCTAGGCTACTAGTTCTCTATATATAGGACCTTTTACTATTGTATTTTCATCTTTGGACATCTAGTTCTTAGATCAGATCTTGGTTCTTCTGGTTCCCTCTCTGGGGGCCGAAACCAATGATCACTTTTGTTCTTATGTATTTTCAACGGTGGAGTTTCTACACACCATAGATTAAGGTGTGGAGCTCTGCTGTACCTCGAGTATTAATGCAATTACTATTGTTCTTCCATTCAACTCCGCTTGTTCTTTGTCCAAGATATCACTTGTTCTTCAACTTGATGAAGGTGATGATTGACGCCCATCATCATTCTCACCCATGAACAAGGTGACTGACAACCACTCTTGTTCTACAAGCATCTGAGGCTTAGTGAATATCTCTTGGATTCTTTAATCGGAATCTTCGTGGTATAGGCAGGACCTGATGGCGGCATTCAAGAGAATCTGGAAGGTCTAAACCTTGTCTGTGGTATTCTGAGTAGGATTCAATGATTGAATGACTGTGACGTGCTTCAAACCTGTAACCTACTAGGCGTTAGTGACAGACGCAAAAGAGGGATTCTATTCCGGTAGGGGAGGGAACCAAACCGGTGATTGGCAGTACTGTGACAGAGTGCGTGCATTAGCTTTCACTGCGAGGATGGGAGGTAGCCATTGACAACGGTGAAACCCTACACGAGCTTGCCATGGAAAGGAGTAAGAAGGATTGGATGAAGACAGTAGGAAAGCAGAGAGACGGAAGGGAAGGCATCTTCATACGCTTGTCTGAAGCTCTTACACCAATGATATACATAAGTATCTCTATCTTTATCTTTATGTTTATGCGTTCATCACCATATCTAATTGAGTCTGCCTGACTGAGATTTACAAGGTGACCATAGCTTGCTTCATACCAACAATCTCCGTGGGATCGACCCTTACTCACGTAAGGTATTACTTGGACGACCCAGTGCACTTGCTGGTTAGTTGTGCGAAGTTGTAGTGATCACAATTTCGCGCACCAAGTTTTTGGCGCCGTTGCCGGGGATTGTTCTGTGTATGGACAACTGACGGTTCATCTTGTTGCTTAGATTAGGTATTTATTTTTCTTCAGAGTTCTTAAGAGTGAATTCTAGTGTTTCAAGGTGATGTTCTTATCATCACCAAAGCTGATTGATCCTCATCAATTTAGCTCTTGAATGCAATGTCCTGCTGAAGCTTAGCCGGCCATGTCTAATTCCTTTAGACTAAAGCTTTAGACTAACATTGCATGATTCCTGGAATTCTCATTAAGAATTTTGATACCTTTATTTTCCTTTTCACTTAATTTTCGAAAAAGCACAAAAAAAATTACAAAATCATAAAATCCAAAAATATGTCTTGTTTGAGTCCAGAGTCTCATCTTAAGTTTAGTGTCAATTGCATGTTTCTGTTCTTATTGCATTCATGCATGTGTCTTCATTAATCTTCAAGTTGTTCTTGATGATTTCCTTGTTTTGATCTTTGAATTCTATTGACTTGAGTGTTTTGTTGTTTCTCATATATACAAACTGCTAAGTTTGGTGTCTTGCATGCATTGTTATTTGATTTTAGTTGCATTTTGATTATTCCTTATTATTAAAAAAAAATCCAAAAATATTTTAATTTGTGTCTTTTCAAGTCAATGATACAAAGAATTGAAGATTCAGAACATGCTGCAGAGGAATTATACAGAAAAAGCTGAGCATTCAAAAATGCCCAGTGAAGAAGGCAGACTGGCGTTTAAACGCCAGCCAGGGTACCTGGTTGGGCGTTTAACGCCCAAAGAGGTAGCATTTTGGGCGTTAAACGCCAGAATGTATACCATTCTGGGCGTTTAACGCCAGGATGGTGCTAGGGGGAAGATTTTGTTTTCAAAATCAAATTTTTTCAAGTTTTCAAAGTTTTTCAAAATCAAATCTTTTTCAAATCATATCTTTTCAATCAAATGTTTTCAAAATCAATTTCTTTCCTTTTTCAAAGATACTTACTAACAATTAAAGATTTGATTGAACATTTTTTGCCTTTTCTGTTAAGGAAGGTTTTATGTTTGATTCATATCTTTTCTTGTTAGGCAAGTCATTAATTTTTAAATCATATCTTTTTAAAATTGTTTTCAAATCAAATCTTTTTAAAATTGTTTTTAAATCATATCTTCTCAATCACATCTTTTTAAAACCAATCATATTTTCTTAACCACATCTTTTTCAAAATAGTTTTTAATCAAATCTTTTTGACTTCTAATTTCAATTCCTTTTTCAAAAATCACTTGATTTCTTTCTTACTTTTATTTTCGAAAATCAATTAAGTGTTTTTCAAAATGTTTTCAAAATCTTCTTAATTGAATTTTCGAAAATCCTCTTCCCTCCTTCTCACATCCTTCTATTAATGGAGTACTACTCCTTCTTAATGCACAATTCGAACTCGATCTAATCAAGTTCGAATTCTTCTACCTCCTTCTTCTATTTTTCTTTTCCTCTGACACTTCAAGGAATCTCTATACTGTGACATAGAGGATTCCACATTTTCTTGTTCCCTTCTCTTTCTTATGAGCAGGAGCAGAGACAAAGGCATTCTTGTTAAAGCTGACCCTGAACCTGAAAGGACCTTGAAGAGAAAGCTAAGAGCAGCCAAGGCACAACTCTCTTTAAAGGACCTGACCGAATTCTTCAAAGAAGAAGAACACATGGCAGCCGAAAACAACAACAATGCCAACAATGCAAGGAAGGTGCTGGGTGACTTCACTACACCTACTCCTAATTTCTATGGGAGAAGCATCTCTATCCCTGCCATTGGAGCAAACAACTTTGAGCTTAAGCCTCAATTAGTTTCTCTAATGCAACAGAATTGCAAGTTCTATGGACTTCCAATGGAAGATCCTCATCAGTTCTTAGCTGAATTCTTGCAAATCTGTGACACAGTCAAGACTAATGGGGTAGACCCTGAGGTCTACAGACTGATGCTATTCCCTTTTGCTGTAAGAGACAGAGCTAGAATATGGTTGGATTCTCAACCTAAAGAAAGCCTGGACTCTTGGGAAAAGCTAGTCAATGCCTTCTTGGCAAAGTTCTTTCCACCACAAAGATAGAGTAAGCTTAGAGTGGAAGTCCAAACCTTCAGACAGAAGGATGGAGAATCCCTCTATGAAGCTTGGGAAAGATACAAACAATTAATCAGAAGATGTCCTTCAGACATGCTTTCTGAATGGAGCATCATAGGTATTTTCTATGATGGTCTCTCTGAACTATCCAAGATGTCTTTGGATAGCTCTGCTGGAGGATCTCTTCATCTGAAGAAGACGCCTGCAGAAGCTCAAGAATTGATTGAAATGGTTGCAAATAACCAATTCATGTACACTTCTGAAAGGAATCCTGTGAACAATGGGACTAGTCAGAAGAAAGGAGTTCTTGAGATTGACACTCTGAATGCCATATTGGCTCAGAACAAGATATTGACTCAACAAGTCAATTTGATTTCTCAAAGTCTGTCTGGAATGCAAAATGCACCAAACAGTACTAAGGATGCTTCATCTGAGGAAGAAGCTTATGATCCTGAGAACCCTTCAATGGAAGAGGTGAATTACCTAGGAGAACCCTATGGAAACACCTATAATTCTTCATGGAGAAATCACCCAAATTTCTCATGGAAGAATCAAGAGAGACCTCAACAAGGTTTTAATAATAATAATAGTGGAAAAAACAGGTTTAGCAATAGTAAGCCTTTTCCATCATCTTCTCAGCAACAGACAGAGAGTCCTAAGCAGAATACCTCTGACTTAGCAACAATGGTCTCTGATCTAATCAAAACCACTCAAAGTTTCATGAATGAAACAAGGTCCTCCATCAGAAATTTGGAAGGACAAGTGGGATAGCTGAGCAAGAAAGTTACTGAACTCCCTCCTAGTACTCTCCCAAGCAATACAGAAGAAAATCCAAAAGGAGAGTGCAAAGCCATAACCATGGCCGAATATGGAGAGGAAAGAGAGGAGGTGGACGCCACTGAGGAAGACCTCAATGGGCGTGCACCAATCTCCTCTGAGTTCCCCAAATGAGGAACCATGGGAATCTGAGGCTCAAAATGAGACCATAGAGATTCCATTGGAATTACTTCTGCCATTCATGAGCTCTGATGAGTATTCTTCCTCTGAAGAGGATGAATATGTCACTGAAGAGCAAGTTGCTAAATACCTTGGAGCAATCATGAAGCTAAATGACAAGTTATTTGGAAATGAGACTTGGGAGGATGAACCACCTTTGCTCACCAAAGAACTGGATGACTTGTCTAGGCAGAAACTGCCTCAAAAGAGGCAGGATCCTGGGAAGTTTTCTATACCTTGCACCATAGGCACCATGACCTTCAAGAAGGCCTTGTGTGACTTAGGGTCAAGTGTAAACCTCATGCCCCTCTCTGTAATGGAGAAATTAGGGATCTTTGAGGTACAAGCTGCAAGAATCTCATTAGAGATGGCAGACAATTCAAGAAAACAAGCTCATGGACTTGTAGAGAATGTTTTGGTGAAGATTGAAGACCATTACATTCCTACTGATTTCATTGTCCTAGAGACTGGGAAGTGCATGGATGAATCCATCATCCTTGGCAGACCCTTCCTAGCCACAGCAAAGGCTGTGATTGATGTTGATAGAGGAGAGTTGATCATTCAAGTGAATGAAAAATCCTTGGTGTTTAAGGCCCAAGGACATCCCTCTATCATCATAGAGAGGAAGCGTGAAGAGCTTCTCTCAAAACAGAGCCAAGCAGAGCCCCCACAGTCAAACTCTAAGTTTGGTGTTGGGAGGCCACAACCAAACTCTAAGTTTGGTGTTGAACCCCCACATTCAAACTCTAAGTTTGGTGTTGGGGGGTTCCAACACGGTTCTGAGTATTTCTGAGGCTCCATGAGAGTTCTCTGTCAAGCTAATGACATTAAAGAAGCGCTTGTTGGGAGGCAACCCAATGTTTTATAGTTAACTATTTTCTTTTGTTATTTTATCTTTTTTGTAGGTTGATGATCATAAGAAGTCACAAAAACAATGAAAAAAGCAAAAACAGAATGAAAAACAGGAAGAAAAACAGCACACCCTGGAGGAGAAGAAGCTGGCGTTCAAACGCCAGTAATGCTAGCTGTTGGGCGTTTAACGCCCAGTCTGGCACCATTCTGGGCGTTTAACGCCAGAAAGGGGCACCAGACTGGCGTTAAACGCCAGTAAAGGGCAACAACCTGGCGTTAAACGCCAGGAATGGGCACCAGCCCGGCGTTTAACGCCAGAAATGGCTCAAAACGTGGATTTTGATGCCATTTGGTGCAGGGATGACTTTTCCTTGACACCTAAGGATCTGTGGACCCCACAGGATCCCCACAAACCCCTCACCTATCAAATCCCATCTCTCTCTTCACCATTCACCTCCATAAAACCCCACTTACCTCACCATCCGAATTCAAACCACTACTTCTTCCCCTTTTGGCCTAACCACAAGGCCATCTCCCTCTCCTCCATTTCTTCTTCTTCTACTCTCTTCTTTCTTCTTTTGCTCGAGGACGAGCAAACCTTTTAAGTTTGGTGTGGTAAAAGCATTGCTTTTTGTTTTTCCATAACCATTTATGGCATCCAAAGCCGGTTCAACTGAGAAGGCATAACCTCAAGCCCATCA
Organism: Arachis stenosperma; assembly: GCF_014773155.1. Classification (NCBI taxonomy): domain Eukaryota; kingdom Viridiplantae; phylum Streptophyta; class Magnoliopsida; order Fabales; family Fabaceae; genus Arachis; species Arachis stenosperma. Next base: position 45,471,472 of record NC_080379.1, on the reverse strand, counting down.
CTAAGAAGAAGATGGAGCAAACAAGAGACCCCTCTCATCAAGAAATCCCTGAGATACCTCAAGGGATGCACTTTCCTCCACAAGACTACTGGGAGCAAATTAACACCTCCCTAGGAAAATTAAGTTCCAACATGGGACAACTAAGGGTGGAGCACCAAGAACATGCCATCCTCCTCCATGAAATTGGAGAAGATCAAAGGATCATGAGAGAGGAGCAACAAAGACAAGGAAGAGACATTGAGGAGCTCAAGCACTCCATAGGATCTTCAAGAGAAAGAAAGAGCCGCCATCACTAAGGTGGACCCGTTCTTTAATATCCTTGTTCTTTATTTTTCTGTTTTTTGAATTTTAGTGCTTTATGTTTATCCATGTTTGTGTCTTATGATCATTAGTGTCTTAGTGTCTATGCCTTAAAGCTATGAATATGAATCCATCACCTTTCTTAAAAGAAAACTGTTTTTATTACAAAAGAACAAGAAGTACAGGATTTCAAATTCATCTTTAAAACTAGCTTAATTAGTTTGATGTGGTGGCAACACTTTTGTTCTCTGAATGTATGCTTGAACAGTGCATATGTCTTTTGAATTTGTTGTTCATGAATGTTAAAATTGTTGGCTCTTGAAAGAATGATGAAAAAGGAGACATGTTATTGAGGATCTGAAAAATCATAAAAATGATTCTTGAAGCAAGAAAAAGTAGTGAATACAAAAAAAAAAAAGAGAAAAAGAAGGAGAAAAACGAAAAAAAAGGGAGAAAGAGAAAAAGAAAGAAAAAGAAAGAAATAAAGTTGTGATCCAAGGCAATAAGAGTGTGCTTAAGAACCCTGGACACCTCTAATTGGGGACTTTAGCAAAGCTGAGTCACAATCTGAAAAGGTTCACCCAATTATGTGTCTGTGGCATGTATGTATCCGGTGGTAATACTGGAAGACAGAGTGCTTTGGGCCACGGCCAAGACTCAATAAGTAGCTGTGTTCAAGAATCATCATACTTAACTAGGAGAATCAATAACACTATCTGGATTCTGAGTTCCTAAAGAAGCCAATCATTCTGAATTTCAAAGGATAAAGTGAGATGCCAAAACTGTTCGGAGGCAAAAAGCTACTAGTCCCGCTCATCTAATTTGGAGCTATGTTTCATTGATAATTTGGAGTCTATAGTATATTCTCTTCTTTTTATCTTATTTGATTTTCAGTTGCTTGAGGACAAGCAACAATTTAAGTTTGGTGTTGTGATGAGCGGATAAATTGTACGCTTTTGGCATTGTTTTTAGTATGTTTTTAGTAGTTTTAGTTGAGTTTTTATTATATTTTTATTAGTTTTTAGTTAAAATTCACTTTTCTGGACTTTACTATGAGTTTGTGTGTTTTTCTGTGATTTCAGGTATTTTCTGGCTGAAATTGAGGGACCTGAGCAAAAATCTGATCCAGAGACTGAAAAGGACTGCAGATGCTGTTGGATTCTGACCTCCCTGCACTCGAAGTGGATTTTCTGGAGCTACAGAAGCCCAATTGGCGCGCTCTCAACGGCGATGGAAAGTAGACATCCTGGGCTTTCCAGCAATATATGATAGTCCATATTTTCTCAAGATTTGATGGCCCAAACCGGCGTTCAAAGTCACCTACAGAAATTCCAGCGTTAAACGCCGGAACTGGCACCTAAATGGGAGTTAAACGCCCAAACTGGCATAAAAGCTGGCGTTTAACTCCAAGAAGAGTCTCTACACGAAATTTCTTCATTGCTCAGCCCAAGCACACACCAAGTGGGCCCGGAAGTGGATTTTTATGTCATTTACTCATCTCTGTACACCCTAGGCTACTAGTTCTCTATATATAGGACCTTTTACTATTGTATTTTCATCTTTGGACATCTAGTTCTTAGATCAGATCTTGGTTCTTCTGGTTCCCTCTCTGGGGGCCGAAACCAATGATCACTTTTGTTCTTATGTATTTTCAACGGTGGAGTTTCTACACACCATAGATTAAGGTGTGGAGCTCTGCTGTACCTCGAGTATTAATGCAATTACTATTGTTCTTCCATTCAACTCAGCTTGTTCTTTGTCCAAGATATCACTTGTTCTTCAACTTGATGAAGGTGATGATTGACGCCCATCATCATTCTCACCCATGAACAAGGTGACTGACAACCACTCTTGTTCTACAAGCATCTGAGGCTTAGTGAATATCTCTTGGATTCTTTAATCGGAATCTTCGTGGTATAGGCAGGACCTGATGGCGGCATTCAAGAGAATCCGGAAGGTCTAAACCTTGTCTGTGGTATTCTGAGTAGGATTCAATGATTGAATGACTGTGACGTGCTTCAAACCTGTAACCTACTGGGCGTTAGTGACAGACGCAAAAGAGGGATTCTATTCCGGTAGGGGAGGGAACCAAACCGGTGATTGGCAGTATCGTGACAGAGTGCGTGCATTAGCTTTCACTGCGAGGATGGGAGGTAGCCATTGACAACGGTGAAACCCTACACGAGCTTGCCATGGAAAGGAGTAAGAAGGATTGGATGAAGACAGTAGGAAAGCAGAGAGACGGAAGGGAAGGCATCTTCATACGCTTGTCTGAAGCTCTTACACCAATGATATACATAAGTATCTCTATCTTTATCTTTATGTTTATGCGTTCATCACCATATCTAATTGAGTCTGCCTGACTGAGATTTACAAGGTGACCATAGCTTGCTTCATACCAACAATCTCCGTGGGATCGACCCTTACTCACGTAAGGTATTACTTGGACGACCCAGTGCACTTGCTGGTTAGTTGTGCGAAGTTGTAGTGATCACAATTTCGCGCACCACTCACCCACACTCATTCCCTTTTCTTTTCTCAATTCATTTCTCTCTTTCTTTTCTCTCTTGTTAAGGCTCAAAAACTAAACTCTAACAAGGCTATTTAAAGGGCAATGGGTAGTGGATTAAGGGATGGTTTGGTGACACCAATGTAAGGAAGTGAACACATGTTTGATTACATGCTTCCTTCATTAATTGTTCACTAATGATTCAGCACCCTTGGCTAATATATGGAGGAGGTTCAGCCAGCAAGAAGAGAAGAGAGAGAGTGTGGTTTAATTGTGATTATATGGCTTAATCTAGAGAGTGGTTTGGTTAAGAAAAATCGGTTCGGTTTAAGTTCGGTTAGATTTTAATTAAGGTAGGTATTTTGGTTCTTTATTTTTCTTCTAGATAATCTTTCTAGTGTCTTCATGGATTTAGATTGAAGATATCTTCCTTTAAGAGTTGTCTAAATTTCCAGATAAAGGAAAGGAAACTGTTCAATAACCAAATCGTAAGATTACCGTTTTCAAACCGTATCAGTTTAAACAACCGGCAACTGAGATATTAAACGCAGAGAGTATCTCGACTCTGAATAAAATTTAGAATATTCTACTAAGATAAAATTAAGAATATCTAGTAGCAAAGATTCAATAGATGAATTTAACTCGACGGTCAAATTCATCGTTATCGATACGGTTTTTAGCTTAGGACACGCTTTTATCTCTCACGATATATCTATTCTTTTCACTTATCAAGTCTAAATCTGCCTTATTATTTTATGATGAGATGATTCTCAAATATTTATTGAAATTTTCATCACAGAATTTCTGAGAATAACTCTGTGGTGAATCGGGGTGTTATAAATGAAACATGTAATTATTTGTTTCAAAACTTGTATAATTAAATACCTTGTACTTTTGGATATCAACAATACCTATACAAACTTTGCCAACAATTTTGTTTGTTCAGATGTCTTTTTATCAATATATCCAGTTTATCCTTGAATGCTCTGCAAACTATATCAGGGCTATCTTCTGCATTTAATTCTCTATTCTTAAGGAAGTCTTCCACCTAAGGCTATTTAGGATTGCATGTGAATGTAATAAAGAGGTCTGGATAACCCACCGCCTTACAAATTGTCATTGCATCCTGATAGTTTTGAATCATGTACCTTGGCCCTTTTGTAAATGATAAAGGCAATACAGAATGTTTGCCGTGCAATGACAGTGTTGTTTCCCTACTCAAAACTGCTTCCTTTATTCCTTTGGTCAATCCTTATATAGTTTAACCGAGACGATTCAAATTATCGAATACCCTTAAACCAAAAATTGCTAAAAGTGTCGCCTTGAAAATAACAATGGAGAACCATCAGCTAACCTTTCTTGTATCCTAAATGCAAAGAATTCTCTCATTGACACCTCTTGGCGCCATTTCCCTCCATTTCGATTACGTTTATTGAGAGGTATATCTTTTTTATATCTATCCTCTCCAAAAAGAAATATCAAAGGATATTGTAATCCCAAGTAAGCTGGGTTGAGATGGTTGATCTTTTGTAATCTTTCACTTTAAGTCTTGACCACAATATCCCTATCAGTCTTATTTATATCAAAGTCATCCACAACTAATGTGCCAACCTTATCCATTGAAGGCAAGTTGTATCTTCTACGATCTTTTCCTCTTTTGCCCATTAATTCTGAGTTTAAGTGTGGTATTTTAATTTTTGGTGACCGAATCTCTAACCATGAAAAATGCCTTCACCAATACATTGTTCTCATCCAGTATTTTCTTTAAGTCTCTAACAATATCTTCATGTATTTATTTTTTATGTTCACCCCTACAAAGCAATGAAAGCAGCATATGTGATAATTTAAATATAGCAATATACTCTTAACAAAACTTGTTCTATATTCTGAAAGGTTTTTATGGTATAACATAAAAGCATACACCTACTACTTACTGGATAGCAACCAAGTGATTATTGATCTCATTTTGTGTATCAAAAACATACATTTGGGCAAATTTTGTCACATTTTCTTTTGGCGGTATGAGACTTCTCATTAAATGATAGTTCTTCCCAAAAAGGGTAAATGCAGGTTGACCTCTAGAAGTATTTAAACCACGATTTATTTTTGCACCCATCGATGTGAACTGGAACATGTTGTATGATCTGATGTTATTTTGAAAATACTTGCTCTTCGGAGTATTATTGAACAACAGCTCATACAACACTTTAGGGGCTTCTGGTAGGTGTGGAAGTTACACCTTTCCTCCTTTACAACATGAAGTGAACTTAGGATCCGTTGTGTTTTAATTCTTATTTAACTTCTCATTGCACCAAAAGAGAGCAGTACAATGTTCACATTTATACATTGCATATCCCATGTGCATATACTCTGCAAAATCCAAAAAAACACAGGTTAGATATCATTATGTTATCTGCTTTTTAATCCTCGATCAAATGTTCGTTTAAGAAAATAAATTGCCATGTACATATACCCGTATTTGTTTGTTCACCAGAATTAACGTGTCTATTAACCCTTTGGAATGTCTTTTTACCTGCATGATTTGAGGCTTTTTAGGGATTAGTTATATAATTCAGTCTGATTTAAACAATATTAACAAAATCAATGACTAATCTAATTAAATAAAACCTTTTAAATAAACCTTATGATAACCCTAAACTCCACGAACCTTCAAGTTCTGAACAACCAAAGTCTATTTCGTATGCTTTCATGTGTATTAGACCTTGTGCTATAATGATTTGAACTTAAAAATCAAAATAATAAACCAATGATAAATATTACACACTCTTCAAAAAGTTTGGCAAACAACATAAAAATCTTTTTGACTAAGTATATCATCAATATCTGTAATGTCTTGAGTTAAATCTAACAATTACTTATGATAGACTAATGTTGTGGAATTTATTAATATATATGTTTGTATTTAACATTGTGATATATATTATCTGCATTATTGGTAGTAATCCTATTTCTACCTTTTTAACACTTGTGCTTGAATGTATTGGTTGTCTTTAGAATATTATATTTTTTGCTAATGGCCTAATAAAAATTTATTCACCTTATCGAATCGTGTTTATTTTATAGCCTATATATTGATTTGATTTATTTATGGTTTGAATATAATCTCCTAATACTATGTAATTGTATACACAACATGAATGATTGAATATGGTCAATCTACTACCACTATAAGAAATATTGTTAAAATCGACGGCCAAATCGACAGCTAAGCTGTCGATAATATTAAAAATCGATAGCAAAATTGAGGGCTGGTGTGGTCGCTCTTAGGCTTGTCAATTTTTCAAAATTATAATAAAATCGACAATCTTTTCGTATATAATATGAGTTTAAAAATTTTACCTGCTTAATAAAATCGACAAAGAAGCCGTCGATTTAATTATTAAAATACTGACAAATTCGTTGTCTATATTTTGTTTTCTTTTGTCTATTTTAAATTTAAAAAGCGACGTTAGCATCGATTTTAATAGTTATGTTTTTTTGAATTATTTTTTTATTTGAAAAATAGTAGACAATTAACACAAATAAACTTTTAAATATAAAAATAAAATTTATACTAAATATTAGATAATGAGTTTACAAACTTATCAAAATAATAAATAATCCTCTAACATAAAGACTCAAAACAAGATAAATAATTAAACTCAAACTTATATTTCTTTAAATTACAATTCACTAATAATACAAAATATTCAAAGAAAAGTAAATAACCCTACGCATACTCGTCTAAAAATCATTTGAGTCATCAAGATTGCCAGAGTCATCCTCCCTTTGAGAACTCCATGGTTGTCTTGCTAGCTGCAGAATAGGTTCAGAAACATTAACACTATCCATGTATATACTTAAAGCAAATTTTGATAATAATCACCTTTCTTCCTAAACTCTTGAGTGGTTCATGCTATGAGTTTCTCAACATTATTACAATCTATTAACAACGAATAGACTAATTGAAAAACTAGAAAAAAGTGAAAACAAAATTTACAGAAAAATAAAATATTATTCAAAGACCCTTATACACCAAATCAGAAAGGGAACCGGCGGAGTAGTAACAAGAAGAATTGGAAAGCACTAATCCATAATCCATAATGTATCCATCAATAATACACAACAGAAAATCATTTAATTATGATAGCATCACAAATTCAAAAGCAATACAAGACAAGTTCACGTTATTGAAATGCTTCACAACACACTTTTAGGCTTACATTATTAGCAAGCACACACACACACGCACACACCCAGAGTTCACAATCCACACAACTTAGACATTGATATATGTTTAAACATAGAAATTACAGGCATGTTCTCTTCTCATGCATTTTTACTTTAACCAAATAACTTAAACAATGCATAAAATAAAAAAGAGGGTTCTATAAGCAACTTACCAAGTGTAATCTCGGTTCTGGAAAGGTGGTGCCTCCTGTAGTATAAAGAGAGGTAATTTGTTGATATAAACTTGGCCTTTATATTAAAAAAAATGCATACCTTAGATAATTGGTTAATAGTGTAAATGGATGTCACTGCAACTTTGATAATACTTGTGACTATGTCATGTATTCTCTATAAATTTAGTGATAATCTTTTGTTTTTCATTCAATTTAACTCTGCACATGAAAAATAATAAAAGAAAAACCCTCCCAAATTAAAAAACTACCAGGAGTAGTTTTTAACAGTCAATAGCATATTTTCATAACATAGTGTAGAAAGCTAACGAGCTAAATCAAAGGCAAAATAAAAAATATCTAAATAAACAAAATATTCTGAGACCTGATATAAAGATTGTACTCTATTTTTCAAGTATGATTTTATTTACAAAAGCATGAATAGCATTGATTCATGCATGTATGTGGAAGATAATTCACCAAGTTAAAATTTGATTAGTTACCAATAAACAAAAAACTGTTAAATAACAAAGGAAAGCAAAATACATTGGTTACTATTTATTATCCTCCGGCCTTATTTTACCTCAATCTTCACCACTGCTTTACAAAAGAGCAAAAACAATAACAAAAATAAATAAGCTGGAAACCACGTAAAGGCAGCAACAATAATATTTATTTTTCAGATGGAATTAGAAGTTGGGCAAGGAGGAACTTGCACATTTTTAAACAAGAAATAGCGGAAAAAAACTAAATTAAAGATAATCATCTCTGTTATTTTTAAAAAGAGGCATAAACAATTTTAAATTGAGTAAACAAAAATGAAAATATTTTAGAACATGTTATTTGAAAAAATTTGCAGGCTATAATGTTATTCTTTCTTGTGAAGATATGATAGAAGTTAACATCATATAGAAGGGTCTATAGTACGAATTTATAATAAATATAGACATATATCTTTAATAATGTTTAGAAAGATTATATAATTAGGTGAAGTGAGTATAATGATTTAGTAGCTGTAGTTAGGCCTTCCAAGCTATAGCTTGATTTATTATATGATTAGTGATGCATGAAAACTTGTCTCTCAACAAATTTCCCTTCAGCAAGTATACCGAATTGTCGTCAAGTAAAACTCACAATAGAGTGAGGTCGAATCCCACAAGGATTGATTGGTCAAGCAACTTTAGTTAGAAGAATGTGCTAGTCGAGCTAAATAGAATTTAGATTGAGATGCAGAAATTTAAATGACTGGAAAGTAAATAACAGAAATTAAAGTACAGAATCTTAAATGGGGATTTGGGATAATGAGCATGAAAATAAATGGCAGAAAGTAAAGAGAATGGGTAAGATCAGAAATGGGGAAATCATTGGGTTTAGGAGATGTTGCATTCTCCGGATCAAGTTCATTCTCATCTCTTCCTCAATCATTGCATTCGTTGATCTCCTTGGCAATCTTAAGTGATTGAATCCCAATTCCTTGGCAATCCAATCTCTCTAAGCTTGAACAATTGCCCAATTCCTTGATTTAATTGCTCATGGGAAGAGATGAAGTGTGGTCACTGATTATACCACATGTATTTCCAAATCAAAGTGTTGGGAGGATTACATGTCACTATATCCGCCCAGACCCCAATTTGGTCCAACATGAGAAAACATTTCTAGAATGATCTCCTCATCCCTTTTCCAAGGCTCAAAGAAGATCCAATTATGGAGAGTTTCTTTTCCAAGACAACTAACCAATAGAATTAAGATCGAAAGCTTTCTAGTAAGATCAAGAGAAAAGAAAGAAGAAGAAGAATGAAAACTATAATTGATCCATCAAATTACAATAGAGCTCCCTAACCTAATGATATGGGTTTAGTTGTTCATAGCTCTAGAAATGAAAAATGGCAGAAAAGAAGAATCCATGCTAAAAGTACAGAAAAGTAAATCTATAGAGAGTAGTTCCCAAAAGTGCCAAGCTTCTCTATAGTTCAAAACTACTCCTATATATACTACTCTTCTTGATCTTCTAGTGAGTTCTTCAAGTCTTAGATGTGGGCTTTGGATCTTGAGTTGAAGCAGTTCTCATCTTTAGTGGGCCCAACTTGCAGAGAAATATGAATTAGGCTTTGGGTATTTAGTAATATTTAACGTTGATTGCCATTGTGGGTTCGAGAACGTTAGTGGCATTCACTTTTTCCACTAACGTTCCACCTTCATATATCCACGTTAAATCCAACGTTAGTGGTCTTAACGTGACCACTAACGTTGCTTTCTCAAATTTTGGCCAATGTTATTGGGACTCACTTTTCCCAATAACGTTGGCTTGTACCCCTTCGCGAGCGTTAATGGGAATCACTTTTCCCATTAACGTTGCTTAGTGCCCCTTTGTTCCCACGTTAGAGTCCACGTTAGTATAGCTAACGTGACTCTTAACGTAGGTGTGATCCACCTTCGAGAGCATTAGTGACACTTACCTTTGTCACTAACGCTCCAAATGCGACATTCTCTACGTTGGAACTCACGTTAACTAAGTTAACATGGCTCTTAATGTAGTAGTGATGCCATCTTCCAACGTTAGTGACAAAAGTGAGTGTCACTAACGTTGACTCTTTGATCTCAACTCCACGTTAACTTTCACGTTAATAGTCTTAACGTGAAAGTTAACGTAGGCAATGCTAGTTGGTCCAACGTTAGTGACAAAAGTGAGTGTCACTAACGTTGGCTTTTGTTTTTCTCTTCCACGTTAGAGTTCACATTAACTAAGTTAACGTGACTCTTAATGTGGATCATTGCCAAGTTCTCCAACGTTAGTGGTGTTCATGTTTTCTCTTAACGTTGGAGTTCCTTTTTCTTCTACGTTAACTACCACGTTAACTTAGTTAACGCGGCAAGTAACGTGAGCTTTGGATAGCTTCGCAGGCATTATTGGTGATCACTTTTCTCATTAACGTTGCAAGCTTTACCATTCCACGTTAGTGTTCACGTTAACTAGGTTAACGTAAATACTAACGTGGTTCTTCCTTGCTTCCTTTGCCCTGAAAACAAGCAATTAAAGTGCATCAAAGCTCTAGCCAAAGTCATGAGATTATGCATCATCAATTTATCATGGAATTCTAGCAAAATACTCATGAAATTATGCAAAGTTCACAAAAGTTGCTTAAATCAAGGTGTAAGTGTAATTTCATCCAAAACCTGCCTTATTCACTAAGAAAATGCATGAAACTACCCTAAAATAGTAAAGAAAAGGTCAGTGAAACTGGCCTAGATGCTCTTGCATCACAACACCAAACTTAAAGCTTGCTTGTCCCTAAGCAAGTACTGAAGCATAAGAAGAATGAAATGAAATAACAAGAAGATAAAATAGAAGTAGCATTCCTGGTTTATAGGGTTTCATGCATAGCAACTTAGGTTCTTTCCCTTTAGGTTTCAAGCCTTTATCAAATCCTTAGTCACTTTCTTGATTGCATCCTTTGAGACTTCTTTCTTATTGATCCTTCCTTCTTTTTCAAAGTTATTTTTCTTTTTGCTAAGTGCTTTGTAAGAGGGCGACTCTTTATGATAAGCTTTCAGCCAATACTCCCAAACCAGTTGGTTTTAAGGTGCTAGGTGTTAAGACAACCCTAAGGACCTACTCCCTCAAGTCTCTTTTCCTCATACATACACACCACAGGCATATGGTTTGTTATTTTTCCTTTCTTGAGACCTTGGTGTCCAGCACCTCTTTGGGTTACTAAGTGTTTTGTAGCAAAGGTTACTCTTGATAGTGGACTTTCAGCTGATAATCCCGGATTAGTTAATCCAAGTTACCAAGTGATAATGCACCCCTAAGAGCTTTCATCCAAGTATATACTTTGTACATAAACACCACAGACACATGCCTCAATTTTGAAACCCTTGATGCCTAGCATTGTTTTTTATTGTGTTTCTTTCTTTTTCAATTTTATTGCTCTTTCTCTTTTCTTATTGGGATCTTATTGTTTAGCTAGTTTCAAAGGGTGTGTCTCAAACAAAGGACTTAGGATAGATAGTTGCTTTCTTTCCTTCTTTGGTGAACCAACTTAGCTTACTAATCAACCTACCACAAACATTCAGAATGCACTTCATAAAATAACTCCACTCTTGTTCTTTTCATAACATTTTCTTTTTGATTAACTTAAAGAGACAAGCATACAAGTAAGAAAGGTGAAAGTGAACACTTAAGACATTAAGCTAGCACATGTAGCCTAAGCAATAAAACTTAAATGCATAATTGAAAGTACTAAACTACCATGGAAGCATGCTCTATTTCATACATGATTTTTCTTATTTAAAGCTTTGAAAAAGGTAAACTAAGAAGGAACTTCACCACCTTTCACTTATTGGTATGCTCATGTTCTTCTGCTCCCTTGGGATTCTCCTTGATTACTTGAGTCTCCATTCCCCTTGCGCTTCCCCATCAGCTTTTTCCAGAAACCGGCATCCTCCATTTTCTTCTTCAATGCTTCCTTTTGCTGTTTCACCTTCCCCTCTTCTTGTTTTGTTAAGTTCTTGCGAACTTTCTCATAACTTGGGATGTCGGGGTGCAAGTGATGCATATGCTCAGTCATATAGTTTAACCTTGCCTGAGTGTTGACGCTGAATTCTTCTCGATGCAGTTGCCTTCCTTCATTGAGCACACTGAATTCATTGAATGCTTTCATCTGAGTCATCTGGCATTGATTGAGTTCCTGGAGGCGTTTATCTTGGCTTTCTTGCCTTTCAGACACTTGACTAATGGCTTGAGTGAGCTGAGAGTAGTGCTCTTGTTGCTGCTTCATTAGCTGTTTCTGCTATTCTCTTTGTTGATTCATCCAATTTGTTAGCATTTCCTCTTGACGATCCATTCTCTGAGATTGAAATTGCAACTGTTGTTCTTGTCCTTCCATGTATATTCTTGATAAATCGTCAATGGCTCCTCGAATGTGACCCAAATTGATGTTGGTTGGGTCATAATACCCTTCTTGATGCTGTTCTGTTGGTTGGATTTCTTCTTGGATAGGTTCTTCCTCTTGTGCTTCTTTTGATGCCCTCTTCTTTAGATGGGGTCTTTTCTGCTATTGAGCTGGAGTCACATGGGTTATGCGTTGGAGTGTAAGTGATCTCCTAAGACCTACCCAAGTTGGATTGTTGTCTTCAAAGACAACCTTGGCTTTCATGCATAATCTAAGGATGGTGCTGGGGTACTGGTGCGCGAAATTGTGAACAATACTTTTTCACAACTCTCATAATCCTCGGCAATGGCTCCAGAAACGTGGTAGCTCAATACCATGGCATTACACAACTTCGCACAACTAACCAGCAAGTGCACTGGGTCGTCCAAGTAATACCTTACGTGAGTAAGGGTCGATCCCACGGAGATTGTTGCTATTGAAGCAAGCTATGGTCATCTTGTAAATCTTAGTCAGGCAAACTCAAATGGATATGGTGATGAACGAAAATAACACAAAGGTAAAGATAGAGATACTTATGTAATTCATTGGTAGGAACTTCAGATAAGCGCATGAAGATGCCTTCCCTTCCGTCTCTCTGCTTTCCTACTGCCTTCATCCAATCCTTCTTACTCCTTTCCATGGCAAGCTTGTGTAGGGTTTCACTGTTGTCAGCAGCTACCTCCCATCCTCTCATTGAAAACAATTGCATATGCTCTGGTCACAGCATAGCGGAATTCATCTGTCGGTTCTCAATCAGACCGGAATAGAATCCAGTGATTCTTTTGGCGTCTGTCACTAACGCCCCGCCTTCAGGAGTTTGAAGCACGTCACAGTCATTCAGTCATTGAATCCTACTCAGAATACCACAGACAAGGTTAGACCTTCCGGATTCTCTTGAATGCTGCCATCAGTTCTTGCCTATACCATGAAGACTCTGATCTCACGGAATGGCTGGCTCGTTTGTCAGGCGAGCACTCGGTTGTCAGGCGATCAACCATGCATCGTGTTATCAGGAATCCAAGAGATATTCACTAAGCCTCAGATGCTTGTAGAACAAGAATGGTTGTCAGTCACCTTGTTCATGAGTGAGAATGGTGATGGGCGTCAATCATCACCTTCATCAAGTTGAAGAACAAGTGATATCTTGGACAAAGAACAAGCGGAATTGAATAGAAGAACAATAGTAATTGCATTAATACTCGAGGTACAGCAGAGCTCCACACCTTAATCTATGGTGTGTAGAAACTCCACCGTTGAAAATACATAAGAACAAGGTCTAGGCATGGCCGAATGGCCAGCCTCCCAAAGTGATCAAAAGATCTCAAGAAAAAGGTTCCAAAGATCCGTAGCTCCTAATACAATAGTAAAAGGTCCTACTTATAGAAACTAGTAGCCTAAGGTGTACAGAAATGAGTAAATGACATAAAAATCCACTTCCGGGCCCACTTGGTGTGTGCTTGGGCTGAGCAATGAAGCATTTTTCGTGCAGAGACTCTTCTTGGAGTTAAACGCCAGCTTTGGTGCCAGTTTGGGCGTTTAACTCCCATTTGGGTGCCAGTTCCAGCGTTTAACGCTGGGATTTCTTGAGGTGACTTTGAACGCCGGTTTGGGCCATCAAATCTTGGGCAAAGTATGGACTATTATATATTGCTGGAAAGCCCAGGATGTCTACTTTCCAACGCCGTTAAGAGCGCGCCAATTGGGCTTTTGTAGCTCCAGAAAATCCACTTCGAGTGCAGGGAGGTCAGAATCCAACAGCATCTGCAGTCCTTTTCAGTCTCTGGATCAGATTTTTGCTCAGGACCCTCAATTTCAGCCAGAAAATACCTGAAATCACAGAAAAACACACAAACTCATAGTAAAGTCCAGAAAAGTGAATTTTAACTAAAAACTAATAAAAATATACTAAAAACTAACTAGATCATACCAAAAACATACTAAAAACAATGCCAAAAAGTATACAAATTATCCGCTCATCACAACACCAAACTTAAATTGTTGCTTGTCCCCAAGCAACTGAAGATCAAATAAGATAAAAAGAAGAGAATATGCAATGAACTCCAAAAACATCTATGAAGATCAGTATTAATTAGATGAGCGGGGCTTTTACTTTTTGCCTCTGAATAGTTTTGGCATCTCACTCTATCCTTTGAAATTCAGAATGATTGACTTCTTTAGGAACTTAGAATCCAGATAGTGTTAATGATTCTCCCAGTTAAGTATGATGATTCTTGAACACAGCTACTTTGTTGAGTCTTGGCCGTGGCCCAAAGCACTCTGTCTTCCAGTATTACCACCGGATACATACATGCCACAGACACATAATTGGGTGAACCTTTTCAGATTGTGACTCAGCTTTGCTAAAGTCCCCAATTAGAGGTGTCCAAGGTTCTTAAGCACACTCTTATTTGCCTTGGATCACAACTCTTATTCTTTTTTTTTCTTTCTTTTTTTTTCGGTTTTTTTTTTTTTTCGTTTGCTCCCCTTTTTTTTTGTATTCACTGCTTTTTCTTGCTTCAAGAATCATTTTTAATGATTTTTCAGATCCTCAGTAACATGTCTCCTTTTTCATCATTCTTTCAAGAGCCAACATTCATGAACCACAAATTCAAAAGACATATGCACTGTTTAAGCATACATTCAGAGAACAGAAGTAATGCCACCACATCAAAATAATTAAACTATTATAAAATTCAGAATTCATGCACTTCTTTCCTTTTCAATTAAGCACGTTTTTATTCAAGAAAGGTGATGGATTCATAGGACATTCATAACTTTAAGGCATAGACACTAAGACACTAATGATCATAAGACACAAACATGGACAAACATAAGCACTTAAAATTCGAAAAACAGAAGAATAAAAACAAGGAAATCAAGGAACGGGTCCACCTTAGTGATGGCGGCTCTTCCTTCCTCTTGAAGGTCCTATGGAGTGCTTGAGCTCCTCAATGTCTCTTCCTTGTCTTTGTTGCTCCTCCCTCATGATTCTTTGGTCTTCTCTAATTTCATGAAGGATGATGGAGTGTTCTTGATGCTCCACCCTTAGTTGTCCCATGTTGGAACTCAATTCTCCTAGGGAGGTGTTCAGTTGCTCCCAATAGTTTTGTGGAGGAAAGTGCATCCCTTGAGGAATCTCAGGGATCTCATGATGAGAGGGGTCTCTTGTGTGCTCCATCCTTTTCTTGGTAATGGGCTTATCCTCATCAATGGTGATGTCTCCCTCTATGTCAACTCCAACTGAATAACAGAGGTGACAAATGAGGTGAGGAAAGGCTAACCTTGCTAAGGTAGAGGACTTATCCGCCACCTTGTAGAGTTCTTGGGCTATAACCTCATGAACTTCCACTTCTTCTCCAATCATGATGCTATGGATCATGATAGCCCGGTCTATGGTAACTTCGGACCGGTTGCTAGTGGGAATGATTGAGCGTTGTATGAACTCTAACCATCCTCTAGCCACGGGCTTGAGGTCATGCCTTCTCAATTGAACCGGCTTTCCTCTTGAATCTTGCTTCCATTGTGCGCCCTCTTCACATATGATTGTGAGGACTTGGTCCAACCTTTGATCAAAGTTGACCCTTCTTGTATAAGGATGCTCATCTCCTTGCATCATAGGCAAGTTGAACGCCACCCTCACACTTTCCGGACTAAAATCCAAGTATTTCCCCCGAACCATAGTGAGATGATTCTTTGGATTCGGGTTCACACTTTGGTCATGGTTCTTGGTGATCCATGCATTGGCATAGAACTCTTGAACCATCAAGATTCCGACTTGTTGAATGGGGTTGGTAAGAACTTCCCAACCTCTTCTTCGGATCTCATGTCGGATCTCCGGATATTCACCCTTTTTGAGTGAAAAGGGGACCTCGGGGATCACCTTCTTCAAGGCCACAACTTCATAGAAGTGGACTTGATGCACCCTTGAGAGGAATCTATCCATCTCCCATGACTCGGAGGTGGAAGCTTTTGCCTTCCCTTTCCTCTTTCTAGAGGTTTCTCCGGCCTTGGATGCCATAATGGTTATGAAAAAGCAATGCTTTTACCACACCAAACTTAAAATGTTTGCTCGTCCTCGAGCAAAAGAAGAAAGAAGAGAGTAGAAGAAGAAGAAATGAAGAAGAGGGAGATGGTGGTGTGTTCGGCCAAAGAGGGGGAAAAGTGGTGTGTAGGTTGTGTGAAAATGAAGGGTTGAAGAAGGGTATATATAGGAGAGAGAGAGGGGGTAATGGTTCGGCCATTATGGGTGGGTTTGGGAGGGAAAGTGGTTTGAATTTGAAGGGTGAGGTTGGTGGGGTTTTATGAAGGATGGATGTGAGTGGTGAAGAGAAAGATGGGATTTGATAGGTGAAGGGTTTTTGGGGAAGAGGTGTTGAGGTGATTGGTGAATGGGGGAAGAAGAGAGAGAATGGTGGTGGGGTCCTGTGGGGTCCACAGATCCTGTGGTGTCAAGGAAAAGTCATCCATGCACCAATTGGCACTCAAAATCACGTTTTGAGGCATTTCTGGCGTTAAACGCCGGGCTGGTGCCCATTCCTGGCGTTTAACGCCAGGTTCTAGCCCTTTTCTGGCGTTTAACGCCAGTCTGGTGCCCCTTTCTGGCGTTAAACGCCCAGAATGGTGCCAGACTGGGCGTTAAACGCCCAACTGCTAGGCTTACTGGCGTTTAAACGCCAGCAGCATCTTCCTCCAGGGTGTGCTATTTTTCTTCCTGTTTTTCATTCTGTTTTTGCTTTTTTCATTGTTTTTGTGACTTCTTATGATCATCAACCTACAAAAAAGATAGAATAACAAAAGAAAAATAGTTAACTATAAAACATTGGGTTGCCTCCCAACAAGCGCTTCTTTAATGTCATTAGCTTGACAGAGGACTCCCATGGAGCCTCAGAAATACTCAGAACCGTGTTGGAACCTCCCAACACCAAACTTAGAGTTTGAATGTGGGGGTTCAACACCAAACTTAGAGTTTGGTTGTGGCCTCCCAACACCAAACTTAGAGTTTGACTGTGGGGGCTCTGCTTGGCTCTGTTTTGAGAGAAGCTCTTCATGCTTCCTCTCCATGATGATAGAGGGATGTCCTTGGGCCTTAAACACCAAGGATTCTTCATTCACTTGAATGATCAACTCTCCTCTATCAACATCAATCACAGCCTTTGCTGTGGCTAGGAAGGGTCTACCAAGGATGATGGATTCATCCATGCACTTCCCAGTCTCTAGGACTATGAAATCAGTAGGGATGTAATGGTCTTCAACTTTTACCAAAACATTCTTTACAAGTCCATGAGCTTGTTTTCTTGAGTTGTCTGCCATCTCCAATGAGATTCTTGCAGCTTGTACCTCAGAGATCCCTAATTTCTCCATTACAGAGAGGGGCATGAGGTTTACACTTGACCCTAAGTCACACAAGGCCTTCTTGAAGGTCATGGTGCCTATGGTGCAAGGTATAGAAAACTTCCCAGGATCCTGCCTCTTTTGAGGCAGTTTCTGCCTAGACAAGTCATCCAGTTCTTTGGTGAGCAAGGGAGGTTCATCTTCCCAAGTCTCATTTCCAAATAGCTTGTCATTTAGCTTCATGATTGCTCCAAGATATTTAGCAACTTGCTCTTCAGTGACATACTCATCCTCTTCAGAGGAAGAATACTCATCAGAGCTCATGAAAGGCAGAAGCAAGTCCAATGGAATCTCTATGGTCTCATTTTGAGCCACGGATTCCCATGGTTCCTCATTGGGGAACTCAGAGGAGATTGGTGCACGCCCATTGAGGTCTTCCTCAGTGGCGTCCACCTCCTCTCTTTCCTCTCCATGTTCGGCCATGTTTATGGCTTTGCACTCTCCTTTTGGATTTTCTTCTGTATTACTTGGAGAGTACTAGGAGGGAGTTCAATAATTTTCTTGCTCAGCTGTCCCACTTGTCCTTCCAAATTTCTGATGGATGACCTTGTTTCATTCATGAAACTTTGAGTGGTTTTGATTAGATCAGAGACCATTGTTGCTAAGTCAGAGGTATTCTGCTTAGAACTCTCTGTCTGTTGCTGAGAAGATGATGGAAAAGGCTTGTTATTGCCAAGCCTGTTTCTTCCACCATTATTGCTATTGAAACCTTGTTGAGGTCTCTCTTGATTCTTCCATGAGAAATTTGGGTGATTTCTCCATGAAGAATTATAGGTGTTTCCATAGGGTTCTCCTAGGTAATTCACCTCTTCCATTGAAGGGTTCTCAGGATCATAAGCTTCTTCCTCAGATGAAGCTTCCTTAGTACTGCCAGGTGCATTTTGCATCCCAGACAGACTTTGAGAAATCAAATTGACTTGTTGAGTCAATATCTTATTCCGAGCCAGTATGGCATTCAGAGTGTCAATCTCAAGAACTCCTTTCTTCTGACTAGTCCCATTGTTCACAGGATTCCTTTCAGAAGTGTACATGAATTGGTTATTTGCAACCATTTCAATTAGTTCCTGAGCCTCTGTAGGCATCTTCTTCAGATGAAGAGATCCTCCAACAGAGCTATCCAAAGACATCTTGGATAGTTCAGAGAGACCATCATAGAAAATACCTATGATGCTCCATTCAGAAAGCATGTCTGAGGGACATCTTCTGATTAATTGTTTGTATCTTTCCCAAGCTTCATAGAGGGATTCTCCATCCTTCTGTCTGAAGGTTTGGACCTCCACTCTAAGCTTACTCCATCTTTGTGGTGGAAAGAACTTTGCCAAGAAGGCATTGACTAGCTTTTCCCAAGAGTCCAGGCTTTCTTTAGGTTGAGAATTAAACCATATTCTAGCTCTGTCTCTTACAGCAAAAGGGAATAGCATCAGTCTATAGACCTCAGGGTCAACCCCATTAGTCTTGACTGTGTCACAGATTTGCAAGAATTCAGCTAAGAACTGATGAGGATCTTCCATTGGAAGTCCATGGAACTTGCAATTCTGTTGCATTAGAGAAACTAATTGAGGCTTAAGCTCAAAGTTGTTTGCTCCAATGGCAGGGATAGAGATGCTTCTCCCATAGAAATCAGGAGTAGGTGCAGTGAAGTCACCCAGCACCTTCCTTGCATTGTTGGCATTATTGTTGTTTTCGGCTGCCGTGTGTTCTTCTCCTTTGAAGAATTTGGTCAGGTCCTCTAAAGAGAGTTGTGCCTTGGCTTCTCTTAGCTTTCGCTTCAAGGTTCTCTCAGGTTCAGGGTCAGCTTCAACAAGAATGCCTTTGTCTCTGCTCCTGCTCATATGAAAGAGAAGAGAAAAAGGAAATGTGGAATCCTCTATGTCACAGTATAGAGATTCCTTGAAGTGTCAGAGGAAAAGAAAAATAGAAGAAAGAAGGTAGAAGAATTCGAACTTGATGAGATAGGGTTCGAATTGTGCATTAAGGAGGAGTAGTACTCCATAAATAGAAGGATGTGGGAAAGAGGGAAGAGGATTTTCGAAAATTAATTAGAAAGATGTTAAAAACATTTTAAAAGTTGATTGATAATTTTCGAAAATTGAAAGTGGAAAAGAAATCAAGTGATTTTTGAAAAAGATTTTGAAATTAGAAATCAAAAAGATTTGATTGAAAACTATTTTGAAAAAGATGAGGTTAAGAAGATATGATTGGTTTAAAAAAATGTGATTGAGAAGATATGATTTGAAAACAATTTTAAAAGATATGTTTTGAAAACAATTTTAAAAGATTTGATTTGAAAATTAGTGACTTGCCTAACAAGAAAAGATATGATTCAAACATAAAACCTTCCTCAACAGAAAAGGCAAAAAATGTTCAATCAAATCATTAATTGTTAGTAAGTATCCTTGAAAAAGGTAAGAAATTGATTTTGAAAACATTTGATTGAAAAGATATGATTTGAAAAAGATTTGATTTTGAAAAGCTTTGAAAACTTGAAAAAAATTGATTTGAAAACAAAATCTTCCCCTTAGCACCATCCTGGCGTTAAACGCCCAGAATGGTATACATTCTGGCGTTTAACGCCCAAAATGCTACCTCTTTGGGCGTTAAACGCCCAACCAGGTGCCCTGGCTGGCGTTTAAACGCCAGTCTGTCTTCTTCACTGGGCATTTTTGAATGCTCAGCTTTTTCTGTATAATTCCTCTGCAGCATGTTCTGAATCTTCAATTCTTTGTATTATTGACTTGAAAAGACACAAATTAAAAATATTTTTGGATTTTTAATAATCAAAATGCAACAAGAATCAAATAACAATGCATGCAAGACACCAAACTTAGCAGTTTGTATACTATTGACACTATATGAGACACATAAACACTCAAGCCAAAAGAATTCAAAGATCAGAGTAAGAAATCATCAAGAATTACTTGAAGACCCTTAAGACACATGAATGAATGCATGCTATTGACACCAAACTTAAGATGAGACACTAGACTTAAGCAAGAAACATCAAATATTTTTGGTTTTTATGATTTTTTTTTTTATTTTTTTGTGTTTTTCGAAAATTAAGTGGAAAAAGGTATCAAAATTCTTAATGAGAATCCCAGGAATCAGTGCAATGCTAGTCTAAGACTCCGGTCCAGGAATTAGACATGGCTTCACAGCCAGCCAAGCTTTCAAAGAAAGCTTCGGTCCAAAACACTAGACATGGCCAAAGGCCAGCCAAGCCTTAGCAGATCACTGCTCCAAAAGCAAGATTGATAAAAATCAACAAGCTCTTGTGGTGATAAGTTGAAACCTCGGTCCAATCAGATTAGACATGGCTTCTCAGCCAGCCAGATTTCAACAAATCATCATGAAACTCTAAAATTCATCTTCAAGAATTTCGAAAAAAAATAAATACCTAATCTAAGCAACAAGATGAACCGTCAGTTGTCCAAACTGAACAATCCCAGGCATTGTTACCAAAAGCTTGCTCAAAACTTGAACAATCCCCGGCAACGGCGCCAAAAACTTGGTGCGCGAAATTGTGAACAATACTTTTTCACAACTCTCATAATCCTCGGCAATGGCTCCAGAAACGTGGTAGCTCAATACCATGGCATTACACAACTTCGCACAACTAACCAGCAAGTGCACTGGGTCGTCCAAGTAATACCTTACGTGAGTAAGGGTCGATCCCACGGAGATTGTTGCTATTGAAGCAAGCTATGGTCATCTTGTAAATCTTAGTCAGGCAAACTCAAATGGATATGGTGATGAACGAAAATAACACAAAGGTAAAGATAGAGATACTTATGTAATTCATTGGTAGGAACTTCAGATAAGCGCATGAAGATGCCTTCCCTTCCGTCTCTCTGCTTTCCTACTGCCTTCATCCAATCCTTCTTACTCCTTTCCATGGCAAGCTTGTGTAGGGTTTCACTGTTGTCAGCAGCTACCTCCCATCCTCTCATTGAAAACAATTGCATATGCTCTGGTCACAGCATAGCGGAATTCATCTGTCGGTTCTCAATCAGACCGGAATAGAATCCAGTGATTCTTTTGGCGTCTGTCACTAACGCCCTGCCCTCAGGAGTTTGAAGCACGTCACAGTCATTCAGTCATTGAATCCTACTCAGAATACCACAGACAAGGTTAGACCTTCCGGATTCTCTTGAATGCTGCCATCAGTTCTTGCCTATACCACGAAGACTCTGATCTCATGGAATGGCTGGCTCGTTTGTCAGGCGAGCACTCGGTTGTCAGGCGATCAACCATGCATCGTGTTATCAGGAATCCAAGAGATATTCACTAAGCCTCAGATGCTTGTAGAACAAGAATGGTTGTCAGTCACCTTGTTCATGAGTGAGAATGGTGATGGGCGTCAATCATCACCTTCATCAAGTTGAAGAACAAGTGATATATTGGACAAAGAACAAGCGGAATTGAATAGAAGAACAATAGTAATTGCATTAATACTCGAGGTACAGCAGAGCTCCACACCTTAATCTATGGTGTGTAGAAACTCCACCGTTGAAAATACATAAGAACAAGGTCTAGGCATGGCCGAATGGCCAGCCTCCCAAAGTGATCAAAAGATCTCAAGAAAAAGGTTCCAAAGATCCGTAGCTCCTAATACAATAGTAAAAGGTCCTACTTATAGAAACTAGTAGCCTAAGGTGTACAGAAATGAGTAAATGACATAAAAATCCACTTCCGGGCCCACTTGGTGTGTGCTTGGGCTGAGCAATGAAGCATTTTTCGTGCAGAGACTCTTCTTGGAGTTAAACGCCAGCTTTGGTGCCAGTTTGGGCGTTTAACTCCCATTTGGGTGCCAGTTCCAGCGTTTAACGCTGGGATTTCTTGAGGTGACTTTGAACGCCGGTTTGGGCCATCAAATCTTGGGCAAAGTATGGACTATTATATATTGCTGGAAAGCCCAGGATGTCTACTTTCCAACGCCGTTGAGAGCGCGCCAATTGGGCTTCTGTAGCTCCAGAAAATCCACTTCGAGTGCAGGGAGGTCAGAATCCAACAGCATCTGCAGTCCTTTTCAGTCTCTGGATCAGATTTTTGCTCAGGACCCTCAATTTCAGCCAGAAAATACCTGAAATCACAGAAAAACACACAAACTCATAGTAAAGTCCAGAAAAGTGAATTTTAACTAAAAACTAATAAAAATATACTAAAAACTAACTAGATCATACCAAAAACATACTAAAAACAATGCCAAAAAGTATACAAATTATCCGCTCATCAGGTACCAAAGTCTAGCACCCAAATCTTTCTTCTCGGCTGATTCTTGAATTCCCTCAGCTATAATTTCATGCACATTGATGCTTCCACCCTTTATTAAACAATGTACCATGGTAGCTCGAGCAATATTGACCTCAGAATTGTTTGCGGCTGGAAGGATAGATCGTCTCACAAGCTCAAACCATCCCTTGGCTTCTGGGATGAGGTCTCCTCTCCTGATGAACCGGGGCCTCATATCCGAATACCTTTCCCAATCAGATCCTACAATGCATATGTCACCTACAATTTCTTCCAGTTCATCATTGTCGGGGCCATTGTCCATTCTTTCTTGGTACTCGAGCTCAACAAATTATGGTGATTTCAGATGAAGAGTTCTAATTATAGCATTTGGGCTGGAATCTACCTCTGTTCCTCTTACATAGCTTTTGAAGGTGGGGGTTATGGTCTTGTCTTCACTAACCACATTTGCATAAAATTCCCTGATGAGAGTTGCATTTACCCTTGCTTTTGGGTTAGTGAGCTTTTGCCAACCCCTTTTCTCAATCTTCTCCCGAATTTGTGGACATTCATCTTCATTGAACTGGAATGTTGATTCAGGCAGTATCTTCTTGTCCTTTATTCGTTCGAACTCGAGCTCATGGAAGGCTGTTTTGAATCTCCCGGCATCGAAGGAAGGCTGCTCCATGGGTTCCTTTCCTCTTCGCCTTTTAGAACTTGATGATGCCATGTAGGATAGTTGATATATTGGTTAATTCTCAAGATGGCTAGGAGGGTGTTTGTGAAGTCTTTGGTGGAGGATATGCCCAAAAGGAGGAAGTGGGAAGGGTGAGAATAAGTGTGTATGGGGAGGTTGTGTGAAGGGGTTTATATAGGAAGATGGCAATTGATTGAAGGGTGTGGATTGAGATTGTTGTTTGATAGTGGACGGTTGGGATTTTGGATTGATTGAGCACAAGGATCACCTCCTTTATGGGGTCTTGGTTCGGTCTTCAAAATTATCTATTCCCAATATTGCATGACAACACTTCCAAGGACATTCTCCATGAAGACAAGTGTGAAATTCCCTTGGCCGAATCTCCCTTCTTTAATTGCCCCATCAAGTACCATCAATGTCATTATTGATTCCCTATACACGAAAAAAAATGCGATGGGTTATTTGAAATTTTTGGTGGGAAAAAATGTGAACTAAAAAAAATATTTCTTTTTCTTTTGTTTTTACATGACTAAATGCTTTCCATGAATGCAAACCAATCAACCATTAAGCTTCCCATGCATGCACGTTGGTACACCAAACTTGTTTGTGATCATATGGTACAACAAGTTTGGGGAATAAATCTTCCTCATAGGGTGTGTTCAAACCTCACTTGGTGTGCTTTGAACACCAAACTTATCATGTATTATACGTTACATGTAGAGGAGCTTTATATTAGTTGTCAAAATTGATTCGAAATTCTATGGAAATTGCCTTATTACTATTATTAGAGATTTAAGAAAGGAGGTATAGAACATGGGTTGCCTCCCATGAAGCGCTTTTTTAGCGTCATTAGCTTGACGTTTGACCTTTGTCAGGGTGGTTGGTGGTGCTTGAAATCCTTCCCTCTTGCAGTGTGTTTGTCTCCAGTGGATTTGTTGAAAATTTCATCTCCTGGGGAGAAATTCTCTGTAGGAATTTTCTTGTTTCTCCATCTTCTGGGTACTTTCTTTCTTGTTTCCATTGATGTTGTCCTGCTTTCTATAGATTCTTTCTCTAAGGACTCTTTGTTGATAGCTTTGCATGACTCTGGTTTACTCAGCTTCCCTTGAATTACCTTTGAATGAGGTTCTTCTTGAATGCATGGCTTGCCAACCAATGGGATTTCTAGTTGTGTTGTTTGTGCTTCACTGCTTGCTTCTTACATCAGTGCTTCATTCTGCTCTTCTCTTGATTCTTTGTTCTCTTGACTTGATTCTTGTGAGAGGTTGAAAACATTGAAAATGAGCTGCTCGTTGGTGCACGAAATGCAATCTAACTCTTTGGCAATTCGCACAACTAACCAGCAAGTGCACTGGGTCGTCCAAGTAATACCTTACGTGAGTAAGGGTCGATCCCACGGAGATTATTTTTGTTGAAACGAACTATATTTATTTTATTACTCTTAGTCAGGATATTAATTAAAATTATCAGTTGAAATTATTAGATTGGAAAAATAAAAGAGAATAAAAGCGTTACTTGTTGTGCAGTAATGAGAAATATGTTGGAGTTTTGGAGATGCTTTGTCCTTTGAATTTCTACTTTTCCTTGAAATCCTCTTCCCACACGCAAGGTCCCTTCCATGGCAAGCTCTATGTAGGGTGTCACCGTTGTCAATGGCTACTTCCCATCCTCTCAGTGAAAACGTTCCTATGCTCTGTCACAGCACGGCTAATCATCTGTCGGTTCTCAATCAGGTTGGAATAGAATCCATTGATTCTTTTGCGTCTGTCACTAACGCCCAACCTTCAGGAGTTTGAAGCTCGTCACAGTCATTCAATCCCAAAATCCTACTTGGAATACCACAGACAAGGTTTAGACTTTCCGGATTCTCATGAATGCCGCCATCAATCCGGCTTATACCACGAAGATTCTGATTAAGGAATCTAATAGATACTCATTCAATCTGATGTAGAACGGAGGTGGTTGTCAGGCACACGTTCATGGAATGAGGAAGGTGATGAGTGTCACGGATCATCACCTTCTCCATAATTAAGCGCGAATGAACATCTTAGATAAGAACAAGCGTGTTTGAATGGAAAACAAAGTAATTGTATTAATTCATCGAGACGCTACAGAGCTCCTCACCCCCAACAATGGAGTTTAGAGACTCATGCTGCCAAAAGGTACAAATTTCAGATCTAAAATGTCATGAGGTACAAAATAATTCTCTAAAAGTTGTTTAAATAGTAAACTAGTAACCTAGGTTTACAAAATATGAGTAAACTAAGATAATTGGTGCAGAAATCTACTTCTGGGGCCCACTTGGTGTGTGCTGGGGCTGGGACTAGAGCTATCCACGAATTAAGGCCTTTCTTGGAGTTGAACTCCAAGTTATAACGTGTTTTGGGCGTTCAACTCCGGATCATGACGTGTTTCTGGCGTTTAACTCCAGACAGCAGCATGTACTTGGCGTTCAACGCCAAGTTACGTCGTCTATCTTCACGCAAAGTATGGACTATTATATATTGCTGGAAAGCCCTGAATGTCTACTTTCTAACGCCGTTGAGAGCGCGCCAATTGGACTCCTGTAGCTCCAGAAAATCCATTTCGAGTGCAGGGAGGTCAGAATCCAACAGCATCAGCAGTCCTTTTTCAGCCTAACTCAGATTTTTGCTCAGCTCCCTCAATTTCAGCCAGAAAATACCTGAAATCACAGAAAAACACACAAACTCATAGTAAAGTCCAGAAATATGATTTTTGCCTAAAAACTAATAATATTTAACTAAAAACTAATTAAAACATGCTAAAATCTACATGAAATTACCCCCAAAAAGCGTATAAAATATCCGCTCATCACAACACCAAACTTAAACTGTTGCTTGTCCTCAAGCAACTAGATAAATAAAATAGGATGAAAAGAAATTAAAAAACAATAATATCTCAGAGTTTCAAGTGAAGCTCAGATTCTAATTAGATGAGCGGGACTAGTAGCTTTTTGCTTCTGAACAGTTTTGGCATCTCACTTTATCCTTTGAAATTCAGAATGGTTGGCATCCATAGGAACTCAGAATTCAGATAGTATTATTGATTCTCCTAGTTTAGTATGTTGATTCTTGAACACAGCTACTTTATGAGTCTTGGCCGTGGCCCTAAGCACTTTGTTTTCCAGTATTACCACCGGATACATAAATGCCACAGACACATAATTGGGTGAACCTTTTCAGATTGTGACTCAGCTTTGCTAGAGTCCCCAATTAGAGGTGTCCAGAGTTCTTAAGCACACTCTTTTGCTTTGGATCACGACTTTAACCACTCAGTCTCAAGCTTTTCACTTGGACCTGCATGCCACAAGCACATGGTTAGGGACAGCTTGATTTAGCCGCTTAGGCCTGGATTTATTTCCTTGGGCCCTCCTATCCATTAATGCTCAAAGCCTTGGATCCTTTTTACCCTTGCCTTTTGGTTTTAAGGGCTATTGGCTTTTTCTGCTTGCTTTTTCTTTCTCTTTTTTTTGGCATTTTTTTTCGCAAGAAATTTTTTTTTGACTGCTTTTTCTTGCTTCAAGAATCAATTTCATGATTTTTCAGATCATCAATAACATTTCTCTTGTTCATCATTCTTTCAGGAGCCAACAATTTTAACATTCATAAAATTCAATATCAAAAATATGCACTGTTCAAGCATTCATTCAGAAGACAAAAAGTATTGCCACCACATATAAATAATTAGAATTTTCCTTATTAAGAACTTGAAAAAATTAAATTGCCTCTTTATTCTACAAATCTACTATTTTATTAATGTTTGATGATGATGAGAAAAATAAGTTATAACTTAATTGGAAATAAAGCCAAAATAGATATGCTAATTACTACTACTCCTATATAACTTCTAAGGTAAAATCCTATAATAATAATATCACAGAGTTAAAGCTAGAATTAGAACTTAACAACCTGTATTTTGGGAAGTGGATGTTCCTCTAGTCTGTGGGGTGCCTTCAAGAATTAATTTCTGACGCTTCAGCTCCCTTAAGTTCACATCCTTAGGTGCCATGATCTTAATGAGTTTTTAGCTCAGTGATCATGGCAAATCACACCAAACTTAGAGGTTTGCTTGTCCTCAAGCAAAAGAAAGGAAAGGAGAGGAGTAGAAGGAGAGGCAGTTTCGAAAAAAGATGAGTTGAAAAAGATATGAGAAGAAATTAAAAAGATTTGAAAAAGAATTGGATTGGAAAAAGATTTGTGTTTATGAATTAAGATACATTTGATATTTTTGAAAAAGGGATTTTAGAAATTAGGGTTTTTAGAAATTAGGATTAAAATTTTTGGAATCGAAACATGTTTATGCAAGAAATCATGAATTGAAACATAAAAATTAGAAAATTTGTGAAGAAAAACGAATTTTACCTCCTCCCCACCATTCTGGCGTTAAACGCCCAAACGATGCATGTTTTGGGCGTTTAACGCCCAAATGCTGCTTCTCCTGGGCGTTCAACGCCCAGCTGATGCTTCTTTCTGGCGTTGAACGCCAGGAAGTCCTTTGTCACTGGGCGTTTTTCTAAACGCCCAGGATGCTAACAATCTGGCGTTAAACGCCCAGAAGGTGCTTCTTTCTGGCGTTCAACGCCCAGAAGATGCTCCTTTCTGGCGTTTAACGCCCAGATGGCTACCCTTACTGGCGTTGAACGCCCAGTGGGTGCTTCTTTTGGGCGTTCAACGCCCAAAATGTTTCTTACTGGCTTTTTCACGCCAGTGAGCTTCCAAATTTCCCTGTAACTCTGTGAATTCAATCAATTGCTATTTTTACCCTTTGAAGATACTTGGACCCATACCTGTAAAAAAGGAAATTTATTTAATTAGTAAATAAACTTTGTAAATGGCTGGGTTGCCTCCCAGCAAGCGCTTCTTTATTGTCTTTAGCTGGACTACCACTGAGCTCTAATCAAGTCTCAGTTTTGAGCATTCTTGCTCGAAGTTACTTTCAAGATAATGTTTAATTCTCTGTCCATTAACAATGAACTTTTTGTTAGAGTCATTATCCTGAAGCTCTACGTATCCATATGGTGATACACTTGTAATTACATATGGACCTCTCCACCGGGATTTTAATTTCCCGGGGAATAATTTGAGCCTAGAATTAAATAGCAGAACTTTCTGCCCCGGCTCAAAGACTCTAGATGACAATTTCTTATCATGCCATCTTTTCGCTTTCTCCTTGTAGATTTTTGCATTCTCGAAAGCGTTGAGTCTAAATTCCTCTAGCTCATTTAGCTGGAGTAAACGTTTTTCTCCTGCTAACTTGGCATCAAGGTTCAGGAATCTGGTTGCCCAGTAGGCCTTGTGTTCCAGTTCCACTGGCAAGTGACATACCTTTCCATACACAAGCTGGTATGGAGAGGTCCCTATAGGGGTCTTGAATGCTGTTCTGTATGCCCACAGAGCATCATCCAAGCTCCTTGCCCAATCCCTTCTACGGTTAATTACAGTCCGTTCCAGGATTCTTTTAAGTTCTCTATTTGAGACTTCAGCTTGCCCATTAGTCTGTGGGTGATATGGAGTAGCTACCCTGTGGCTAACTCCATAACGAACCAAAGCAGAGTAAAGCTGTTTATTGCAGAAATGAGTGCCCCCATCACTGATTAGTACTCTAGGGATACCAAATCTACTGAAGATATGTTTCTGGAGGAATTTTAACACTGTTTTAGTGTCATTAGTGGGTGTTGCAATAGCCTCCACCCATTTGGATACATAATCCACTGCCACCAGAATATAAGTGTTTGAGTATGAGGGTGGGAAAGGTCCCATGAAGTCAATACCCCATACATCAAACAACTCAATCTCCAAGATTCCTTGTTGAGGCATGGCATAACTGTGAGGCAAATTGCCAGATCTTTGGCAACTGTCACAATTAAGTACAAACGCTCGGGAATCTTTATAGAGAGTAGGCCAGTAGAAGCCACATTGGAGGACTCTTGTGGCTGTTCGCTCACTTCCAAAATGTCCTCCATACTGTGATCCATGGCAGTGCCATAGAATCTTCTGCGCTTCTTCCTTAGGCACACATCTACGGATTACTCCGTCTGCACATCTCTTGAAGAGATATGGTTCGTCCCAAAGATAGTACTTTGCATCTGTGATCAATTTCTTTGATTGCAGCCTACTGTACTCTTTGGGTATGAATCTCACTGCCTTGTAGTTTGCAATATCTGCAAACCATGGCACTTCCTGGATGGCAAAGAGTTGCTCATCCGGAAAGGTTTCAGAGATCTCAGTGAGAGGGAGGGACGCCCCTTCTACTGGTTCTAATCGGGACAGGTGATCTGCTACTTGATTCTCTGTCCCTTTTCTGTCTCTTATTTCTATATCAAACTCTTGCAGAAGCAACACCCATCTTATAAGTCTGGGTTTTGAATCCTGCTTTGTGAGTAGATATTTAAGAGCAGCATGATCAGTATACATAATCACTTTTGATCCTACTAAGTAGGATCTGAATTTGTCAATGGCGTAAACCACTGCAAGTAGCTCTTTTTCTGTGGTTGTGTAATTCTTCTGTGCGTCATTTAAAACACGGCTGGCATAGCAAATGACGTGCAGAAGCTTGTCATGCCTTTGTCCCAACACTGCATCAATGGCATGGTCACTGGCATCACACATTAATTCAAATGGTAATGTCCAGTCTGGTGCAGAGATGATTGGTGCTGTAACCAATTTAGCTTTTAGAGTCTCAAATGCCTGCAGACACTCTTTATCAAAGATAAATGGCATGTCAGCAGCTAGCAGGTTGCTCAGAGGTTTGGCGATATTTGAAAAATCCTTTATAAACCTCTTGTAGAATCCTGCATGCCCCAGAAAGCTTCTGATTGCCTTAACATTGGCAGGTGGTGGTAATTTTTCAATTACCTCTACCTTAGCTTGATCCACCTCTATCCCCTTGTTCGAGATTTTGTGCCCAAGGACAATTCCTTCAGTCACCATAAAGTGACACTTCTCCTAGTTTAAAAATAGGTTAGTCTCTTGGCATCTCTTTAGGACAAGTGCTAAATGGTTAAGGCAGGAGCTGAATGAGTCTCCAAACACTGAAAAGTCATCCATGAAGACTTCCAGAAATTTTTCCACCATATCAGAGAAAATTGAGAGCATGCACCTCTGAAAGATTGCAGGTGCATTGCACAGGCCAAATGGCATCCTTCTGTATGCAAATACTCCAAATGGGCATGTGAATGCCGTTTTCTCCTGATCCTGGGGATCTACTGCAATTTGATTATAACCTGAATATCCATCCAGGAAGCAGTAGTATTCATGACCTGCTAGTCTTTCTAGCATCTGGTCTATGAATGGTAAAGGAAAATGATCCTTTCTGGTAGCTGTATTGAGCCTTCTGTAATCAATACACATACGCCACCCAGTAACTGTTCTTGTAGGAACCAGTTCATTTTTTTCATTATGAACCACTGTCATGCCACCTTTCTTAGGGACGACTTGGACAGGGCTCACCCAGGGGCTATCAGAAATAGGATAAATAATCCCAACCTCTAGTAACTTAGTGACCTCTTTCTGCACCACTTCCTTCATGGCTGGATTCAGCCGCCTTTGTGGTTGAACCACTGGCTTGGCGTCACCCTCCAGTAAGATCTTGTGCATGCATCTAGCTGGGCTAATGCCCTTAAGATCACTGATGGACCACCCAAGAGCTGTCTTATGTGTCCTTAGCACTTGAATTAGTGCTTCCTCTTCCTGTGGCTCTAAGGTAGAGCTTATGATCACAGGAAAGGTATCACCTTCTCCCAGGAATGCATATTTTAGGGAAGGTGGTAATGGTTTGAGCTCGGGTTTAGGAGGTTTTTCCTCTTCCTCAGGGATTTTCAGAGGTTCTACTATTCTCTCTGATTCCTCCAGATCAGGCTGAACGTCTTTAAAGATGTCCTCTAGCTCTGATTCGAGACTCTCAGCCATATTGACCTCTCTTACCAGAGAGTCAATAATATCAACACTCATGCAGTCATTTGGGGTGTCTGGATGTTGCATGGCTTTGACAACATTCAACTTGAACTCCTCATCATTGACTCTCAAGGTTACTTCCCCTTTTTGGACGTCAATGAGGGTTCGGCCAGTTGCTAGGAAAGGTCTTCCTAGAATGAGAGTTGCACTCTTGTGCTCCTCCATTTCCAGCACCACAAAGTCAGTAGGAAAGGCAAATGGCCCAACCTTGACAATCATGTCCTCAATCACGCCTGATGGGTATTTAATGGAGCCATCAGCAAGTTGAAGACATATCCTGGTTGGTTTGATTTCTTCAGTTAAACCAAGCTTTCTGATAGTAGATGCAGGTATTAGGTTGATACTTGCTCCAAGATCACATAAAGCTTGCTTGGTACAAGTACCCTCTAATGTACATGGTATCATAAAGCTCCCAGGATCTTTAAGCTTCTCAGGTAAACTTTTTAGAATGACTGCACTGCATTCTTCAGTGAGATAAACTTTTTCAGTTTCCCTCCAATCCTTCTTATGACTTAAGATCTCTTTCATGAACTTAGCATAAGAGGGTATTTGCTCAAGTGCTTCTGCAAACGGAATCTTTATTTCAAGAGTCCTGAGATAGTCTGCAAAGCGGGCAAATTGCTTATCCTGTTCCGCTTGGCGGAGTTTTTGAGGATAAGGCATTTTGGCTTTGTATTCCTCAACATTAGTTGTTACAGGTTTATTACCTACAGAAGTGGGTTGGGAAGCCTTTTTAGAAGTGTTGTTATCAGTACTTGTATGTGACTGATCCACCACTGGCATTTGAATGTCAGGGGTGGAAGCTGGAGTGGCGTTAGACGCCACCTCCTTATTTGTTACTGGCGTTTGAACGCCAGAACCATGCTCCCCTTGGGCGTTCAACGCCGAATTCATGCTTGTCTCTGGCGTTGTACGCCAGGAATAAGCATGAGCTGGGCGTTCAGCGCCAGCTTTATTCCTTTCTGGGCTCTGTTTGTCCTCAGAGGGATTTTGAGTAGCCATTTGTTCATTTCTTGGCTTCCTGCTGCTTTGAAGTGAGGTATTTAATGTTTTCCCACTTCTTAATTGAACTGCTTGGCATTCTTCTGCTATTTGTTATGACAGTTGCCTCTCTATTTGTTTTAACTGTACTTCCATATTCCTGTTAGCCATTCTTGTTTCCTGTAGTATTTCCTTGAATTCGGCTAGCTGCTGGGTTAGAAAGTCTAATTGCTGATTGAATTCATTAGCCTGATCCACAGGACTGAGTTCAGCAGTTACTGTTTTAGCTTCTTCTTTCATGGAAGATTCACTGCTTAGGTACAGATGCTGATTTCTGGCAACTGTATCAATAAGCTCTTGAGCTTCTTCAATTGTTTTTCTCATATGTATAGATCCACCAGCTAAGTGGTCTAGAGAAATCTGAGCTTTTTCTGTAAGCCCATAGTAGAAGATGTCTAATTGCACCCACTCTGAAAACATTTCAGAGGGGCATTTTCTTAGCATCTCTCTGTATCTCTCCCAGGCATCATAAAGGGATTCATTATCTCCTTGTTTGAAGCCTTGGATGCTTAGCCGTAGCTGTGTCATCCATTTTGGAGGAAAATAGTGATTCAGGAATTTTTCTGACAGCTGTTTCCATGTTTTTATGCTGTTCTTAGGCTGGTTATTTAACCATCTCTTAGCTTGATCTTTTACAGCAAACGGAAACAGTAATAATCTGTAGACATCCTGATCTACTTCCTTATCATGTACTGTGTCAGCAATTTGTAAAAATTATGCCAAAAACTCTGTAGGTTCTTCCTGTGGAAGACCGGAATACTGGCAGTTTTGCTGCACCATGATAATGAACTGAGGATTCAACTCAAAGCTACTAACTCCAATGGAGGGTATACAGATACTACTCCCATATAAAGCAGTAGTGGGGTTAGCATATGACCCCAGAGTCCTCTTGGACTGTTCATTCCTACTTGCTTCCATGATGAAATACAAGGGATAATATATATGTTGATATTTTTTTTTGAATTAATTTTTTATAAAATAAAATAAATAAAAAAACGAAATAAATAAAAGAAATTGGAAATATTTTGAAATTGAAATTTGAATTTTTATATAAAATTTTCGAAAAATGTAGTTCAAAATTAGTTAGAAAATATATTTTTTTTTTTAATTTTGAATTTTATGATGAAAGAGAAAAACACACAAAAGACACAAGACTTAAAATTTTTAGAGGGAAAACACCAAGGAACACCAAACTTAAAAATTTTAAGATCAAGACACAAGAAAAACTCAAGAACACCTTGAAGATTCACAAGAACACCAAGAACAAAAGGAGGAACACCAAACTTAAAATTTTTAGAAAACTTTAATAAAATTTTCGAAAATTATAAAAAGATTAACAAGAAAACACCAAACTTAAAGTTTGGCACAAGATTAAATCAAGAAAAATTATTTTTGAAAAAGGATTTTAAAAAGAAGGTGCCCAATTGCTAAGAACATAAACCCACGCTATAATTAACTGAGCTAAAAATGTAACGTATTTTAAAGATGTATTATTTTTATGGATAAAAGTATAATTTTTGAAAGATAATGTTTTGAAAAAGCACAAGAAAAACAAGAAAAGACACAAAACAAGAAAAACTCAAGATTTAAACAAGAAAAATAAACAAGAACAACTTGAAGATCAATGAAGAACAAAGAACACAAGTTCGAAATTTCAAAGAAAAATATAGAAGATGCAATTGACACCAAACTTAGAACAAGACACTAGACTCACGAAAAATTCACAATTAATAAAGAAAAATAGTATTTTTGAAAATTTTTTTTTTGAAAAGAAACTATCCTACCAAGATTTAATGACTCTATAACAATAAAAATAAATTATTCCTAATCTAAGAAATAAAATAAACCTTTAGTTGTTCAAACTCGAATAATCCCCGGCAACGGCGCCAAAAACTTGGTGCACGAAATGCAATCTAACTCTTTGGCAATTCGCACAACTAACCAGCAAGTGCACTGGGTCGTCCAAGTAATACCTTACGTGAGTAAAGGTCGAGCCACGGAGATTATTTTTGTTGAAACGAACTATATTTATTTTATTACTCTTAGTCAGGATATTAATTAAAATTATCAGTTCGAATTATTAGATTGGAAAAATAAAAGAGAATAAAAGCGTTACTTGTTGTGCAGTAATGAGAAATATGTTGGAGTTTTGGAGATGCTTGATGAGCGGATAATTTGTACGCTTTTTGGCATTGTTTTTAGTATGTTTTTAGTATATTTGGTTTAGTTTTTAGTTAAAATTCATTTTTCTGGACTTTACTATGAGTTTGTGTGTGTTTCTGTGATTTCAGGTATTTTCTGGCTGAAATTGAGGGACCTGAGCAAAAATCTGATTCAGAGACTGAAAAGGACTGCAGATGCTGTTGGATTCTGACCTCCCTGCACTCGAAGTGGATTTTCTGGAGCTACAGAAGCCCAATTGGCGCGCTCTCAACGGCGTTGGAAAGTAGACATCCTGGGCTTTCCAGAAATATATGATAGTTCATACTTTGCCCAAGATTTGATGGCCCAAACTGGCGTTCAAAGTCACCTTAAGAAATTCCAGCGTTAAACGCCGGAACTGGCACCAAAGTGGGAGTTAAACGCCCAAACTGGCACAAAAGCTGGCGTTTAACTCCAAGAAGAGTCTCTACACGAAAATGCTTCATTGCTCAGCCCAAGCACACACCAAGTGGGCCCGGAAGTGGATTTTTATGTCATTTACTCATCTCTGTAAACCTTAGGCTACTAGTTCTCTATAAGTAGGACCTTTTACTATTGTATTTAGATATCTTGGTAGCTATCTTTGTTCTTATGCTATCTTAGATCATTGGGAGGCTGGCCTCACGGCCATGCCTAGACCTTGTTCTTATGTATTTTCAACGGTGGAGTTTCTACACACCATAGATTAAGGTGTGGAGCTCTGCTGTACCTCGAGTATTAATGCAATTACTATTGTTCTTCTATTCAATTCCGCTTGTTCTTGTTCTAAGATATCACTTGTTCTTCAACTTGATGAATGTGATGATCCGTGACACTCATCATCATTCTCACGTATGAACGTGTGCCTGACAACCACCTCCGTTCTACCTTAGATTGGGTGAATATCTCTTGGATTCCTGATACACGATGCATGGTTGATCGCCTGACAACCGAGTGCTCGCCTAACAACCGAGCCAGCCATTCCGTGAGATCAGAGTCTTCGTGGTATAGGCTAGAACTGATGGCGGCATTCAAGAGAATCCGGAAGGTCTAACCTTGTATGTGGTATTCTGAGTAGGATTCAATGATTGAATGACTGTGACGTGCTTCAAACTCCTGAAGGCGGGGCGTTAGTGACAGACGCAAAAGAATCACTGGATTCTATTCCGGCCTGATCGAGAACCGACAGATGGATAGCCGTGCCGTGACAGGGTGCGTTGAACATTTCCACTGAGAGGATGGGAGGTAGCCACTGACAACGGTGAAACCCTTGCATAAGCTTGCCATGGAAAGGAGTAAGAAGGATTGGATGAAGACAGTAGGAAAGCAGAGAGACGGAAGGGACACAGCATCTTCATGCGCTTATCTGAAATTCCCACCAATGAATTACATAAGTATCTCTACCTTTATCTTTATGTTTTATTCGTATCTCAGTCATAACCATTTGAGTCTGCCTGACTAAGATTTACAAGGTGACCATAGCTTGCTCCATACCAACAATCTCCGTGGGATCGACCCTTACTCGCGTAAGGTTTATTACTTGGACGACCCAGTGCACTTGCTGGTTAGTTGTGCGGAGTTGTGATGAAGAGTTGAGATTGCAATGAGCGTACCATGTTGATGGCGCCATTGATGATCACAATTTCGTGCACCAAGTTTTTGGCGCCGTTGCCGGGGATTGTTTCGTGTATGGACAACTGACGGTTCATCTTGTTGCTTAGATTAGGTATTTTTCAGAATTCTTAAGAGTGAATTCTAGTGTTTCAAGGTGATGTTCTTACCATCACCAAAGCTGATTGATTCTCATCAATTTAGCTCTTGAATGCAATGTCCTGCTGAAGCTTGGTTAGCCATGTCTAATTCCTTTAGACTAAAGCTTTAGACTAACATTGCATGATTCCTGGAATTCTCATTAAGAATTTTGATACCTTTATTTTCTTTTCCACTTAATTTTCGAAAAATCCAAAAAAAAAATTTCAAAATCATAAAAACCAAAAATATTTTATGTTTCTTGTTTGAGTCTAGTGTCTAAATTTTAAGTTTGGTGTCTTGCATGCATTGTTTATTTGATCTTGGTTCTATTTTCAAGTCAATAGTACAGGGAACTGAAGATTCAGAACATGCAGCAGAGGAATTGCACAGAAAAAGCTGG
Source organism: Arachis stenosperma (assembly GCF_014773155.1). NCBI lineage: Eukaryota > Viridiplantae > Streptophyta > Magnoliopsida > Fabales > Fabaceae > Arachis > Arachis stenosperma. The sequence continues at coordinate 45,434,671 of NC_080379.1, read as the reverse complement.
GCGTTCAAAACGCCCAGTGAAGAAGGACAGACTGGCGTTTAAACGCCAGCCAGGGTACCTGGTTGGGCGTTTAACGCCCAAAAAGGTAGTGCATTGGGCGTTAAACGCCAGAATGTGCACCATTCTGGGCGTTTAACGCCAGGATGGCACAAGAGGGAAGATTTTGTTTTCAAATCAATTTTTTTTTCAAGTTTTCAAAGTTTTTCAAAATCAAATCTTTTTCAAATCATATCTTTTCAATCAAATGTTTTCAAAATCAATTTCTTTCCTTTTTCAAAGATACTTGCTATCAATTAATGATTTGATTCAACATTTCAAGTATGTTGCCTTTTCTGTTGAGAAAGGTTTAATGTTTGAATCATATCTTTTCTTGTTAGCCAAGTCATTAATTTTTTTTATCAAATCTTTTTAAAACTGTTTTCAAATCATATCATTTCAATCATATCTTTTTAAACCATAACTTTTCAATCATATCTTTTTAATCACATCTTTTTCAAAATAATCTTCAATCATATCTTTTTAAATTCTAATTTCAAAATCTTTTTCAAAAATTACTTGATTTCTTTCCCACTCTTGGTTTTCGAAAATCAATTAAAGTTTTTCAAAATATTTTCAAAATCTTTCACTTAATTTTCAAAAATTTCTTCCTCTCTGCTCACATCCTTCTATTAATGGAGTACCACTCCTTCTCAATGCACAATTCGAACTCTATCTTACTAAGTTCAAATTCTTCTACCTCTTCCTTCTAATTTTCTTTTCCTCTGACACCTCAAGGAATCTCTATACTGTGACATAGAAGATTCCACATTTTCTTGTTCTCTTCTCTTTCATATGAGCAGGAACAAAGACAAAAGCATTCTTGTTGAAGCTGATCCTGAACTTGAAAGGACCTTGAAGCGAAAGCTAAGAGAAGCTAAGGCACAACTCTCTATAGAGGACCTAACAGAAATCTTCAAAGAAGAAGACATGGCAGCCGAAAACAACAACAATGCCAACAATGCAAGGAAGGTGCTGGGTGACTTTACTGCACCTACTCCCGACTTCTATGGGAGAAGCATCTCTATCCCTGCCATTGGAGCAAACAACTTTGAGCTTAAGCCTCAATTAGTTTCTCTAATGCAACAGAATTGCAAGTTCCATGGACTTCCATTGGAAGATCCTCATCAGTTCTTAGCTGAATTCTTGCAAATCTGTGACACTGTCAAGACTAATGGGGTTGACCCTGAGGTCTACAGACTTATGCTATTCCCTTTTGCTGTAAGAGACAGAGCTAGGACATGGTTGGACTCACAACCTAAAGAAAGCCTGGACTCATGGGAAAAGCTAGTCAATGCCTTATTGGCAAAGTTCTTTCCACCTCAAAAATTGAGTAAGCTTAGAGTGGAAGTCCAAACCTTCAGACAGAAGGATGGAGAATCCCTCTATGAAGCTTGGGAAAGATACAAACAATTGATCAGAAAATGTCCTTCTGACATGCTTTCTGAATGGAGCATCATAGGTATTTTCTATGATGGTCTTTCTGAACTATCCAAGATGTCTTTGGATAGCTCTGCTGGAGGATCTCTTCATCTGAAGAAGACGCCTACAGAAGCTCAAGAACTAATTGAAATGGTTGCAAATAACCAATTCATGTACACTTCTGAAAGGAATCCTATGAACAATGGGACTAATCAGAAGAAAGGAGTTCTTGAGATTGATACTCTGAATGCCATTCTGGCTCAGAACAAGATATTGACTCAACAAGTCAATTTGATTTCTCAAAGTCTGTCTGGAATGCAAAATGCACCAAGCAGTACTAAGGATGCTTCATCTGAAGAAGAAGCTTATGATCCTGAGAACCCTTCAATGGAAGAGGTGAATTACATAGGAGAACCCTATGGAAACACCTATAATTCTCCATGGAGAAATCATCCAAATTTCTCATGGAAGGATCAACAGAGACCTCAACAAGGTTTCAATAACAATAATGGTGGAAGAAACAGGTTTAGCAATGGCAAGCCTTTTCCATCATCTTCTCAGCAACAGACAGAGAGTCCTAAGCAGAGCCACTCTGACTTAGCAACCATGGTCTCTGATCTAATCAAGACCACTCAAAGTTTCATGACTGAAACAAGGTCCTCCATTAGGAATTTGGAGGCACAAGTGGGACAGCTGAGCAAGAGAATTACTGAACTCCCTCCTAGTACTCTTCCAAGCAATACAGAAAAAAATCCAAAAGGAGAGTGCAAGGCCATCAACATGGCCGAATTTGGAGAAGAAGGAGAGGAAGTGAACGCCACTGAGGAAGACCTCAATGGGCGTGCACTAGCCTCCAATGAGTTCCCCAATGAGGAACCATGGGAATCTGAGGCTCAAAATGAGACCATAGAGATTCCATTGGACTTACTTCTGCCATTCATGAGCTCTGATGAGTATTCTTCCTCTGAAGAGGATGAGTATGTCACTGAAGAGCAAGTTGCTAAATACCTTGGAGCAATCATGAAGCTGAATGACAAGTTATTTGGAAATGAGACTTGGGAGGATGAACCCCCTTTGCTCACCAAAGAACTGGATGACTTGTCTAGGCAGAAATTACCTCAAAAGAGGCAGGACCCTGGGAAGTTCTCCATACCTTGTACCATAGGCACCATGACCTTCAAGAAGGCTCTGTGTGACTTAGGGTCAAGTGTAAACCTCATGCCTCTCTCTGTAATGGAGAAGCTAGGGATCTTTGAGGTGCAAGCTGCAAGAATCTCACTAGAGATGGCAGACAATTCAAGAAAACAAGCTTATGGACTTGTAGAGGATGTTTTGGTGAAGATTGAAGACCATTACATCCCTGCTGATTTCATAGTCCTAGAGACTGGGAAGTGCATGGATGAATCCATCATCCTTGGCAGACCCTTCCTAGCCACAGCAAAGGCTGTGATTGATGTTGATGGAGGTGAACTGATCATTCAAGTGAATGAAGAATCCTTTGTGTTTAAGGCTCAAGGATATCCCTCTGTCACCATGGAGAGGAAACATGAAGAGCTTCTCTCAAACCAGAGTCAAACAGAGCCCCCACAGTCAAACTCTAAGTTTGGTGTTGGGAGGCCACAACCAAACTCTAAGTTTGGTGTTGAACCCCCACATTCAAACTCTAAGTTTGGTGTTGGGAGGTTCAAACATTGCTCTGAGAAAATGTGAGGCTCCATGATAGCCATCTGTCAAGCTACTGACATTAAAGAAGCGCTTGTTGGGAGGCAACCCAATGTTATATTTTATATATTTTCCTTTGTTATTTTATTTTATTTTGTAGGTTGATGATCATGAGAAGTCACAAAATCAATTGAAAAAGCAAAAACAGAATGAAAAACAGGAAGAAAAATAGCACACCCTGGAGGAAGAACCTACTGGCGTTTAAACGCCAGTAAGGCTAGCAGGTGGGCGTTTAACGCCCAGTCTGGCACCATTCTGGGCGTTTAACGCCAGAAAGGGGCACCAGACTGGCGTTAAACGCCAGGAAAGGGCAAGAACCTAGCGTTAAACACCAGAAATGGGCACCAGCCCAGCGTTTAACGCCAGAATTGGCTAAAAACGCAATTTTGCATGCCATTTGGTGCAGGGATGACTTTTCCTTGACACCTCAGGATCTGTGGACCCCACAGGATCCCCACCAACCCCACCACTCTCTCTCTTCTTCCCCATTCACCAATCACCTCAGTACCTCTTCCCCAAAAACCCTTCACCTATCAAATCCCATCTTCTCTTCACCACTCACATCCATCCTCCACAAAACCCCACCTACCTCACCCTTCAAATTCAAACCACTTTCCCTCCCAAACCCACCCATACATGACCGAACCATGAGCCTCCCTCTCCTATATAAACCCTTCTTCACTCCTTCATTTTCACACAACCTAAACACCACTTCTCCCCCTCTTTGGCCGAACACAAAGCCATTCCCTTCTTCCTCATTTCTTCTTCTTCTACTCTCTTCTTTCTTCTTTTGCTCGAGGACGAGCAAACCCTTTAAGTTTGGTGTGGTAAAAGCATTGCTTTTTGTTTTTCCATAACCATTTATGGCATCCAAGGCCGGAGAAACCTCTAGAAAGAGGAAAGGGAAGGCAAAAGCTTCCACCTCCGAGTCATGGGAGATGGAGAGATTCATCTCAAGGGTGCATCAAGACCACTTCTATGAAGTTGTGGCCTTGAAGAAGGTGATCCCCGAGGTCCCTTTTTCACTCAAAAAGAGTGAATATCCGGAGATCCGACATGAGATCCGAAGAAGAGGTTGGGAAGTTCTTACCAACCCCATTCAACAAGTCGGAATCTTAATGGTTCAAGAGTTCTATGCCAATGCATGGATCACCAAGAGCCATGATCAAAGTGTGAACCCGAACCCAAAGAATTGGCTTACAATGGTTCGAGGGAAATACTTAGATTTTAGTCCGGAAAATGTGAGGTTGACATTCAACTTGCCCATGATGCAGGGAGATGAACATCCTTACACTAGAAGGGTCAACTTTGATCAAAGGTTGGACCAAGTCCTCACTGACATTTGTGAAGAGGGCGCCCAATGGAAGAGAGATTCAAGAGGGAAGCCGGTTCAACTAAGAAGGCATGACCTCAAGCCCGTGGCTAGAGTATGGTTGGAGTTTATCCAACGCTCAATCATTCCCACTAGCAACCGGTCCGAAGTTACTCTAGACCGGGCCATCATGATCCATAGCATCATGATTGGAGAAGAAGTGGAGGTTCATGAGGTTATAGCCCAAGAACTCTATAAGGTGGCGGACAAGTCCTCCACCTTGGCAAGGTTAGCCTTTCCTCACCTCATTTGTCACCTCTGTTATTCAGTTGGAGTTGACATAGAAGGAGATACCCCCATTGATGAGGATAAGCCCATCACTAAGAAAAGGATGGAGCAAACAAGAGACCCCTCTCATCATGAGATCCCTGAGATGCCTCAAGGGATGCACTTTCCTCCACAAGACTATTGGGAGCAACTGAACACCTCCCTAGGAGAACTGAGTTCCAACATGGGACAACTAAGGGTGGAGCACCAAGAACACTCCATTCTCCTCCATGAAATTAGAGAAGATCAAAGAATCATGAGAGAGGAGCAACAAAGACAAGGAAGAGACATTGAGGAGCTCAAGCACTCCATAAGATCTTCAAGAGGAAGAACAAGCCGCCATCACTAAGGTGGACCCGTTCTTTAATCTCCTTGTTCTTTATTTTCTTGTTTTTTCGAATTTTCATGCTTATGTTTATCCATGTTTGTGTCTTATGATCATTAGTGTCTTAAGTGTCTATGCCTTAAAGTTATGAATGTCCTATGAATCCATCACCTTGCTTGAATAAAAAAATGTTCTTAATTGAAAAAGAAAAAGAATTGCATGAATTTTGAATTTTATAATAGTTTAATTATTTTGATGTGGTGGCAACACTTTTGTTTTCTGAATGCATGCTTAAACAGTGCATATGTCTTTTGAATTTGCGATTCATGAATGTTGGCTCTTGAAAGAATGATGAAAAAGGAGACATGTTACTGAGGATCTGAAAAATCATAAAAATGATTCTTGAAGCAAGAAAAAGCAGTGAATACAAAAAAAAAAAGAGAGAAAGAAAAAGAAAAGAAAAAGAAAGAAATAAAGTTGTGATCCAAGGCAAAAAGAGTGTGCTTAAGAACCCTGGACACCTCTAATTGGGGACTTTAGCAAAGCTGAGTCACAATCTGAAAAGGTTCACCCAATTATGTGTCTGTGGCATGAATGTATCCGGTGGTAATACTGGAAGACAGAGTGCTTTGGGCCACGGCCAAGACTCAATAAGTAGCTGTATTCAAGAATCATCATACTTAACTAGGAGAATCAATGACATTATCTGGATTCTGAGTTCCTAAAGAAGCCAATCATTCTGAGTTTCAAAGGATAGAGTGAGATGCCAAAACTGTTCAGAGGCAAAAAGCTAAAAGCCCCGCTCATCTAATTAATACTGATCTTCATAGATGTTTTTGGAATTCATTGCATATTCTCTTCTTTTTATCTTATTTGATTTTCAGTTGCTTGAGGACAAGCAACAATTTAAGTTTGGTGTTGTGATGAGCGGATAATTTGTACGCTTTTTGGCATTGTTTTTAGTATGTTTTTAGTATATTTGGTTTAGTTTTTAGTATATTTTTATTAGTTTTTAGTTAAAATTCACTTTTCTGGACTTTACTATGAGTTTGTGTGTTTTTCTGTGATTTCAGGTATTTTCTGGCTGAAATTGAGGGACCTAAGCAAAAATCTGATTCAGAGACTGAAAAGGACTGCAGATGCTGTTGGATTCTGACCTCCCTGCATTCGAAGTAGATTTTCTAGAGCTACAGAAGCCCAATTGGCGCGCTCTTAACGGCGTTGGAAAGTAGACATCCTGGGCTTTCCAGCAATATATGATAGTCCATACTTTGCCCAAGATTTGATGGCCCAAACTGGCATTCAAAGTCACCTTAAGAAATTCCAGCGTTAAACGCCGGAACTGGCACCAAAGTGGGAGTTAAACGCCCAAACTGGCACAAAAGCTGGCGTTTAACTCCAAGAAGAGTCTCTACACGAAAATGCTTCATTGCTCAGCCCAAGCACACACCAAGTGGGCCCGGAAGTAGATTTTTATGTCATTTACTCATCTCTGTAAACTTTAGGCTACTAGTTCTCTATAAGTAGGACCTTTTACTATTGTATTTAGATATCTTGGTAGCTATCTTTGTTCTTATGCTATCTTAGATCATTGGGAGGCTGGCCTCATGGCCATGCCTAGACCTTGTTCTTATGTATTTTCAACGGTGGAGTTTCTACACACCATAGATTAAGGTGTGGAGCTCTGCTGTACCTCGAGTATTAATGCAATTACTATTGTTCTTCTATTCAATTCCGCTTGTTCTTGTTCTAAGATATCACTTGTTCTTCAACTTGATGAATGTGATGATCCGTGACACTCATCATCATTCTCACGTATGAACGTGTGCCTGACAACCACCTTCGTTCTACCTTAGATTGGGTGAATATCTCTTGGATTCCTGATACACGATGCATGGTTGAAAGCCTGACAACCGAGTGCTCGCCTGACAACCGAGCCAGCCATTCCGTGAGATCAGAGTCTTCGTGGTATAGGCTAGAACTGATGGCGGCATTCAAGAGAATCTGGAAGGTCTAACCTTGTCTGTGGTATTCTGAGTAGGATTCAATGATTGAATGACTGTGACGTGCTTCAAACTCCTGAAGGCGGGGCGTTAGTGACAGACGCAAAAGAATCACTGGATTCTATTCCGGCCTGATCGAGAACTGACAGATGGATAGCCGTGCCGTGACAGGGTGCATTGAACATTTCCACTGAGAGGATGGGAGGTAGCCACTAACAACAGTGAAACCCTTGCATAAGCTTGCCATGGAAAGGAGTAAGAAGGATTGGATGAAGACAGTAGGAAAGCAGAGAGACGGAAGGGACACAGCATCTTCATGCGCTTATCTGAAATTCCCACCAATGAATTACATAAGTATCTCTACCTTTATCTTTATGTTTTATTCGTATCTCAGTCATAACCATTTGAGTCTGCCTGACTAAGATTTACAAGGTGACCATAGCTTGCTTCATACCAACAATCTCCGTGGGATCGACCCTTACTCGCGTAAGGTTTATTACTTGGACGACCCAGTACACTTGCTGGTTAGTTGTGCGAAGTTGTGATGAAGAGTTGAGATTGCAATGAGCGTACCATGTTGATGGCGCCATTGATGATCACAATTTCGTGCACCAATGCTTTGTCCTTTGAATTTCTACTTTTCCTTGAAATCCTCTTCCCACACGCAAGGTCCCTTCCATGGCAAGCTCTATGTAGGGTGTCACCGTTGTCAATGGCTACTTCCCATCCTCTCAGTGAAAACGTTCCTATGCTCTGTCACAGCACGGCTAATCATCTGTCGGTTCTCAATCAGGTTGGAATAGAATCCATTGATTCTTTTGCGTCTGTCACTAACGCCCAGCCTTCAGGAGTTTGAAGCTCGTCACAGTCATTCAATCCCAGAATCCTACTCGGAATACCACAGACAAGGTTTAGACTTTCCGGATTCTCATGAATACCGCCATCAATCCGGCTTATACCATGAAGATTCTGATTAAGGAATCTAAGAGATACTCATTCAATCTGATGTAGAACGGAGGTGGTTGTCAGGCACACGTTCATGGATTGAGGAAGGTGATGAGTGTCACGGATCATCACCTTCTCCATAATTAAGCGCGAATGAACATCTTAGATAAGAACAAGCGTGTTTGAATGGAAAACAAAGTAATTGTATTAATTCATCGAGACACTGTAGAGCTCCTCACCCCCAACAATGGAGTTTCAAGACTCATGCTGCCAAAAGGTACAAATTTCAGATCTAAAATGTCATGAGGTACAAAATAATTCTCTAAAAGTTGTTTAAATAGTAAACTAGTAACCTAGGTTTACAGAATATGAGTAAACTAAGATAATTGGTGCAGAAATCTACTTCTGGGGCCCACTTGGTGTGTGCTGGGGCTGGGACTAGAGCTATCCACGAATTAAGGCCTTTCTTGGAGTTGAACTCCAAGTTATAACGTGTTTTGGGCGTTCAACTCCGGATCATGACGTGTTTCTGGCGTTTAAATCCAGACAGCAGCATGTACTTGGCGTTCAACGCCAAGTTACGTCGTCTATCTTTGCGCAAAGTATGGACTATTATATATTGCTGGAAAGCCCTGGATGTCTACTTTCCAACGCCGTTGAGAACGCGCCAATTGGACTCCTGTAGCTCCAGAAAATCCATTTCGAGTGCAGGGAGGTCAGAATCCAACAGCATCAGCAGTCCTTTTTCAGCCTAACTCAGATTTTTGCTCAGCTCCCTCAATTTCAGCCAGAAAATACCTGAAATCACAGAAAAACACACAAACTCATAGTAAAGTCCAGAAATATGATTTTTGCCTAAAAACTAATAATATTTAACTAAAAACTAATTAAAACATGCTAAAATCTACATGAAATTACCCCCAAAAAGCGTATAAAATATCCGCTCATCACTCGTCATGTATTCTCAGCACTAACTCTCCTCGCTCTACATCTATGAGTGCTCTGGCTGTGGCTAGGAATGGTCTTCCCAGAATGATGGGGTAAATTGGATTCTCATCCATTTCCAGAACAACAAAATCTGTAGGAAGATAGTAGCTCACAACCTTAACCAGCACATTTTCAACCACTCCTATTGCTTGTTTTTGAGTTTTGTCAGCCAATCTGATAATTACATCAGTAGGAGTTAGTTCATTGATTTGGAGCTTCTTCATGAGGGAGAGAGGCATTAAGTTGATGCTTGCTCCTAAGTCACAAAGCCCTTTGTCAATCATTGTTTCTCCTATGGCACAAGGAATGTGGAAACTCCCTGGATCCTCCTTCTTTGTGGGTGGCCCTGGTTGAATGAGAGCACTGCAATCCCTGTTCATCTTTATTGTTTGTCCACTATTCAATAGACTTTTTCTAGCTAGTAGCTCCTTTATATACTTGATGTAGAAAGGCATTTGTTGGAGAGCTTTAATAAATGGTATATTTACATCAAGAGATGCAAACATATCAAGGAACCTTGAGTACATTCTCCCTGCTACACCACCTTTAAGCCTATGGGGAAAAGGTGCATATGGGTTCAACACCTCCTTCTTCTTTAGCTCTTCCTTGGATGTAGGTTGAGTTGTATAGCTTCCTTCCTCCTGGCTTTCCTTTTGGTTATTTTGGAGGTGTTCTACTCCATTCATACTCCCCTTATCACTTGTAGTTATCATTTTGCATTCTTCCCATCTTACCTTCTTTGTCTCTCCTCTTGGATTCTTCTCTGTATCACTGGGGAATCCATTAGTGGGTTTGGGAATTTGTTGAGATAAATACCCTACTTGGGACTCCAATCTCTTGATGTTTTCTCCTTGGTTCTTGATATTGGCTCGCACTTCTTCCTTAAACACTTTGTTGTCTTGGACTTCTCTGCATAAGTTTTCAAGTAGAGCCTCAATCTTTGAGAGCCTATCATCTGTTAATGATGGTGGGTTGAGATTAGGTGGTTGAGAAGGTTGGTTAGATAGATGTTGGTAATATCTCTGTGAGGTGTTTTGATGAGTTGCATTGTTGTTGGAGTTGAGGTTGTGGCGTCTCTGATCTAGCCCTTGGTCTTGTTGGTTTTCCCATCTAAAGTTGGGATGATTTCTCCATCCAGAGTTGTAAGTTTTGGAGTATGGATCATGGACTTTTCTAGGTGAGTTCCCAACATAGTTGGCTTGCTCCCAGTCACCTTCTTCTCCTATGTTTACTCCTTCTTGAGATGATGATGAGGTGATAGCTACTGCAAGTTGGTTCTCCTCCACCTTCTTAGTAAGATCTGCTAGCTGCTTAGTGATCATCTTGTTTTGAGCTAACAATGCATCCATGTGGTTCAGCTCCATTACTCCTTTAGTGTTACTTCTTTCGGAGGCATAGAAGTAGTCATTTTCAGCAACTGTTTCAATGACATCTATGGCTTCTTCAATGGTTTTCTTCTTGTTTAGAGAGCCTCCTGATGAATGATCCACAGCCTTCTTTGACTCATAGAAAAGACCTTCATAGAAGATGTGAAGTTGAACCCACTCATTAAACATCTCTGGTGGGCATCTTCTTGTTAGGTCTTTGAATCTCTCCCATGCTTCATAAAGTGTCTCGCCATCTTGTTGCCTGAAAGTTTGCACCTCAGTTCATAGCCTATTGATCCTTTGAGGAGGGTAAAATCTTGCTAAAAACTTGTTCACCACTTCTTCCCAATTAGTTAAGCTCTCCTTTGGGAAGGATTCAAGCCATTTGGATGCCTTGTCCCTAAGTGAAAAAAGGAACAAGAGCAACCTATAGACATCTGGATGGACTCCATTGGACTTCACTGTGTCACAAATCCTAAAAAAGGTGGTTAAATGTTGATTAGGATCTTCTTAAGCACCTCCTCTAAATGAGTAATTATTCCGAACAAGAGTGATGAGCTGGGGTTTTAGTTTGAAATTGTTGGCATATATGGTGGGCTTCTGAATGCTGCTTCCACAGTTTCCTGGATTAGGATTGATATAGGAGCCTAAGACTCTCTTTTCTTGCCTAGCCCGGTTTGCATGGCCTTCTCTGACATGATTATGAGCTTCTTCTTCATGATTGTTCTCCATATTCTCTTCCATGTTGGGTTCAAAATACTCTTCCTCTTCTTCCTCAGCACCAATAATCCTTTTTCTTCTTGCTTCCCTTCTTAGTCTCCAAAGGGTTCTTTCAGGTTCTGAATCAAAGGATGTTGAAACTCCTTCTCTTCTCCCTGTCATACAATAAACAGATTGCACAACAGGAGATAAACTGAAGAAACTATTCTTGTTAGAATAATTGTTAGTGTGAGTGATACAAATTATCAAATAGTTAGTGGGTTAGTGACCAGAATTGTAATCAAAGAAAGAAAGAACGAAAAAAATAAAAGAGGGTGCAGGGGGTGATAAAGAAATTAAAATAAACTAAAAAAAATTAACTAAATAAACTAAACAAAAAGAAAAATGATCAATCTAGTGATCTTCAAACTTAATCATTGTTGATTCAAAATCAATCCCCGGCAACGGCACCATAAACTTGATGCATGAAAACTTGTCTCTCAAAAAATTTCCCTTCGGCAAGTATACCGAATTGTCATCAAGTAAAACTCACAATAGAGTGAGGTCGAATCCCACAAGGATTGATTGGTCAAGCAACTTTAGTTAGAAGAATGTGCTAGTCGAGCTAAATAGAATTTAGATTGAGATGCAGAAATTTAAATGACTGGAAAGTAAATAACAGAAATTAAAGTACAGAATCTTAAATGGGGATTTGGGGTAATGAGCATGAAAATAAATGGCAGAAAGTAAAGAGAATGGGTAAGATCAGAAATGGGGAAATCATTGGGTTTAGGAGATGTTGCATTCTCCGGATCAAGTTCATTCTCATCTCTTCCTCAATCATTGCATTTGTTGATCTCCTTGGCAATCTTAAGTGATTGGATCCCAATTCCTTGGCAATCCAATCTCTCTAAGCTTGAACAATTGCCCAATTCCTTGATTTAATTGCTCATGGGAAGAGATAAAGTGTGGTCACTGATTATACCACATGTATTTCCAAATCAAAGTGTTGGGAGGATTACATGTCACTATATCCGCCCAGACCCCAATTTGGTCCAACATGAGAAAACATTTCTAGAATGATCTCCTCATCCCTTTTCCAAGGCTCAAAGAAGATCCAATTATGGAGAGTTTCTTTTCCAAGACAATTAACCAATAGAATTAAGATCGAAAGCTTTCTAGTAAGATCAAGAGAAAAGAAAGAATAAGAAGAATGAAAACTATAATTGATCCATCAAATTACAATAGAGCTCCCTAACCCAATGATATGGGTTTAGTTGTTCATAGCTCTAGAAATGAAAAATGGCAGAAAAGAAGAATCCATGCTAAAAGTGCAGAAAAGTAAATCTATAGAGAGTAGTTCCCAAAAGTGCCAAGCTTCTCTATAGTTCAAAACTACTCCTATATATACTACTCCTCTTGATCTTCTAGTGAGTTCTTCAAGTCTTGGATGTGGGCTTTGGATCTTGAGTTGAAGCAGTTCTCATCTTTAGTGGGCCCAACTTGCAGAGAAATATGAATTAGGCTTTGGGTATTTAGTAAGATTTAACGTTGATTGCCATTGTGGGTTCGAGAACGTTAGTGGCATTCACTTTTGCCACTAACGTTCCACCATCATATATCCACGTTAAATCCAACGTTAGTGGTCTTAACATGACCACTAATCTTGCTTTCTCAAATTTTGGCCAACGTTATTGGGACTCACTTTTTCCAATAACGTTGGCTTGTACCCCTTAACGAACGTTAATGGGAATCACTTTTCCCATTAACGTTGCTTAGTGCCCCTTTGTTCCTACGTTAGAGTCCACGTTAGTATAGCTAACGTGACTCTTAACGTAGGTGTGATCCACCTTCGAGAGCGTTAGTGACACTCACCTTTGTCACTAACGCTCCAAATGCCACATTCTCTATGTTGGAACTCACGTTAACTAAGTTAACGTGGCTCTTAACGTAGTAGTGATGCCATCTTCCAACGTTAGTGACAAAAGTGAGTGTCACTAACGTTGGGATCTCAACTCCAAGTTAACTTTCACGTTAATAGTCTTATCGTGAAAGTTAACGTAGGCAATGCTAGTTGGTCCAACGTCAGTGACAAAAGTGAGTGTCACTAGCGTTGGCTTTTGTTTTCCTCTTCCACGTTAGAGTTCACGTTAACTAAGTTAACGTGACTCTTAACGTGGATCATTGCCAAGTTCTCCAACGTTAGTGGTGTTCACGTTTTCTCTTAACATTGGAGTTCCTTTTTCTTCTACGTTAACTACCACGTTAACTTAGTTAATGTGGCAAGTAACGTGAGCTTTGGATGGCTTCGCAGGCGTTATTGGTGATCACTTTTCTCATTAACGTTGCAAGTTTTACCATTCCACATTAGTGTTCACGTTAACTAGGTTAATGTGAATACTAACGTGGTTCTTCCTTGCTTCCTTTGCCCTGAAAACAAGCAATTAAAGTGCATCAAAGCTCTAGCCAAAGTCATGAGATTATGCATCATCAATTTATCATGCAATTCTAGCAAAATACTTATGAAATTATGCAAAGTTTACAAAAGTTGCTTGAATCAAGGTGTAAGTGTAATTTCATCCAAAACATGCCTTATTCACTAAGAAAATGCATGAAACTACCCTAAAACAGTAAAGAAAAAGTCAATGAAACTGGCCTAGATGCCCTGACATCAATTAGTATATATTCGGCTCTATGTAACCGATTGAGGCACGCAGTTAATATAGGAGTAATTAGGAACCACTCGTAATTAGATCATAATAATTAGTAGTTAATTAATTATAACTTGGCTATGTATTCTAACACAAATGCTAATTACTATTTTGATTACTCAATTGTTAACTTATAATAAAACTATAAGTTGTTAAGGCCTTGAGATGATAGATTCCAATACTAGCAACCAAATAATGAAAAATGGAAACAAAGAGTACCTTGCTGAAACCTCTTTGAAAATCTGCATAGGTTGCTTGTCGAGTAATGCAAACAACTCTCCTCCGGCACAGAAGTCAATAATCAAACATACATGGGTGGAAGTATGTAAAGACAAATCAAACATTAGAACCATTAATCAACAGCCTAATGTGTGTATCGTGCCGGTCGTTTGATCTTCCACTATATACCACCTTTCTACTTTACTATTAAGCGAATAAAATATATGGTTCTGATCGTAGACCTTGCGAGATGGATAGAACGATGAAGACAAGGAAAGTGTTGAATATAAGCTTATAAACTAACTACTCCCTACCACTTTAGAAGGATCCTATGTCAATAATACTCATTAACATATTTTTTATGTAATTTTGTATGTAATACTTAATGGACTTTGTCAGAAGTTTTGTCATGTTTTTCAATAGATGCATCCTAAGTTCAAGTGACATGTTTATAGCACTGAGGGTTTTTGGATTTTAAAAAGGATCCATGACATTTATACACACAAAAAGAAAAGTTACCTCAAATGAAGTGTACCATGTTGGAAGAAAAGGATGATCTAGTAATCATATAATCTCTCTCTCGATGCATGCTCGGTGAACCTGTGATAGCAATTACAGAAATTTATTATAACTAAACAAAAGATAGGCAAAAAAGATAACAATAACAAGATAGAAATTGGTAATTTGATATCGTGTATTGAAAACAAAAATGTGAAATTATAACTACATTTGAGTCAGGTACTAGTTAATTAGTACAAAATAAAGCCACGGATTCATATAAATGGTATATATCAATCAAAATTTTCTCCACTTGTATTTTCCCCACCTTACATAATTATACATCTCATGAAAGTTAAACAATGTTTGTATAAATATTTGGTACAAATAAATTCTTATTTTCTATTCAGGAAATCACAAACTGAAAATATGTATATTGATTTTGTACACACAGCATGTTCATATAACGATTAGGTATTCCCAAATGCATGCATGTTAACAAATTTCTAAGTAACGTTAGTCCTGAATTCTTGAAATATTAATTATAGATGAAGTTGGCTTTGCTCGATTGAGAGAGAGCGAGAAGGATTAAAGTAAGAGGAGCGACGTCAGCAACAAAGAAAAGGAGCGACGGCGGCACAACAGCAGCGGAGCAAAGACGGCAACGGAGAATGACAGTTGAAAATGGTGTGAATTTGGAGGTTAGTAGTGAAATGGGGGATTTTGGGGGAAGTGGACACGGGGTTAGTGCTGAAAATGGTGTGAATTTGAGGTTAGTGATGAAATGGTGTTTCTGAACTTTGGAGTGGAAAGTGGATGCGGGTCTTTGTTTTTAGTAATAAAAATCGATGGCGAGTTTGTTAATTTTAATTTAAAAAAAATCAACATGCTAAGCGTCTATTTTATACATTAAATCTTCACTGTTTATTTTATTTTAGAAAGTAATCTAGACTGTTTAAAATTATCGACGGTAAACGTTGTCGATAATTTAAATAATAAAATAGACGCTATGTTCATCGATTTTAAAATAAAAGTATTTTCAACTCCTAGTTCGTCGATGATGAGAGAATTCATACCGGTTCAGAATTTCACTCTAGAAAAGAGAATGTCTTTGTCGGTAGTATAGTCCAAACCGGCAATTTAAATCCCAAACATCAAAGTTTAAAATTTCTAATAAACCGAGAGTAATGAAACCTCGGGTCGTCTTCCCTAGGAACTAATGCCAATGAGCGCACAATTTTTTTGGTTGCAAGAACAAAGGGGGTTTTCAATGATTGAAGGCAAGTAAAATAAAGGAATTAAAGAACAAGACAAAATTGCAATTAATAAAGCAATAAAGGAATAAAAGGACTATGTGTGTAATATAAACAATGAAAGCTATAAAGTGAATGAAAAGTGGTTCAAGACATAAAAGAAGCCTTGGCTTGGGATGAGTTATGGAATCCCTTCCTTGCCATAACTACAACTATGATAATTACGATGGATTAGTCTCACTAAGTCAACCCTTAACATCGAAGGATAAGTTAAGTGAGCATAATTGTTATTAATCCACAAATCCTAACTAACTTACTAATTACCTTAGTAAAAAGCTAGCGTTAGTGGAAACAATAACAAGTAACAACCCAAGAATTATCACTAAATGTTGGACATTATGGCTCTAGTAATCCATAAACTCATTTCCCCAGGCCAAAGGGTGGAAATTACCCCATAACTAAGATTGACATTTCATCAAACACATAGAGGGCATAAACATAAAACATGGCAAAATTGGGAAAATGGTAAAAGCTATGAATCATAAATGATCAAAATCAATAAAAACAACTCAAACAAACATATAAAAGCCATCAAATATCAAATTAAATAACTAGGAATCTAAAATTGCAAGACTATGTATGTATTGATAACAGGAAATTAGAGTAGAAGAAAATGTAGAACAAGTAGTGCTATAAAAGAGGAATTAAAGAAATACTTACAATGAGATAGCAAAATCCAAGAACAAAGTTGAAGTATAAAATGCTACATTAAAACCCTAATTAAAAACCCTAAGAGAGAAAACCTAAAACTAAACTACTCTAAAACTACTCCTAAAAACTATTCTATGAAGTATGGTAATGTATCTTATGATATGGTGTTGCTTCCCCCTTTAAATATGTTCCAAATCCTTCAAAAATAGGCCAAAAAGCCCCCAAAACACGAGTCCACGTGCAATTTTAATGGAGGCACGCGCTGGTACCTGTAAGGACGCACAGGTCTGTGCATGGGTACAGATGCTGATTTTTCTCCTGTGTGGACGCACAGGTCCTAATTTCCATTCTGCCCTGAGCATGAGCACAGCCTGTGCGTGGGCACAGGTCCTGATTTTAAACCCTGTGCGTGGGCACAGAAGGTGTGTAGATGCACAGGTCCTGATTTTGAGCCCTGTGCGTGGGCACAGAAGCTGTGTGTGGGCACAGGCTAAAATATTTTTCTCCTTTGTTTTCTTCATGTTTTCTCTCTTTTTGCATGCTTTCTTCCACTTCTACCAAACCATTCTTGTCTCTAGGACCTGAAATCACTCAACAAACATATCACGGCATCGAATAGAATAAAAGTGATATTAAATTACTCAATTTAAGCACAAAAGTGCATGTTTTTACATTTAGGCTCACTTTAGGGATCAAACACAAAAGTATGCTATTTTGGTGAATAAGTGTGAGTTTATGTGATGAAATTCATCCAATTCAAGATAAAATATATCGTCAAATATGGACTCATCAATTTCCCCACACTTAAACAATAGCATGTCCACATGCTAAACCAAACAAGGAGAATGATCACAGGGAAACAAATTATTGAATGCAACTATCTATATGCATGCGAGTATACTATATACTATCTATACCTATATATTTATCTATAGTTCCTATTGATTTGGTGACAAACAATCAAATTTCCAAGCAAGTATATGGACATATAGGGCTAAGCAAAGAATTAACTCAATGCAATCAAAATCTAAATAATTGATTCAAGTTTCAAAATGAAGCAACTTGCAAGAATACATGATAAGTGAGGTGAAAACATAAAATTGAGTAATTGAACCCTTACTAGGTGTGTATACACTCTAAATACTCAGTGTTTAGGGTCAATTCACTCAAGTCTCCTCCTAATCATGCTTTCAAGGATTTGCTTTTCATCTAACAATCAACAAATATATGATGCGTGAGTGCAAGTATCATGAGGTCTTTAGAGGGTTGTAATGGGGTTAGGGTTAAGGTAGGATAAATATGGCTAAGTGGACTAAGGAATTGGATCTTTGATTAGCTCAAGTGTCTAACTCAACCAAATAACAAAATATGCAACCTAACTTCCCGTAATCACCCTTTTTATACGCATTCATGCATCTTTTTCATACAAATCCACATATGTACTTCTTATTCATTCTGGCTGGGCGTTAAACGCCCAAAATGGCTACCAGATGGGCGTTAAACGCCAGAATGGCTATCATTCTGGGCGTTTAACACCAGAACAGCAAGGGGGAGGTAACTTCGTTTCCAATTCAATTTTTTTTCGAATTTTCGTGTTTTAATTCATAATTTTAAATGGCTATCTTTTTCATCCCATTTTAAATTTTAAAATCTTATCTTTTTCATATTATCTTTTATCAATCATATCTTTTTATCTTATCTTTTTTTTATTTTTCTTTTAATGTTTTTGAAAATTTTAAAACTAATTTTTCAAAGAATCTTTTTCTTAATTTCATTTCACATTTTCGAAAATCCCTGCTAACAATTAATGTTTTGATTCAAAAATTTCAAGTTTGTTACTTTCTTGTTAAGAAAGGTTCAATCTTTGAATTCTAGAATCACATCTTTTAGTTTCTTGTTAGTCAAGTCATCAACTTTAATTTTAAAAATCAAATCTTTTTAATTTTTTTTCAATTCTTTTTCAAAATAAATTTCAATCAGATCTTTTTAAAATTTTAATTTCAAGATCTTTTTCTAACTTCTTATCTTTTCAAATTTTATTTTCAAACCTTTTTCAACTAGCTACTTGACTTGTTTATTTTAAATTTAAAAAGTTTACTATTTCTTATCTTTTTCAAAACCACCTAACTACTTTTCCACTTCTAATTTTCGAAAATCACTAAGCATTTTTTCAAAAATCTTTTTAATTAACTAATTATTTTAAATTCTAATTTTATTTTATTTCTTTTAATATTTTCAAAACTAACTTGATCAATTAAATAAAAATAAAAATATTTTTCCTTTCCCTCTCCTTAAAATTTGAATACCCTCTCTCTCATCTCTTTCTATTTATTTTATTTAATTGCTAACACTTCTCTTCTACTCATAATTCGAACCCCTCTCTCTTCTCTCTGTTTGAATTACTCATCTCCTCTCTCTTCTCATTCTTCTATTATTCTATTCTTATACTCACATAAAGGAATCTCTATACTGTGACATAGAAGATTCCACTACTCCCTTTGTTCTCTTCCTTTTCATATGAGTAGGAACAAGGATAAGGACATTCTTGTTGAAGCTGATCCTGAACCTAAAAGGACTCTGAAGAGGAAGCTAAAGCACAACACTCCCGAGAAGACCTTACAGAAAATTTCCAAAAAGAAGCAAACATGGCAGCCGAACCCAACAATAATGCTAGAGATGCAAGGAAGATGCTTGGTGACTATACTGCACCAACTTCCAATTTCTATGGAAGAAGCATCTCAATTCCTGCCAATGGAGCAAACAACTTTGAGCTTAAGCCTCAATTAGTTTCTTTAATGCAGCAGAATTGCAAGTTTCATGGACGTCCATCGGAAGATCCTCATTAGTTCTTAGCTGAATTCTTGCAGATCTGTGATACTGTTAAGACCAATGGAATCGATTCCGAGGTTTACAGACTTATGCTTTTCCCCTTTGCTGTAAGAGATAAAGCTAGGATATGGTTGGACTCACAACCTAGGGAAAGCCTAAACTCTTGGGACAAGTTGGTTAATGCTTTCTTTGCCAAATTCTTTCCACCTCAAAAGCTGAGCAAAGATAGAGTGGACGTCCAAACCTTCAGACAGAAAGAAGGTGAATCCCTCTATGAAGCTTGGAAAAGATACAAGCAATTGATCACAAAGTGTCCTTCTGACATGCTTTCAGAATGGAGCATCTTAAATATATTATATGATGATCTGTCTGAATTGTTCAAGATGTCATTGGACCACTCTTCTGGTGGATCTCTTCATCTGAAGAGAACCCCTACAGAAGCTCAGGAACTTATTGAGGTAGTTGCAAATAATCAGTTTATGTACACTTCTGAAAGAAATCCTGTGAGTAATGGGATGACTCAGAAGAAAGGAGTTCTTGAGATTGATACTCTGAATACCATATTAGCTCAGAACAAAATATTGAGTCAGCAAGTCAATATGATTTCTCAGAATCTGACTGGATTGCAAGCTGCATCCGGCAGTACTAAAGAAGCTTCATCTGAAGGAGAAGCTTATGACCCTGAGAATCCTGCAATGGAAGAGGTGAATTACATGGGAGAATCCTATGGAAACACCTATAATCCTTCATGGAGAAATCATCCAAATTTCTCATGGAAGGATCAATAGAAGCCTCAACAAGGCTTCAATAATAATAATGGTGGGAGAAATAGGTTTGGCAATAGTAAGCCTTTTCCATTATCTTCTCAGCAACAGATAGAGAATTCCGAGCATAGCATCTCTAGCTTAGCAACCATAGTCTCTGATCTATCTAAGGCCACTCTCAGCTTCATGACTGAAACAAGGTCCTCCATTAGAAATTTGGAGGCACAAGTGGTCAACAGAGTAAAAGAGTTACTGAAACTCCTCCTAGTACTCTCCCAAGCAATACAGAAGAGAATCCAAAGAGAGAGTGCAAGGCCATCAATACATCCAAAATGGCCGAACCTAAAGAGGAGGAAGAGGCAGTGATTTCCAGTGAGGAAGACGTTGCTGGACGTCCACTGACCACTAAGGGGTTCCCTAATGAGGAACCAAAGGAATCTGAGGCTCAAATAGAGACCATAGAGATTCCACTGAACTTCCTATTACCATTCATCAGCTCTGATGAGTATTCTTCCTCCGAAGAAGATGAAGATATTGTTGAAGAGCAAGTTGCTCGATACTTAGGAGCAATCATAAAGCTGAATGCCAAGTTATTTGGTAATAAGACTTGGGAGGATGAATCTTCAATGCTCATCAGTGAACTGAATGCCTTGGTTCAGCAGAAATTACCTTAGAAGAAACAGGATCCCAGAAGATTCTAAATACCTTGTACCATAGGCATTATGACCTTTGAGAAGGCTCTGTGTGACCTGGGGTCAGGTATAAACCTCATGCCACTGTCTGTAATGGAGAAACTAGGGATCTTTGAGGTACAAGCTGCAAGAATCTCACTAGAGATGGCAGACAAATCAATGAAACAGGCTTATGGACTTGTAGAGGATGTCTGATGAGCGGATAATTTGTATACTTTTTGGCATTGTTTTTAGTATGTTTTTGGTATGATCTAGTTAGTTTTTAGTATATTTTTATTAGTTTTTAGTTAAAATTCACTTTTCTGGACTTTACTATGAGTTTGTGTGTTTTTCTGTGATTTCAGGTATTTTCTGGCTGAAATTGAGGGTCCTGAGCAAAAATCTGATCCAGAGACTGAAAAGGACTGCAGATGCTGTTGGATTCTGACCTCCCTGCACTCGAAGTGGATTTTCTGGAGCTACAGAAGCCCAATTGGCGCGCTCTCAACGGCGTTGGAAAGTAGACATCCTGGGCTTTCCAGCAATATATAATAGTCCATACTTTGCCCAAGATTTGATGGCCCAAACCGGCGTTCAAAGTCACCTCAAGAAATCCCAGCGTTAAACGCTGGAACTGGCACCCAAATGGGAGTTAAACGCCCAAACTGGCACCAAAGCTGGCGTTTAACTCCAAGAAGAGTCTCTGCACGAAAAATGCTTCATTGCTCAGCCCAAGCACACACCAAGTGGGCCCGGAAGTGGATTTTTATGTCATTTACTCATTTCTGTACACCTTAGGCTACTAGTTTCTATAAGTAGGACCTTTTACTATTGTATTAGAATCGACGGATCTTTGGAACCTTTTTCTTGAGATCTTTTGATCACTTTGGGAGGATGGCCATTCGGCCATGCCTAGACCTTGTTCTTATGTATTTTCAACGGTGGAGTTTCTACACACCATAGATTAAGGTGTGGAGCTCTGCTGTACCTCGAGTATTAATGCAATTACTATTGTTCTTCTATTCAATTCCGCTTGTTCTTTGTCCAAGATATCACTTGTTCTTCAACTTGATGAAGGTGATGATTGACGCCCATCACCATTCTCACTCATGAACAAGGTGACTGACAACCATTCTTGTTCTACAAGCATCTGAGGCTTAGTGAATATCTCTTGGATTCCTGATAACACGATGCATGGTTGATCGCCTGACAACCGAGTGCTCGCCTGACAAACGAGCCAACCATTCCGTGAGATCAGAGTCTTCGTGGTATAGGCAAGAACTGATGGCAGCATTCAAGAGAATCCGGAAGGTCTAACCTTGTCTGTGGTATTCTGAGTAGGATTCAATGACTGAATGACTGTGACGTGCTTCAAACTCCTGAGGGCGGGGCGTTAGTGACAGACGCCAAAAGAATCACTGGATTCTATTCCGGTCTGATTGAGAACCGACAGATGAATTCCGCTATGCTGTGACCAGAGCATATGCAATTGTTTTCAATGAGAGGATGGGAGGTAGCTGCTGACAACAGTGAAACCCTACACAAGCTTGCCATGGAAAGGAGTAAGAAGGATTGGATGAAGGCAGTAGGAAAGCAGAGAGACGGAAGGGAAGGCATCTTCATGCGCTTATCTCAAGTTCCTACCAATGAATTACATAAGTATCTCTATCTTTACCTTTGTGTTATTTTCGTTCATCACCATACCCATTTGAGTTTGCCTGACTAAGATTTACAAGATGACCATAGCTTGCTTCAATAGCAACAATCTCCGTGGGATCGACCCTTACTCACGTAAGGTATTACTTGGACGACCCAGTGCACTTGCTGGTTAGTTGTGCGAAGTTGTGTAATGCCATGGTATTGAGCTACCACGTTTCTGGAGCCATTACCGAGGATTATGAGAGTTGTGAAAAAGTATTGTTCACAATTTCGCGCACCAAGTTTTTGGCGCCGTTGCCGGGGATTGTTCAAGTTTTGAGCAAGCTTTTGGTAACAATGCCTGGGATTGTTCAGTTTGGACAACTGACGGTTCATCTTGTTGCTTAGATTAGGTATTTATTTTTTTTCGAAATTCTTGAAGATGAATTTTAGAGTTTCATGATGATTTGTTGAAATCTGGCTGGCTGAGAAGCCATGTCTAATCTGATTGGACCGAGGTTTCAACTTATCACCACAAGAGCTTGTTGATTTTTATCAATCTTGCTTTTGGAGCAGTGATCTGCTAAGGCTTGGCTGGCCTTTGGCCATGTCTAGTGTTTTGGACCGAAGCTTCCTTTGAAAGCTTGGCTGGCTGTGAAGCCATGTCTAATTCCTGGACCGGAGTCTTAGACTAGCATTGCACTGATTCCTGGGATTCTCATTAAGAATTTTGATACCTTTTTCCACTTAATTTTCGAAAAACACAAAAAAATAAAAAAAAATCATAAAAAAACCAAAAATATTTGATGTTTCTTGCTTAAGTCTAGTGTCTCATCTTAAGTTTGGTGTCAATAGCATGCATTCATTCATGTGTCTTAAGGGTCTTCAAGTAATTCTTGATGATTTCTTACTCTGATCTTTGAATTCTTTTGGCTTGAGTGTTTATGTGTCTCATATAGTGTCAGTAGTATACAAACTGCTAAGTTTGGTGTCTTGCATGCATTGTTATTTGATTCTTGTTGCATTTTGATTATTAAAAATCCAAAAATATTTTTAATTTGTGTCTTTTCAAGTCAATAATACAAAGAATTGAAGATTCAGAACATGCTGCAGAGGAATTATACAGAAAAAGCTGAGCATTCAAAAATGCCCAGTGAAGAAGACAGACTGGCGTTTAAACGCCAGCCAGGGCACCTGGTTGGGCGTTTAACGCCCAAAGAGGTAGCATTTTGGGCGTTAAACGCCAGAATGTATACCATTCTGGGCGTTTAACGCCAGGATGGTGCTAAGGGGAAGATTTTGTTTTCAAATCAATTTTTTTCAAGTTTTCAAAGCTTTTCAAAATCAAATCTTTTTCAAATCATATCTTTTCAATCAAATGTTTTCAAAATCAATTTCTTACCTTTTTCAAGGATACTTACTAACAATTAATGATTTGATTGAACATTTTTTGCCTTTTCTGTTGAGGAAGGTTTTATGTTTGAATCATATCTTTTCTTGTTAGGCAAGTCACTAATTTTCAAAATCAAATCTTTTAAAAGTGTTTTCAAAACATATCTTTTAAAATTGTTTTCAAATCATATCTTCTCAATCACATTTTTTTAAACCAATCATATCTTCTTAACCTCATCTTTTTCAAAATAGTTTTCAATCAAATCTTTTTGATTTCTAATTTCAAAATCTTTTTCAAAAATCACTTGATTTCTTTTCCACTTTCAATTTTCGAAAATTATCAATCAACTTTTAAAATGTTTTTAACATCTTTCTAATTAATTTTCGAAAATCCTCTTCCCTCTTTCCCACATCCTTCTATTTATGGAGTACTACTCCTCCTTAATGCATAATTCGAACCCTATCTCATCAAGTTCGAATTCTTCTACCTTCTTTCTTCTATTTTTCTTTTCCTCTGACACTTCAAGGAATCTCTATACTGTGACATAGAGGATTCCACATTTCCTTTTTCTCTTCTCTTTCATATGAGCAGGAGCAGAGACAAAGGCATTTTTGTTGAAGCTGACCCTGAACCTGAGAGAACCTTGAAGTGAAAGCTAAGAGAAGCCAAGGCACAACTCTCTTTAGAGGACCTAACCGAATTCTTCAAAGGAGAAGAACACATGGCAGCCGAAAACAACAACAATGCCAACAATGCAAGGAAGGTGCTGGGTGACTTCACTGCACCTACTCCTGATTTCTATGGGAGAAGCATCTCTATCCCTGCCATTGGAGCAAACAACTTTGAGCTTAAGCCTCAATTAGTTTCTCTAATGCAACAGAATTGCAAGTTCCATGGACTTCCAATGGAAGATCCTCATCAGTTCTTAGCTGAATTCTTGCAAATCTGTGACACAGTCAAGACTAATGGGGTTGACCCTGAAGTCTATAGACTGATGCTATTCCCTTTTGCTGTAAGAGACAGAGCTAGAATATGGTTGGATTCTCAACCTAAAGAAAGCCTGGACTCTTGGGAAAAGCTAGTCAATGCCTTCTTGGCAAAGTTCTTTCCACCACAAAGATGGAGTAAGCTTAGAGTGGAGGTCCAAACCTTCAGACAGAAGGATGGAGAATCCCTCTATGAAGCTTGGGAAAGATACAAACAATTAATCAGAAGATGTCCCTCAGACATGCTTTCTGAATGGAGCATCATAGGTATTTTCTATGATGGTCTCTCTGAACTATCCAAGATGTCTTTGGATAGCTCTGCTGGAGGATCTCTTCATCTGAAGAAGACGCCTACAGAGGCTCAGGAACTAATTGAAATGGTTGCAAATAACCAATTCATGTACACTTCTGAAAGGAATCCTGTGAACAATGGGACTAGTCAGAAGAAAGGAGTTCTTGAGATTGACACTCTGAATGCCATACTGGCTCAGAATAAGATATTGACTCAACAAGTCAATTTGATTTCTCAAAGTCTGTCTGGGATGCAAAATGCACCTGGCAGTACTAAGGAAGCTTCATCTGAGGAAGAAGCTTATGATCCTGAGAACCCTTCAATGGAAGAGGTGAATTACCTAGGAGAACCCTATGGAAACACCTATAATTCTTCATGGAGAAATCACCCAAATTTCTCATGGAAGAATCAAGAGAGACCTCAACAAGGTTTCAATAGCAATAATGGTGGAAGAAACAGGCTTGGCAATAACAAGCCTTTTCCATCATCTTCTCAGCAACAGACAGAGAGTTCTAAGCAGAATACCTCTGACTTAGCAACAATGGTCTCTGATCTAATCAAAACCACTCAAAGTTTCATGAATGAAACAAGGTCCTCCATCAGAAATTTGGAAGGACAAGTGGGACAGCTGAGCAAGAAAATTACTGAACTCCCTCCTAGTACTCTCCCAAGTAATACAGAAGAAAATCCAAAAGGAGAGTGCAAAGCCATAAACATGGCCGAACATGGAGAGGAAAGAGAGGAGGTGGACGCCACTGAGGAAGACCTCAATGGGCGTGCACCAATCTCCTCTGAGTTCCCCAATGAGGAACCATGGGAATCCGAGGCTCAAAATGAGACCATAGAGATTCCATTGGACTTGCTTCTGCCTTTCATGAGCTCTGATGAGTATTCTTCCTCTAAAGAGGATGAGTATGTCACTGAAGAGCAAGTTGCTAAATATCTTGGAGCAATCATGAAGCTAAATGAAAAGTTATTTGGAAATGAGACTTGGGAAGATGAACCTCCCTTGCTCACCAAAGAACTGGATGACTTGTCTAGGCAAAAACTGCCTCGAAAGAGGCAGGATCCTGGGAAGTTTTCTATACCTTGCACCATAGGCACCATGACCTTCAAGAAGGCCTTGTGTGACTTAGGGTCAAGTGTAAACCTCATGCCCCTCTCTGTAATGGAGAAATTAGGGATCTCTGAGGTACAAGCTGCAAGAATCTCATTGGAGATGGCAGACAACTCAAGAAAACAAGCTCATGGACTTGTAAAGAATGTTTTGGTAAAAGTTGAAGACCATTACATCCCTACTGATTTCATAGTCCTAGAGACTGGGAAGTGCATGGATGAATCCATCATCCTTGGTAGACCCTTCCTAGCCACAGCAAAGGCTGTGATTGATGTTGATAGAGGAGAGTTGATCATTCAAGTGAATGAAGAATCCTTGGTGTTTAAGGCCCAAGGACACCCCTCTATCATCATGGAGAGGAAGCATGAAGAGCTTCTCTTAAAACAGAGCCAAGCAGAGCCCCCACAGTCAAACTCTAAGTTTGGTGTTGGGAGGCCACAACCAAACTCTAAGTTTGGTGTTGAACCCCCACATTCAAACTCTAAGTTTAGTGTTGGGAGGTTCCAACACGGTTCTGAGTATTTCTGAGGCTCCATGGGAGTCCTCTGTCAAGCTAATGACATTAAAGAAGCGCTTGTTGGGAGGCAACCCAATGTTTTATAGTTAACTATTTTCTTTTGTTATTCTATCTTTTTTGTAGGTTGATGATCATAAGAAGTCACAAAAACAATGAAAAAAGCAAAAACAGAATGAAAAACAGGAAGAAAAACAGCACACCCTGGAGGAAGATGCTGCTGGCGTTTAAACGCCAGTAAGCCTAGCAGTTGGGCGTTTAACGCCCAGTCTGGCACCATTCTGGGCGTTTAACGCCAGAAAGGGGCACCAGCCCGGCGTTTAACGCCAGAAATGCCTCAAAACGTGATTTTGAGTGCCAATTGGTGCAGGGATGACTTTTCCTTGACACCACAGGATCTGTGGACCCCACAGGACCCCACCACCATTCTCTCTCTTCTTCCCCCATTCACCAATCACCTCAACACCTCTTTCCCAAAAACCCTTCACCTATCAAATCCCATCATTCTCTTCACCACTCACATCCATCCTTCATAAAACCCCACCAACCTCACCCTTCAAATTCAAACCACTTTCCCTCCCAAACCCACCCATAATGGCCGAACCATTACCCCCTCTCTCTCCTATATCTACCCTTCTTCAACCCTTCAGTTTCACACAACCTACACACCACTTTTCCCCCTCTTTGGCCGAACACACCACCATCTCCCTCTTCTTCATTTCTTCTTCTTCTACTCTCTTCTTTCTTCTTTTGTTCGAGGACGAGGAAACATTTTAAGTTTGGTGTGGTAAAAGCATTGCTTTTTCATAACCATTATGGCATCCAAGGCCGGAGAAACCTCTAGAAAGAGGAAAGGGAAGGCAAAAGCTTCCACCTCCGAGTCATGGGAGATGGATAGATTCCTCTCAAGGGTGCATCAAGTCCACTTCTATGAAGTTGTGGCCTTGAAGAAGGTGATCCCCGAGGTCCCCTTTTCACTCAAAAAGGGTGAATATCCGGAGATCCGACATGAGATCCGAAGAAGAGGTTGGGAAGTTCTTACCAACCCCATTCAACAAGTCGGAATCTTGATGGTTCAAGAGTTCTATGCCAATGCATGGATCACCAAGAACCATGACCAAAGTGTGAACCCGAATCCAAAGAATTATCTCACTATGGTTCGGGGGAAATACTTGGATTTTAGTCCGGAAAGTGTGAGGGTGGCGTTCAACTTGCCTATGATGCAAGGAGATGAGCATCCTTATACAAGAAGGGTCAACTTTGATCAAAGGTTGGACCAAGTCCTCACAATCATATGTGAAGAGGGCGCACAATGGAAGCAAGATTCAAGAGGAAAGCCGGTTCAATTGAGAAGGCATGACCTCAAGCCCGTGGCTAGAGGATGGTTAGAGTTCATACAACGCTCAATCATTCCCACTAGCAACCGGTCCGAAGTTATCATAGACCGGGCTATCATGATCCATAGCATCATGATTGGAGAAGAAGTGGAAGTTCATGAGGTTATAGCCCAAGAACTCTACAAGGTGGCGGATAAGTCCTCTACCTTAGCAAGGTTAGCCTTTCCTCACCTCATTTGTCACCTCTGTTATTCAGTTGGAGTTGACATAGAGGGAGACATCACCATTGATGAGGATAAGCCCATTACCAAGAAAAGGATGGAGCACACAAGAGACCCCTCTCATCATGAGATCCCTGAGATTCCTCAAGGGATGCACTTTCCTCCACAAAACTATTGGGAGCAACTAAACACCTCCCTAGGAGAATTGAGTTCCAACATGGGACAACTAAGGATGGAGCATCAAGAACACTCCATCATCCTTCATGAAATTAGAGAAGACCAAAGAATCATGAGGGAGGAGCAACAAAGACAAGGAAGAGACATTGAGGAGCTCAAGCACTCCATAGGACCTTCAAGAGGAAGGAAGAGCCGCCATCACTAAGGTGGACCCGTTCCTTGATTTCCTTGTTTTTATTCTTCTGTTTTTCGAATTTTAAGTGCTTATGTTTGTCCATGTTTGTGTCTTATGATCATTAGTGTCTTAGTGTCTATGCCTTAAATTTATGAATGTCCTATGAATCCATCACCTTTCTTGAATAAAAACGTGCTTAATTGAAAAGGAAAGAAGTGCATGAATTCTGAATTTTATAATAGTTTAATTATTTTGATGTGGTGGCATTACTTCTGTTCTCTGAATGTATGCTTAAACAGTGCATATGTCTTTTGAATTTGTGGTTCATGAATGTTGGCTCTTGAAAGAATGATGAAAAAGGAGACATGTTACTGAGGATCTGAAAAATCATTAAAAATGATTCTTGAAGCAAGAAAAAGCAGTGAATACAAAAAAAAAAGGGGGGAGCAAACGAAAAAAAAAAACCGAAAAAAAAAGAAAGAAAAAAAAAGAATAAGAGTTGTGATCCAAGGCAAATAAGAGTGTGCTTAAGAACCCTGGACACCTCTAATTGGGGACTTTAGCAAAGCTGAGTCACAATCTGAAAAGGTTCACCCAATTATGTGTCTGTGGCATGTATGTATCCGGTGGTAATACTGGAAGACAGAGTGCTTTGGGCCACGGCCAAGACTCAACAAAGTAGCTGTGTTCAAGAATCATCATACTTAATTAGGAGAATCATTAACACTATCTGGATTCTAAGTTCCTAAAGAAGTCAATCATTCTGAATTTCAAAGGATAGAGTGAGATGCCAAAACTATTCAGAGGCAAAAAGTAAAAGCCCCGCTCATCTAATTAATACTGATCTTCATAGATGTTTTTGGAGTTCATTGCATATTCTCTTCTTTTTATCTTATTTGATCTTCAGTTGCTTGGGGACAAGCAACAATTTAAGTTTGGTGTTGTGATGAGCGGATAATTTGTATACTTTTTGGCATTGTTTTTAGTATGTTTTTGGTATGATCTAGTTAGTTTTTAGTATATTTTTATTAGTTTTTAGTTAAAATTCACTTTTTTGGACTTTACTATGAGTTTGTGTGTTTTTCTGTGATTTCAGGTATTTTCTGGCTGAAATTGAGGGTCCTGAGCAAAAATCTGATCCAGAGACTGAAAAGGACTGCAGATGCTGTTGGATTCTGACCTCCCTGCACTCGAAGTGGATTTTCTGGAGCTACAAAAGCCCAATTGGCGCGCTCTCAACGGCGTTGGAAAGTAGACATCCTGGGCTTTCCAGCAATATATAATAGTCCATACTTTGCCCAAGATTTGATGGCCCAAACCGGCGTTCAAAGTCACCTCAAGAAATCCCAGCGTTAAACGCTGGAACTGGCACCAAAGCTGGCATTTAACTCCAAGAAGAGTCTCTGCACGAAAAATGCTTCATTGCTCAGCCCAAGCACACACCAAGTGGGCCCGGAAGTGGATTTTTATGTCATTTACTCATTTCTGTACACCTTAGGCTACTAGTTTCTATAAGTAGGACCTTTTACTATTGTATTAGAATCGACGGATCTTTGGAACCTTTTTCTTGAGATCTTTTGATCACTTTGGGAGGCTGGCCATTCGGCCATGCCTAGACCTTGTTCTTATGTATTTTCAACGGTGGAGTTTCTACACACCATAGATTAAGGTGTGGAGCTCTGCTGTACCTCGAGTATTAATGCAATTACTATTGTTCTTCTATTCAATTCCGCTTGTTCTTTGTCCAAGATATCACTTGTTCTTCAACTTGATGAAGGTGATGATTGACGCCCATCACCATTCTCACTCATGAACAAGGTGACTGACAACCATTCTTGTTCTACAAGCATCTGAGGCTTAGTGAATATCTCTTGGATTCCTGATAACACGATGCATGGTTGATCGCCTGACAACCGAGTGCTCGCCTGACAAACGAGCCAACCATTCCGTGAGATCAGAGTCTTCGTGGTATAGGCAAGAACTGATGGCAGCATTCAAGAGAATCCGGAAGGTCTAACCTTGTCTATGGTATTCTGAGTAGGATTCAATGACTGAATGACTATGACGTGCTTTAAACTCCTGAGGGCGGGGCGTTAGTGACAGACGCCAAAAGAATCACTGGATTCTATTCCGGTCTGATTGAGAACCGACAGATGAATTCCGCTATGCTGTGACCAGAGCATATGCAATTGTTTTCAATGAGAGGATGGGAGGTAGCTGCTGACAACAGTGAAACCCTACACAAGCTTGCCATGGAAAGGAGTAAGAAGGATTGGATGAAGGCAGTAGGAAAGCAGAGAGACGGAAGGGAAGGCATCTTCATGCGCTTATCTGAAGTTCCTACCAATGAATTACATAAGTATCTCTATCTTTACCTTTGTGTTATTTTCGTTCATCACCATATCCATTTGAGTTTGCCTGACTAAGATTTACAAGATGACCATAGCTTGCTTCAATAGCAACAATCTCCGTGGGATCGACCCTTACTCACGTAAGGTATTTCTTGGACGACCCAGTGCACTTGCTGGTTAGTTGTGCGAAGTTGTGTAATGCCATGGTATTGAGCTACCACGTTTCTGGAGCCATTACCGAGGATTATGAGAGTTGTGAAAAAGTATTGTTCACAATTTCGCGCACCAATGTCTTAGTGAAGGTTGAAGGCCTTTACATCCTTGCTGACTTCATAATCCTAGACACTAGGAAGGATGAGGATGAATCCATCATCCTTGGAAGACCCTTCCTAACCACAGCAAGGGTTGTAATTGATGTGGACAGAGGAGAGTTAGTCCTTCAATTGAATGAGGACTACCTTGTGTTTAAGGCTCAAGAATCTTCCTTTGTAAACATGGAGAAGAAGCATGAAAAGCTTCATCCAATTCTCTCCATACAGAGTCAAGCAGAGTCCCCACATTCAAACTCTAATTTTGGTGTTGGGAGGCCACAATCATGCTCTGAGTACCTGTGAAGCTCTGTAAGAGCTTCCTATCAAGCTATTGACATTAAAGAAGCGCTTGTTGGGAGGCAACCCAATTTTATTTATCTATTTTAATTACTTTTCCATTTCAATTTCCATTGTTAGTTTTGTTTTCTTTTGGTTGATGATCATGTGGAGTCACAAAACAGCTGCAGAATTAAAGTGGAATCAAAAACGGCATCAAAAAATAGCACACCTTGGAGGACAGGCTTACTGGCGTTTAAACGCCAGTAAGGATAGCAGAATGGGCGTTTAACGCACAGTCTAGCAGCATTCTGGGTGTTAAATGCCGAAATTGGCAGACAGACTGACGTTTAACGCCAGAAAAGGGTGTCTGGTGTCTGGCTGGCGTTAAACGCCAGAAGGGGGCATCAGCCTGGCGTTTAAAGCCTGGAAAGGCAACAGACTGGCGTTTAAACGCCAGAAAGGGCTGTCCAGGGGGCGTTTACACGCCAGAATGGTGTAGGGATGAGAAACCCTGGACACCTCAAGATTTGTGGACCCCGTAGGATCCCCACCTACTCCAACTCACGCTCTCTCCTCTTCACACCTTTCCATCACACTCTTTCCCAAATACCATTCACCTATCAAATCCTACCATCTTCCCCATAATCTCTTCACCACTCACATTCATCCACTATTCCCCAAAAAACCATCATAAAACCCCACCTACCTCACCATTGAAATTCAAAACATTTCCCTCCCAAACCCACCCCTTTTCACACAGATCCCCCTCTCCCTTACCCTATAAATACCCCTCCTTACTCTTCCACTTTCACACATCACAAACACTTCATCACCCCCTTGGTCGAACCATTCATACCCTTCTATATCCTCCATTTCTTCTTCTTCTCCTCTTTTCTTTCTTTTTTTTGCTCGAGGACGAGCAAACCTTTTAAGTTTGGTGTGGGAAAAAGCTCTAGTTTTTATTTTTCCATAACCATTAATGGCACCTAGGTTCGGAGAAATCTCTAGAAAGAGGAAATGGAAGGCAGTTGCTTCCACCTCCGAGTCATGGAAGATGGAGAGATTCATCTCAAAGGTCCATCAAAACCACTTCTATGAAGTTGTGGCCAAGAAAAAGGTGATCCCCGAGGTCCCCTTCATGCTCAAAAAGAGTGAATATCCGGAGATCCGACGTGAGGTTCGGAGAAGAGTTTGGGAAATTCTCACCAACCCCATCTAACAAGTCAGAATCTAAATGGTTCAAGAGTTTTATGCTAATGCATAGATCACTAAGAACAATGATCAAAGTGTGAACCCGAATCCAAAGAATTGGCTCACAATGGTTCGGGGGAAATACTTGGATTTCAGTCCAGAAACTGTGAGGTTGGCATTCAACTTGCCAATGATGCAAGGAGATCCTCATCCTTTCACTAGAAGGGTCAACTTTGATCAAAATTTAGACCAAGTCCTCATGTATATCTGTGTGGAAGGAGCCCAATGGAAGAGAGACTCCAAAGGCAAGCCGGTTCAACTGAGAAGGCCAGACCTCAAACCCGTGGCTAGAGGATGGTTGGAGTTCATCCAACGCTCTATTATTCCTACTAGCAACCGATCCGAAGTAACTGTGGATCGGGCTATCATGATCCATAGTACCATGATTGGAGAGGAAGTGGAAGTTCAGATGAACGAAATTTTGTATGTCGATATAGAATTTAGTAGTGAATACAATCGTGAGTATAGTCTAATCGACACTTAAATCTCACATCAAACAATTCTACAATCTATAATCGAGAGTATTAATCCTGAGTCGTCCTCCCTTGGACTTGCATTAGAGTGCTCATTATTGCTTAGGAGGTCAAAGTCTTTTGTGATTTTTAAGAGTTGGTATGAGAGTGCAAGCTAACAAAGAGTAAACAACAAAAAAACAATATTAAAGAACTTGGCCAAGGATGAGCATTGGAAGTTCCATCACAATAGCTTCCTTCAATTATGATAACAATTGAGTCTTGCTTCACTTAGTTAACCCCTAATTATGGAGGAGATTCAAGTGAAAGTAAATAGCTTGAGTCACAAGTCCTAGCTTCACCCTAGGTTATGCTAGCTTTAGTGCACTCCAAGTCAATTAGCAACTCTTAATTCTCAATCAACAATTGAAATCCACTATTCAAGTATCTCCAATAGTTCAATCCTTAAGCCAAGTGAAAGAATTTTACTCCATGGCTAGTGTTATCATTTTATCAAACATGTGGTGAGCATTCATAAGAGGCATTATGAAATTTAGATGAAGAGTTGAATTCAAGAGATCTAAATCACATAATCATCAACAATTGCACAATTGCAAGTAAATGGATATGAAAATACCTCAATTCACTAGTCCAAATCCAAGTAACAAAGTCAAAGCTAGATCTAAAGTGAGAGGATCAAAAGAACACAAATTGAGAATAGGAGAAGAGTAGATCTACTAATTGCATCAAAGTAAAAGTGAATTACAATGGATCTCACCAAGAGAATCAAAGGAGAATTGCAATAGAGAATGAAATCCTAGAGAGAAGTTGGAGGTTCTCTCTCTACCCAAAATATAACCAACTCGAGGAAAATATCTAAGAAAAAGTAAAAATGAGTGAATCCCCCCAAACCCTTCAATCCTTGGCCTTCTTAAGCTTTTCCCGCCAAAGCTCTACCCCAAAACAGGGTCTCTAACTTGCCTCCACGCTCTGGTCACGTGCTTTCTTAAAAAAATCATGTGTGGCCATCGGCGCGTATGCGCACAGTACACATACGCGCCGCTGAGGTAATTGCAATCCGTGCGCAGGCATAAGGTGCACGGGCGCGCTCATGAGGATCATGGCCGAGCCGCTAAACGCGCCAGCTCGTAGCTTGGCTCCTGGATTTGGCTCCTAGCGGCGCGAATCTGCACAGACTCGCCATGTGTGCGTGCGTGCCGCTGCTGAAATTTCCAAAGCTCAAATTTTTCATGCTCCTTTCCTATATGTGTGCTCCCATTCTCTCCTCCAAGTCATCCTTGCCCTATAAACTCTGAAACCACTTAACACACGGATCACGGCATCGAATGATACTAAAGGAGGATTTAAAATATATCTAATTTAGTGCAAAGAAAGCATGTTTTCATCCATGAGGCAAAATTGGGAAAGGAACACAAAATCATGCATTTTTATATCAATGAGTGCGTATGATCATTGATAAAACCCTCAAAATATATACAAGATAAACCTTAAAAATAGAGTTTATCAACCTCCTCACACTTAGATTATAGCATGTCCTCACGCTTAGAGAAAAGTAAAAGACCAAAGAATCACAAAGGCAAGAGATTCATGATATACAATCTACTTACATGAATGCAACTAAGATGGGTGCTACTATCCACTTGGTCACAAGCAAATCGATCTTCTTAGGATACATTCAAGCACATAGGACAAGATGGTGGGTAATGCATGAAATCTACCAATTTTAATCATCAAAGCGAGATATACGCAACTTGCATGAAGAACTCTCGTGAGAGCCGGGAAGAAGGACTTGAGCTTCGAATCCTCACCTGAAGTGTTTGCACTCTGTCCACTCGGTGTATCGGGTTAATCACTTAATTCTCCCCTATTTCATGCTCTTCCAAAATTTGTTCTTCCTCTAACAATCAACAGTTGTTGGATGCATGCGTACATATATCATGAGGTTTTTCCTAGGTGGTAATGGGGTTAAGGTCAAGGTAGGGTTATATATTTGGCTAAGTGGACTAAAAATTGAATCTTTTGATTAACCTAAGCTTCCCACCTAGCCTATATAACATCCTATACAATTATATACTAGTCTAACTACCCATTCCTCACTTTTCACATACTCATGCATTCTCTTTTTGCTTTATAACACATATGCATTGACTTTTTATTAAACTTTACTTTGGGGCATTTTTTTTCGTCCCCTTTTTATTACTTTTTTTTCTCTTTTTTTCTTTTCCACATTTTTTTCCTTTTTCTTTTATTTTTCTCTTTTTTTTTCAACTATATACAAGAACATCAATGCATAAGGTCTAACATTTTGATCAATACATAAGTATGTACCCGATTCCCAAATATAGAAATACAAAACAAATACATCCTTTTACCTCAACCAATATCCCACCTTGCTTCCCCACACTTGAATAACACACACACACTAGCCTAAGCTAATCAAAGATCCACATAGGGACATTCATGGTTTTTCGCTTCTTGGCTTATAATGTGCTAGAATTAAGAATGAGTGGGTTAAGCGTAGGCTCAAAGTTGGTTGCAAAGGTTGTTCATATGGTAAGGCCATTTGGGAAGTGGCTAAGTGAATTGATGGCCTCAATCATATACATGCATTTATACATACAATAATGGACATATAGAGTCAAACAAAGTAAGGATCACAACCATAGAGAGAGAACAATGCACACAAAAAGGAGGATAAGTGGCTATAAGATGTAGCCAGGCAATAAGGCTCAAAACTCACTTGCTTGTGCTCTTAACTCAAAATTCATGTTCCAAAGTACAATCTTCAACAAGCTTGGCATCAAAAGTTTTTTCAAAATTGGTAGGGTTTTGCCCTAAAATTTTCGTTTCCAAGGAAAGAACTCATTACTCCAACCAAGTAGACTTATCATGCAATTGGTGTCAAAGAAAACCTAATCATGTAACCTATCCTAACTAACAAAGAGATTCAAAAGTTTATTCGGGTGTTATCTACGGAGATCAGTCGACCGACCTCCCCACACTTAAAACTTAGCACGGTCCTCCGTGCTATGAGTGATGCGCAATGGGTGGCCGGATCCGGAATGTCCTTCATCTCCCTCATCAGTGCTAACTCTACTTGAGGTTGCAGTGGACGTGGAGATATCCGGTTCCTCCATAAGTGGGGTGACAATACTTAGAAGCTTCTTCATGTGAGCATATCGACGTTGGTTTCGCCGTTCATAACTGATAAACCACTATTTTATGATTTATCTTGTGCTCAATTGAAAGATTTTATCAATTCTTCACCCACTTATTCATATGAATTCGCATGGTTTTACAATTCCTTCCTTATGACATGACAAATGTGAAAACATGGTTCCTATGCTTTAGAAATATTAAATTTAATTATCCTTTATTACCATTTGATGCCGTGATCTGTGTGTTGAGTACTTTCAGGCTTTATAGGGCAGGAATGGCTTAAAGGATGGAAAGGAAACATACAAAAATGGAAGGAAAGCATCAAATGGAGTTTTTGGAGAAACTGAAAGCAACGCGAACGCGTGGACGACACGAACGCGTGCTTTGCGTAAACTGGCATCTGCGCGAACGCGTGCATGACGCGAACGGGTGACTCGCGCGAAACACAACTGACGCGGACGCGTGACTGACGCGGCCGCGTGTAAAAGCAAAACTCCAGATGACGCGACCGCGTGACCCATGTGGACGCATGACGTGCGCGATCTGCAGAATTTACAGAAGTCGCCCCAGTGATTGCTGGACCCTTTTCGGTCCAAATCCAAGCCCAGAAAACACAGATTAGAGGCTATAAAGTGGGGGAATGCATCAATTCATGATCATTCATTCATAATTCACAATTTTTGTTCTTAGATGTAGTTTTTAGAGAGAGAGATTCTCTCCTCTCTCTTAGGATTAGGATTAGGATTTCTATTAGGAGTAGGATTTCATCTTCTTCAATCACAGGTTCAATATTCCTTTATTTTGATTTTCTTCTACTTTTAGATATTTTAATGCTTTTATTTATTCATGACTTATGTTGCCAAATTGGCTTATGAACTTTTCATGTTAAGATTTTCTTAATTAATATAATTTGAGGTATTTCAGACTCATGATTGTTTTGCTCTATTTATGATTTATTTTCCCTTTTGGCCTTGGTTAATTAATTGGTAACACTTAAGTTATCAAATTCAGCAGTGGTTGAAATTGGCAATTGCTGATTGATTTGGATTGCTCTAAAGTTGACTAGGACTTGAGGATCAATTTAATCAGTCCACTTGACTTTCCTTTATTTAATAAGGTATAACTAAGCGGGATTAAAACCCAATTCTCATTACACCTAATAAGGATAACTAGGATAGGAATTCTAGTTCTCATAACTTGCCAAGAGTTTTCTTAATTATTAATTTATTTTTCTTGTCATTTAAATTACTTGTTCCTTATTTCAAAAACCCAAAAATATTGTTTTCCATAACCAATAATAAAACACACTTCCCTGCAATTCCTTGAGAAGACGACCAGAGGTTTGAATACTTCAGTTTATAAATTTTCTTGGGTTTTTACTTGTAACAACCAACGTTTGTACGAAAGGATTTTCTGCTGGTTTAGACGCTATACTTACAACGCGATTATATTTGTGAATTTCTTTACCGATAGAAAATCCGATCGTCAAAATGGCGCCGTTGCCGGGGAATTGTAAACGTGTGCCTTATTATTGGTTATTGTAAATATTTTTCTTTTACTTGTTTATTTGTTTTTGTTTTCCCTTTTTATTTCTATTAGCTACTATGAGTTCCCACCCCTCTCGCTTTGAGTTTGGTTCTAATTTTGTTGAAAGGAATGGAAGCTATAATAGGAACATGCATCAAGGTCAAGGCAATCAAAGATGGACGGAGCCGCGAGGATCTGATCAACCCTTTAGGCAACAACACCTTCCATGACACCATGGACGAAGACCATTCTATAATAAATGCCAAGACAATAGATATGGTGGACCCCCTTGTAGTTACCAACAAGCCCCATCATATGTCAATGAACCACCTCCTCAACATAACTTTGAACCACCATACTCACAAGCCACCTACAACCATTCACCTCCATATGACCCTAATCCTTATCCACCCTAATTCCAATCCAATTACTCCCAAGAACCACCACCTCCCTATGTACCATGTCCATATCCATCACCTCAAAAATCAAGGGAGCGTTTCAAGGAAACAGTGGAAAGACTTAATGCAACCCTTCACCAACTGGACCAAGAAATAAATTGATTACCTTCCCAACGTTCAGACACTCAAGGAACTTCCATAGCTTCATGTGGACAATCAAATGAAGAACGTAGCATGAAGGAGATATTAGAAATTCCAGTGGACAATAAGGAGCATGACTTTGTACTGGAATAATTGGAGGAAGCCCAAATTATCCAAGAAGAAGAAGTATTGGTTGAAGATTTAGGAGATGCTGAACCTCCATAGGAATCCAGAGTTGTGGAAAATTCCGTCAAGGACGTTACAATTAATGCTAAGGAGGACAGTGCACAACCCCCAAAGCAGGTATCTTATG
Source organism: Arachis stenosperma (assembly GCF_014773155.1). NCBI lineage: Eukaryota > Viridiplantae > Streptophyta > Magnoliopsida > Fabales > Fabaceae > Arachis > Arachis stenosperma. Next base: position 45,395,817 of record NC_080379.1, on the reverse strand, counting down.
AATAACTGGACGGAACAACCCGAGACGCGAGTTTCCTTGATAATGATAATCACTGATGTGTGGAAAACGATCCAACACAAAACTCACCGGCAAGTGTACCGGGTCGCATCAAGTAATAATAACTCACATGAGTGAGGTCGATCCCACAGGGATTGAAGGATTGAGCAATTTTAGTTTAGTGGGTGATTTAGTCAAGCGAATCTAGTTTTGGTTGAGTGATTTGTGTTTAACAAGAAGTAAATGACAGTAAATGTAAAGGGGGAAGGGAGAAGTGCAGTAAATTAAAGAACAGGAAAGTAAATTTGCAGAAACTTAAAGAACAAGAAAGTAAATGACTGAAACTTAAAGTGCAAGAAATGTAAATTGCAGTAACTTAAATGGCAAGAAATATAAATTGCTTGAATGTAAAAGGGGTTTGAGGACTGGGATTGCAAAATCTAAACCAAGAGAAAGTAAATTGCAACAATTAAGAGAGCAAAAATTGAATCAGAAGTAATGAGCATTCAAACAGAAAGGAAATAAGGTGTAGCAGAGGTTCACAGAGGAACCAAAAGTAAAATTGGGTCTCAGGTCTCAAGAGACTAGGTAGCAGAGCCTAGATCTCTATTTGCCTTCCTAGATCCAAGTTAACAAAGCAATTGACAGAAAATTAAAGAAGAAGCAATAGAAGAACAGAAATAAAATTTAATTATGCAGAAAACAAATTGAAAAGAGTTTGAATGGGAATTGAGACAGAATTTCCTCAATTTCACACACCCAATACTCAGAAACAGAAGATTAGAAGTGCTCAGGCAAGAATGAGGAAGAAGAGAGATCAATTCTCCTCCCCAATTCTCAGAATTCTCAGTAAAGTTCCAAAAAAACTCAAAATAAAAGTGAAAATTCAAAGCTCAAAGTAAAAGTGCAAAATTCAAAAGCTAAGCAAAAAGTCCTAATTACATCAAACTAACTCCTATTTATACACTTTCTATTCTTGGATTTTTGGATTTGGATGGGCTTTTGAATTGGTGAAGAAATGAATTAAAATGGGATTTTAATTTGAATTTTCGGCCCATGAGAAGTTGCTCCCAGGAGGCTGCCCTGCCCTTGTGGAGGGCAGGGCAGAAAATGTTCGTGCGCCCCTGGTGCGTGCTTGTTGGTGAGAGTTGGTGCTGCAGGATGCTGCCCTGCCCTCGCGGAGGGCAGGGCAGAAAAAATTGGTGCGCTAGAATTGTGCCACGGTGCGCTGCTAGTGCTGCCAGATGATGCTGCGGTGCGCCAGAAGGGTGCCTTGGTGCGCCAGAATTGTGCACCAACAAAATGCTGCCCTGCCCTCGCGGAGGGCAGGGCAGTGTTTTCACTTTGATGTCCCAAGTTCGAACCATGGCCGAAACACACGCTACTTAATTTCCTTGGCTTTCTTGGCACCAAAGTAAGGCCTAGTTTCTTGCTTTCTCATGGCCCTTAAAGATGCCTTTCGTTCCTGCCTCAATTTTGCGCCAAATATGGATTGCTATATATCGTTGGAAAGCTCTGAATGTCAGCTTTCCAACGCAACTGGAAGCACATCAATCGGACGTCTGTAGCTCAAGTTATAGCCCTTTGAAGGAGGCATGGTCATGCTATGAGCGCCCAGATTTTAACTTAGCCAAAATTTGCTTCATCCTCACTTTGCTTCATTATGATTCTGCCCTGCCCTTGGCAAGGGCAGGGCAGTGTGCGTGCTGGGTGTTTTCCTCTTTGATTTTGTCATGGGCCACGCTTTTAAAAGCGTGGCCTAAGGCTCCAAAGTGTACCCCAACTTCAAAGTGTACCCCAAAGCTCTTTTTTCTCCTTTTTTTGTGCTTCTTTGCTTCTTTTTCTTCTTATTTCCTACAAGATTTATAAAATTAAAATATCAAGAAATATATCATTTAAGTACAAAAAGCATTCAATATTTAAGCACAAATCATCAATTTCTTGTATGAAAAAGCATAGAAAATGGGTATATGATGACATGTCATCACAACACCAAACTTAAATCTTGCTTGTCCCCAAGCAAGAAAAGAATCATGCAATAAAGATTGACAATCCAAGGTAAGAAGAATAGCAACTCAATGTTCATGGCAAGCTAGGTTTCTATGCATGCTACAATTACAAAAGAGATGTAAATGATTGATGCTTCTATCTAGCTTATTTTATGAAATCTTTTTCTTATAATTCTTCCTTGAAACAAGCTTTTGATTTTTTTTTTCTCCTTTTGGGTGCTTTGCCCCATGAGTTAATAACAAAGCTACGACTTCTAAATGCTTTGTTTTCAAGTATTACCACTTGATACATAAGCACCACAAGCATTTAATTAGAGGACTTCATTAAGCTCATTTTTCTTTTCTTTTCTTGACTCTCTAATCATTGATGCTCAGAGCCTTGAGCTTTGAGGGAGTGCTTTTGCACTTGAGCCTAGCCTTGACTTCTAAGTGTTTTGTTTTCAAGCATTTGGCTTGATACATAAACACCACAAGCACTTAGCAAATAAATTGCCATTGGTACTCAGAGCCTTCAGCTTTCTCATTCTTTCCCTTTTTTTTCTTGCTTTAATTGTATTTGCTTCTTCAAGGTTTTCATGATTTCAAAAGATTTCACAAAATGTACTAGATGAAAAACTTCAATTAAATAAAATCCAATGCAATTGAGCAACAATCAATCATACTAGCTTTCCAATACTTGTGTGCACATGCTAAATTCTTCTTTAATTCCTTGTTTGTTTATGATCATGATGCTTTTTTTTGCTTTTGGATTCACAAAACTCAAGTTGGTAGTCATAATGTCACAACAACATGTTTCAAACCAAATTCAAGCTATGCTTAGTCATACCACACATGCCTAAAGAGAATATAAAGACAATCATGCAATTTAGAGTGCTGGAAATAAATTAGAAGAAAAGGAACTCTACAACCTTGTAGTTCATCTTCATTATTGTTGTCCTTTTTCCTCTATTCTTCCTCTTTCCCTTGCCAAACTCAAAATGCTTGCTCATCCTCAAGCAACGATTAGAACAATGGCTATGGGGCTAAGATAGATCATGAATGTCTCACATAATGAAATGTTAGCGTTACATGTGTTGCAAGCAAGCAAAAATGAAAAATAACAATCAAGGCACAAGAGACAGCGACATTTTGATTGCAAGCATAAGAAGGTGAGCACAATACATTGCATAAAAGATAAGTGGCACACCAAACTTAGTGTGACACTTTCACTTGGGATTAATGCAAGTATCTAGTAAAGATTGGAAGCAAATTTTTTTATTGCATAGCAACACCAAACTTAGAATGCAATCATATGTCAATTTTATTTAAAACAAAACTAAATGAAACTGTTGTATGTTAAAGACAATCACCAAGCCAATAATCTGTCATGAATAAAGCTCTCTTGGTAATGTATTAACAAACACCGTAAATAAGCAAACTAAAATGAAAGCATTAAAAACAAAGAATTAACTAAAGTAAACAGAATAACAAAATATCAAACTAAAAGAAAATTAAAACACTGCAAAGACATTATGGTTATGCAGACAAGTGGTGTTGTTGAATGATTTGCATAGAAAAATAGGTGGCACACCAAACTTAAAATCTTGGTGTGTCACTTTCATTTTTTGATTTGATGCAATCATCCAAAAAGATTGAAAATGTGTTGCATAGCAACACCAAACTTAGAATGTAACCATATGCCAATTTATTGAATTTAAACAAAGTAAAGAAAGAAAACAAAGCAGAGAAGAGAAATTATACCTACGGTTGGGTTACCTCCCAACAAGTGCTCTTTTAGTGTCATTAGCTTGACATGTTGTTCTTCACTTTCTTCCTCTTCTTCCAGTTTGTTAAGAGAAATGACCTCAAAGGAGGGAAAGATTCAGCTAGTGTCCCTTGTCTTGGCCTTTCCTCAGCAAGCTTCCTTTTGCAAATGACTTGATTGGTCTTGCTTGCTGGATTAGGGACAAAATTGGTGTTCTTGTTAGTTGCCTTCACTTCTTTGAATTCAAGACTTGGTTATTGTGTGATTATTGGAGTTTTGTATTCATCCAGGGCTTTTTGCATTGGTGGTTCCATGAGCTTTTCTTCTATGTACTTCTCTGCTTCACTTGAGTTTGACTTCTCTTGAGTATCCTCCTCACTAGCTTGTTCTTCCACTTCCTCTTTTACACTCAACATTTGCTTTAATAGCTCTTTCATGGAGGAGGTTTGTTGATTTTCCCAAGCTTTCTTCATCTCCTCTTCATATTTTTCGATCAGTGTTGAGCATCTTTTGTCCAGGGGAGTTTGAGGAGGTTGTGAGTGTTCAGGTTCTCTTGTCATCTCAAGTGCAGTTTTAGGTTCAAATGTTTCCACCACCTCTTCCTTCTTTGCAATTTCACTTGATGCAGTAGCCTCTTCCTCTTGTTTTTCCTCCTTTTTCGTTGCACTCACCACTTGAGCTACGTGCACTTCCATGTTTGTGAAGAAGTTTTCTTTTCTTTTCCAGAATTTCTTTGTCTCATCCTCATATTTTTTGAACATGGACTCAAGCTTTGAGAGCCTTGAGTGGTTCATGGAAGTTTGTGTGGGTGGTGAGTTTTGAAAGGGGCTTTCTGTTGAAGTATGGTCAAGTGATGATGTGTTTGGATGAATATCACATGGAGCACTAGAATTCCCTTCCCAGCCACTGTTAGAATCATGACTTGCATCATTTTGTGGTGGAGGGAAATATCCCATATGATTTTCTTTCTCATCTTGTGGTTCTGAAGCATAGCTCCATGAATTGGAGTGCCCAGAATTTGAAGTTTCCTGGTGATATTCCCAACCACCATTAGAGATTGGTGATGGTGGGTGATATCCCATAAAATTTTGTTTGACCATAAGATGAGTTGAACTCCATTTGTATTTTGTAAACATCAATGAAATTTGAAATTCATGTCATATAGAAAGAATTTCTTAGTGAGGCAATAACTCAAACACCTTGGTTTCAAACTAAAACAGAAAACAAAAAGAAAATGCTTGATCTAGACTTCTCACCCACTTAATCATTGTTGATCTAATCAATCCCCGGCAACGGCGCCAAAAACTTGATGTGTGGAAAACGATCCAACACAAAACTCACCGGCAAGTGTACCGGGTCGCATCAAGTAATAATAACTCACATGAGTGAGGTCGATCCCACAGGGATTGAAGGATTAAGCAATTTTAGTTTAGTGGGTGATTTAGTCAAGCGAATCTAGTTTTGGTTGAGTGATTTGTGTTTAACAAGAAGTAAATGACAGTAAATGTAAAGGGGGAAGGGAGAAGTGCAGTAAATTAAAGAACGGGAAAGTAAATTTGCAGAAACTTAAAGAACAAGAAAGTAAATGACTGAAACTTAAAGTGCAAGAAATGTAAATTGCAGTAACTTAAATGGCAAGAAATATAAATTGCTTGAATGTAAAAGGGGTTTGAGGACTGGGATTGCAAAATCTAAACCAAGAGAAAGTAAATTGCAACAATTAAGAGAGCAAAAATTGAATCAGAAGCAATGAGCATTCAAACAGAAAGGAAATAAGGTGTAGCAGAGGTTCACAGAGGAACCAAAAGTAAAATTGGGTCTCAGGTCTCAAGAGACTAGGTAGCAGAGCCTAGATCTCTATTTGCCTTCCTAGATCCAAGTTAACAAAGCAATTGACAGAAAATTAAAGAAGAAGCAATAGAAGAACAGAAATAAAATTTAATTATGCAGAAAACAAATTGAAAAGAGTTTGAATGGGAATTGAGACAGAATTTCCTCAATTTCACACACCCAATACTCAGAAACAGAAGATTAGAAGTGCTCAGGCAAGAATGAGGAAGAAGAGAGATCAATTCTCCTCCCCAATTCTCAGAATTCTCAGTAAAGTTCCAAAAAAACTCAAAATAAAAGTGAAAATTCAAAGCTCAAAGTAAAAGTGCAAAATTCAAAAGCTAAGCAAAAAGTCCTAATTACATCAAACTAACTCCTATTTATACACTTTCTATTCTTGGATTTTTGGATTTGGATGGGCTTTTGAATTGGTGAAGAAATGAATTAAAATGGGATTTTAATTTGAATTTTCGGCCCATGAGAAGTTGCTCCCAGGAGGCTGCCCTGCCCTTGTGGAGGGCAGGGCAGAAAATGTTCGTGCGCCCTTGGTGCGTGCTTGTTGGTGAGAGTTGGTGCTGCAGGATGCTGCCCTGCCCTCGCGGAGGGCAGGGCAAAAAAAATTGGTGCGCCAGAATTGTGCCACGGTGCGCTGCTGGTGCTGCCAGATGATGCTGCGGTGCGCCAGAAGGGTGCCTTGGTGCGCCAGAATTGTGCACCAACAAAATGCTGCCCTGCCCTCGCGGAGGGCAGGGCAGTGTTTTCACTTTGATGTCCCAAGTACGAACCATGGCCGAAACACACGCTACTTAATTTCCTTGGCTTTCATGGCACCAAAGTAAGGCCTAGTTTCTTGCTTTCTCATGGCCCTTAAAGATGCCTTTTGTTCCTGCCTCAATTTTGCGCCAAATATAGATTGCTATATATCGTTGGAAAGCTCTGAATGTCAGCTTTCCAACGCAACTGGAAGCACATCAATCGGACGTCTGTAGCTCAAGTTATAGCCCTTTGAAGGAGGCATGGTCATGCTGTGAGCGCCCAGATTTTAACTTAGCCAAAATTTGCTTCATCCTCACTTTGCTTCATTATGATTCTGCCCTGCCCTTAGCAAGGGCAGGGCAGTGTGCGTGCTGGGTGTTTTCCTCTTTGATTTTGTCATGGGCCACGCTTTTAAAAGCGTGGCCTAAGGCTCCAAAGTGTACCCCAACTTCAAAGTGTACCCCAAAGCTCTTTTTTTCTCCTTTTTTTGTGCTTCTTTGCTTCTTTTTCTTCTTATTTCCTACAAGATTTATAAAATTAAAATATCAAGAAAATATATCTTTTAAGTACAAAAAGCATTCAATATTTAAGCACAAATCATCAATTTCTTGTATGAAAAAGCATAGAAAATGGGTATATGATGACATGTCATCAATCACGAGTCAAGTTCTCCTAGTAATGAACTTGCATCCGCAAGTGACTTCTTTGAGGAAAAAGAACCTTCCCCAAGTGAATACGAAGACGATGCTGAGGTAGACTTTTCTCAACCTCCAACTTTTGACTTTAGTGATGAGGAAGAAATCGAGGACTTTGATCAAGACATGGTTGAAATTGAAGAAGTTTTCAAAGAAGTGGAGGAATTCACAGAGGAATACAAGGGAGTAGAGCTTGCAGAACCACTGGAAACACCTATCCCAAGGTCACTACCACCCAACTCCAACTTCAAGTGGGTAAAATCCTTGACTTTTATCTTTAATTTTTCACTTGAATATGGCTTGTTTGAAATAGATGGCCAGCTTAGAGCTCTCTGTGGCTTCAAGAGTAAGAGGAAAATGGATCATACTCAGAGTTGGTATGCAAAATCCAATAAGGTTTCACGCTTCAATCTGAAGTGCAAGGATTGGTGTCAAGCTCAATTGAATAGGTCTCGGAAACTGTTTGGTCGCTGCAGTGAGAATTCAGATTGCTCACCACCCAGCTGGAAAAATGCAGATCAAGACAAAAACGGGTGTAAAGTAAAGTTTGGGATCTTGGAATCTATTATGACATTCAACACGCCGAGAGCCTTAAAGCCTGTTTGAACTCACCTGAGGGCTTTACATGCCTTGTTTGGGACCCCGGAGGCTGTTGGCATTCCAAACATTGGTGGAGATTTTTGGATGAATACAAGCACAAGCCACCAAACAGGAAGCTTTTCAAATGTCCAACTTAAGGACTTTAACCAAAAATGCTAGGTGGGAGACAACCCACCATGGTATGATCGTTCTTTTTTCAGTTTAGTTTGTTTTTGAATTTTAATTGAACCTGGAATTGTGCATAACATTCATTGCATTCTGCATACTGCATAAAAAAAAATCACCCCACGCGAGCATGCAGGCCATGCGTGGGCGTCGAATGAAAATCGGCGTAAAGATCCAACGCCCAGAAAGTTGGGCTGGAATCGTGCGGCTGGTGTGCGTTTAGCACAATAAGGCCCACGCGTTCACATCCCTGACGCGAACTCGTCACTTGCACAACACTCATCCCACACAAAAGCGTGAGCGACGCGTCCGCATCGCGTGGATATTATGGCCCCCTAAATGGAAACAGAGAGTTGCACCAAAACGACGCTGGAACTGTGCGTCTAGCATAATTCACAGCGACGCGTTCTCGTGCTTTACGTGTCCGCGTCACTTATCCTCTACCCAACTAACGTGACCGCGTCAACCCCCATTCGCCCAATCACGCGATCGCGTGCCCCACGCGTTTGCATGGATTTGAAATCACTAAACCCAAATTACACGAACCCTAACCCCATCGCGTCCCAAACCCCCCCTTCCTTCCTCCTCTGCACCCCCTGCAACCAACAACCACCTATCAACCATCAGCCGCTACCCCACCTCGCCACCACTGCGACACCCCCTCTCTCTCCTTTCTTCTCTTCTTCTCCCCTCACCTCCTTTCTTTCCTTTCCACCCCCCTGCTACTGCCCCTACCTGAGCCGCCACTATTCGAGCCACCTCCCATCACTGCCGGTCACCCACAATCCACCACCCCAACCCGTCACACTACAAGAAAAAGGAACATTTGTAACAAAAAATTTGTATCAAAGTTAAAATTATTACAAAAAAATGGTTTTTTGTAATAATAATTAATGATTGTTACAAAAGAATAATGTTTTGTAACAACATTACAAATTGTTACAAAACATGATAATATTTTGTAACAACCTATTTTATTTTGTTACAAATTATGTTAGTTTTTATAACGAGATGGTGTTTTGTTACAAAATATTGCAATATTTTGTAACAAAAAAAAAAGAAGTTGCAAAAATTCGAAATATTTTGTAAATTTTTTTTTTGTTTCAAAAACTCCAATTGTTTTGTAACAAAACAATTTTTTGTTTCAAAAACTCCAATTATTTTGTAACAAAAAATTAATTGATCACAAAATTCAATATTATTGGTAACAAATTATTTATTTGTCACAAAATCCAAGAATTTTGCTAACTAAAAAAATTAATTTAAAATATTAAATCTTTAAGATAAATTTATTTTGTTTTAAAAATTTAATTTTTTAAAATATTATTTATATTAATTAATTATTTTTTATTAAAAATTAAAGACTAAATGATGAATTTTTTAAAATGGTATATATTATTTTATATTTTTTTATAAAACTAATATATAATTTTTACTAATTATCAAGTCTTAAATGTTGATTAAAAATTAATTTTTAAATTAAAAAAATTAATTGTTAAACATAAATAAAAATAGTTAAAATTAAAAAATACAAACAAAAGTAAAAAATAAAAATCTTAATTCTAACCCTCATTTTCACTCTTCATTCTACTGTTCGCTACCTTCATCCACTCTCAAATTTTTTTATGGCTTCACTTCTCACACTCAAGGTCACGCTATCTTATTGCAGAAGGTAAAATTGCTCACTGGATTACCCTCTTTCTTTTATTTAAAATAAATTTATAGAAAATATTATTTTTTGTTTCATTACCACTCTAAAATTTAACATATTTATATATTTAAATAAATTTTTAAAAAACTTCCTTAAAAATAAAATATAGAATTCTAATTTTTTCTTTTTCTCTACTAAAATCTTAAACCCACCATAATCCAACACTCATTATTAAGCTTGTAAAATTTCTGGTTGTTAACAAATAAATAATAAACTATTTGTGATTTATTATAGTTATTAATAATTTTATTTTTAAAAAATTAATTATCAAAAAATAATTAAATCAAAGTGATAAAATTTTAAGTTTAAAATTAATTAAAATCTATATAATTTGCATAAATATTTAATACTTTATACCCTAATTTAATTAAAATGACCAATTATTAATTTATCCAAAAGTCTCTAATTTTACATTTTCTTCCAAAACAAATACTAATTCTCAAATTAAAAATTTTAACGCTAATTTTATCCTAATCCTACCCACACACACTAACTCACCCTCACTCATCCTAACCCTAAACCCTCCCAGCCGCCACACAACACAAAAACGCACAAATTCACAATTGCCCAATTACACACACACACAAAACGCACACACACAGTACAGGGAAAGAAAGGAAAAGAAAGGGAGCAGCTGGAATCAAAGAGCAAGAGAATGAGAGGGGGAAGAGGGAGGACGGCGCCGGCGGGCATCACTGCCGCCGCGCCGTCGTGTCGCCGTCAGGAAGGGGGAGACGTTGAGCGAGAGGAAGAGCTGAGCGAGGAAGGAGTGCCGCTGTGCCTCCGTCACCGCCGTTAGTTCGCGTTCTGCTATCGCCGAGGGAAGCCGCCGCCTTCCTCGTCTTCATCGCAAGCGGATCATTGCTAGCTTCCACCGCGTCGCATCTCACATCACGGGCGACGCTGAGGACGCGCAGGAGAGACAGATGCGTGGAGGGAGAAAGACCGAGGAAGAAGGAGGAGTCGCTGTTCACGCTGCTGCGCCCAGTATCCGTTCGTGGAGTCACCGTCGTCGCCGCTATTCAGGGTTGTGTAACTGAGCCCCTGTTGCCGGAAAATAGCACTGCCTCGCTGGGATCCACTTCCGGTAAGGGCGTTCTCCCCTCTGATTTTGATTTCCTTTCATTTCTAGGAATATTGTTGTCATTGATTTTCTTTTTATTTGTTTTATAACTAGTTAACTATAAATATTTGTTATGAGGTGATTATGTTTTTAGCTGTCAGTGGCAGGGTAGCTTTACGGAGCTTCCATAAAATTTAAAGTTGCTTTCATTTATAGCTACTGAATTGTATAGAATTAGGAGTGTGTTTTGTGTTGGTACTGGATTATTAGATTTGGAATTATCACTTCAAGTTAACTGCAATTGATTGTATTGTATCTTCCATCCTGGGTTGGAATATTTACTATTGTATGATTGTATAATATCTAGTTTAGTATGTCTTGATATGATAAAATTTTTTGCTTCAATTGTAGGCATAGCAAAGTCAAATAAGTTACTTGATAACTTATATACGTTATTTGGTGTTTCATATCTCTATTTGGTAGTTGCTTTTTTATGTTGAAGATATTTTGTACTGGAAATTTTAACTATTATTATTATTTTATTTCAGTTTTAATTAATTATAAATTTATAAGTTGTTTTACTTTAACTTTAGACTTGAGAGCATGTAACTAAGCTACATTGTTTGTGAGTGAACCTAAGATGCTCGTGAGAGTCATGACTTAGTTATGTAAATAAAACTAGAGAAAGTTGATATGATGAATATGATTGAAATTTACATATAGGTGTTTATGTATTGTTGATGTTAGATTATTAGTTTGGCTTATCTGTGTTGGAGAATATATCTTTAAATAATGGCTTAGTGTTTAGTTATATTACATTGCATGAGGCCTGAGGGTATAGACTCGTAAGTAACGGTTTAGCCGATGATGTTAAAATTATTCTTGATTTCTTGAAAATCTGTTTCTTTTGTAGATACCCAAATTTTAAGATTATAAAGGAGCTAATCTATAAGAAGGGACACATGAAAATAGAGAAGCAGAAAGTTCCATTGACAGATAATAACATTATTGAGCAGGTAATATATGGTATTCTTGGTTTAACTGTGATTTTTCCCTTAATTATACTTGCGATTCATATTCTTTTATTTGTAGGAATTAGGGAAGTATTTACTGTTTATTAATGAATAATTATACAAAAAAAAGTTCTGTATTTGTTCATGTAAATCATCTAACTGAATTATTTAAGTATGTGATAATTTAGATGAAGGTTGTCAAATTGGAGGAGACATTAACTTGTTTGGTAGATATAATAAACTGAATTTAATACATATTCATAGATGATTCATATATTATTAATATAGTTTAATTGTATATGGATCTATGTATTACATTTTACTTGTGTCATAGTTGATAAATGGCAAGTGTCCTATTATTTGGTTTGATAAATTTGGTTGTGTATTTGGAAAATTCTCTCACTCCAAATGAAGCTTTTCTACTTGTGAGAGGTGAGAAAAGTGATGCAAGTTATGACATAAAGGCTCCAAAGTCTAAGTTAAGGATTCAAGCACAATTTTAAGAGGCAATGCAAGACCGTGAGGAGCTAACAAAGGAAATAGATGTGCTCAAAGAAAAACTTGAAGAGCAACGAACACGGCAAGAGGAAGAATTAGCTCAAATGAAAGCTCAATTGGAAGCTCAACAAGCTGTTGTGAACTCTCTCATAGCGCGCTTTGACAATGAAACAAAATAGACCCTAAAGGTACTCCTAAAGTTGCTTATGGTTTTAATACATTTTCGTAGATGATTCCCATTTATATTAGTATACTTTAATTTGTATATGGATCTATTTATCACATTTTACTTATGTCATGGTTGAAAAATGACAAATGTCCTATTATTTGGTTTGATAAATTTGGTTGGGTATGGCTGAGACATAAGTTGTGAATTGGTTGTGTTTGTTGGAACCGTGGACGGTGGAAATATCCAAGTTTTAGGGGAGATTTTGCCGAAATTTTTCTAAACATTTTGGATAAAATTTAGTGAAAAAATTATAATTAGTGTTATATCTTGTTTCTAACTTTTTTGTTTCGATTTTTCTTGTTTACAGGAGTGCTGAAATAGTGACCATATGCTACCTTGAGGGCTCAAGAATGTTTGATGCATAGAGACACTAATCTGTGTTAGAACTTTTATGTTAGAACTTTTATGTTTTGGTTGAACTAATCAATGTACTCACTAGTTAATGTTATTTTGTTTCAAGACAATTTTAGCTAAAAGGATCTTGTTTGACTTATGTATGTTTTTGCATATTATATACATGTAAACTTGCTTATTAAAAGCGTTAATATATTAGTTAATTTAAAAAATAATTTAGTAAATTATGCATGTAATTTGTAATAAAAAAAAAGTTGTTACAAAATAATTAATTTGCTTTCGTAACTGAAGAAAAAAAATGTTACCAAATCATGTTACATTTTGTAACAAATTTTTTTGATAGAAAAAAAATTGACTGTCACGAAAAATACCTTCAAGATCGAAATTTGTTACCACTTTTGTAACGGTTTCTGGTTTTTTGTATCAGAAAAAATTGTTACAAAATATGCTATTGAATTGTAACAGTTTCATTTTTCGTTACAAAAACTTTTTGTAACGGGACTTACTGCAATGGACCCTTTTTTTTGTTACAAAAAACTTTTGTGTCAAAATATCGACGTTTTGTAACACTATTTTTTGTTACAAATGCGCCTTTTTCTTGTAGTGTCACCCCCTTCTTTTCCCCTCCATACCTCCCTTGACCCTAACCCAACCACCGAACCACCCCTGCCTCCACCGCGGACCACCGCCACGCTGCCTACCTCTGCTGCCGTGACGCCGCCACCACCACCACACTCCCCCCATCTCTCTGATCCATACCTCTATTCATACACATACCAGGTTCCGTCGAACACCAATTCCTCTATCATTAGTTAGTTAGTTGTATATTTTTCAGATTCTGTTCAAATTAAGATAGTTAAAGATGCATGATTGTAGTGGATTCTAGGTGGTTAGGCAGCTAGGATGTGATTAGTGGATGTAGGCCCGATAATTGTGCCGTTCTTGTTACCTGTTTTATCTATTTCGCAATTCTAAATTTGCTTTAATGATGATGCTGTTCATATGCTGTTCTTTTATGTTTCATGCTGCTGTTACACTGTTCTTTAATGTTCCTACTGTCTGTGACTCTTTGCAGCACTTTTTAATCTCAGATGAACTGATTTTTTCCTGCTGTTTATTTCTCGAGAACATCCAATTTTAGCCGGAATGCTGCCCAATTTTCTGCAAATTATTCTATTTTTACCCCATTCATGTATTGGTTTTGGCGATTTAGATTTTGCACTACTTAGCTATAACCAAACCAATTCATGAATGCATGGGCTAAACATTCTTATTTCTTTATGGTTCCCTGGTTAATAGACTGCATTATTGACGATTTTATTGTAATTTGCAACTCTTGTATCTATCTGGATTATCATCAATAAACTGAAATCTTTGCTTGAATATGAGTTGATTATTCTTTAAATTTGTGAATCTCTTGTTACTTAGGAAACCTATTATCATGCCATTTACTTTAACTTTCTTTTTACTAACTCACTACTTTCACTTGCTAACTTCCTTTTCACCTATTAACCATTTCAACTTTCTGACTTCACTTTTTACCTAACCACTTTAACTTTCTAACTCAGGGCATGATCATTATTTTCCCTAATTAACTTGAATTCCGCTTATCATATATTTTGGATTGTACTTTTTCTTTTCAGAATTTTTCACTCGAATACAATCCAAAATGCACATATATTTAACTCATTTCATACTTCTCTTGCTCTTTTGCCAATCTGTGCTTGTACTGTTATTATTCTATATGCCTACTTGTTTTTCTGCTTTTGTCCTTCAATTATATCCTAGAATTTCTGCTTTTCAGGATGTCTGACCCTCAAAGCAAAGGAAAAGGCAAAGCAACCCCTGGAAAAAGGAAAAGAGGCGAATCCTCTATGACCATCCTTGACATTTTGCATGATGATTCCTTGCGGGAGAAGAACTTTACCCCGCAGGAAAAGGCTGATCAGTTGGTTCCTGCGGCTAACCCGGTAAATTTTGCAAATAAATATTGTGAGTTGAAGTACCCAGTTTTTGCCACATCCAGGAACCTATACATGGAAAGGACACTCAAAATTCCAGAAGAACTCAAGCAATACACTTCAGACCAAATTAAATAGAGAGGCTGGTTCTTTCTAGAGAGAAACTTGACTGAAATCAACTCATCCTGGGTCAGAGAATTCTACTGTAACTACTTTAAAATAATCTTGGATGCAGTACAGCTCAGAGGCAAAAAATTTTGGTTACTGAGAAAGCCATAAAAGACATCCTCTAGCTCCCACCTAAATCCGATCAGCCAGACAATTACCAAAGGGCTGAAGAGGATATGAGATTCATGAGATTTGACTGGGATGCAGTAAAACAGACTATAGCTCTTGATCTTACTGTCCCATGGGTCATGGGAAAGAGCACAGTGGTACCCAAGGGAATCAAGCTGATGTATCTAAATGATGAGGCTCGATTTTGGCAACAGATTCTGAGTAACTACGTAATTCCGAGCACTCATGAGACAGAGGTACCAGTCGCTATGATTACCCTCATCTGGTGTGTGATGGAGTGTAAGGACCTATATCTGCCCCGCTTCATCCGGTATTACATGGCCAGGGTCCATGTCAGAGGCACCCTCCCGTTTCCATTCCTGACTACTTAGTTGGGTCGCCGAGCTGAGGTGCCTTGAGAAATTGCTTATGAAAAGCCATCCGCCGTGGACTGCAGGAAGATCATTCCTCACAGTAGGAAGTTTCAAGCTCTTGGCTACCAACCTCCTTTTCTTACTGACTCTGCTGAGGCAGCTACGTCCTCAACTGCCCCTTCAGCATCCACTGCCCCAGCTCCATCCACTGCACCTCCACCTGCTCCTAAGCCCGTTTATCTTCTGGTGCACTGACTCTTTGACCGCTTAGACCAGATGGAGCACCACCACCAGCAGCAATTTGAGAGGTCTGAGCATCGCAACAGGCGACGTTATGAGAGGTCTGAGTGTCGCCACAAGCGATGCTATAAGCACCTCAAGTTGATGATCCGATCCAGTGGCGACATCCCCTCCGAGCCCGACACACCATCAGAGACATCTGAGGAGGAGGCAAGCGATCATGAGGAGGAGGCACCTACCCAGGCTGAATAGGGAGGACCTGAGCACACTGCACCACACCATGAGGAGCACCACCAGCTACAGGCCATAGATTCAGAGATTCCTCTATAGATAGAGCCTTCGCTTCAGCAGGCCGCTCCTCCTACACTCACAGAGACTGCAGACCGTCAGCCTACCACTGAGACACCAGCAGCCCATCCTTCCGGAGATGACACTTCTTCACACCCAGCTTGAGTGAGCATCGAGGACGATGCTATATTTTAAGTGTGGGGAGGTCGCCATCTCTGGCATATATTTTTGGTGAACCACTATAAGACTCTTCTATCTTATTTTGTTCATTTTCTGTATTTTATTTTATCTTTTAGTACTTGCACACTTTTCTTTTGCTTTTGCTGTATTTTATTTTATTTTTACATTTTGCACTTTGGGCTGTATATATCTTAGATATTTAGCTTAATCTGCACTTTTAGCTTACTAGTTATATATCAAGTGGATTAATTAGTATAGTTTGCCCTTTTAGCATATGATAAGTTGGTTTAATTGAAAATAAAAGAGTAAACAAGAAACTTTAGTGTAACAGAATAAAAATAATCCACACACCTTGTATATATATAGCAACAAATGTGAGTTAGTTAACAACATTTCATCAAGGAAGAACACTAAGATTTTAAGGGCCACCTTAAGATTTACATTGAGTTGAATGAAAACTCTTGATTTCTACTTGCATGACATATATAACTGATGTATGATTTTTGAGCTAGAGAACACACAACCTGTGAGTTTTGAGCTTAATTATATGGTTACATCAAACCATAAATTTCATTCCTGTATGTTTCTCACTTCTTTTCTATGCTTGCAATCTTTATTTTGTTTTAATCTATATGTCCAATATAGAATATAGATACATACCAAGAGATGATTGAGGCCATTAATTATTTTTGCTCACTTATCCTAAATAGCCTACCCTTTCAATCACCCTCGTTAACTCCCTTGAGCTTTTTGATCCCCTCTTCTGTTTTATAACCACATTACTAGCCTTAAGCAGAAAAACAAGATAAAAATCCAAAATTGAATCCTTGGTTAGCTTAAGATAGATATTGTGTAAGATTTAAGTGTGGGAAATTTTGTGGGAATATGGGATGATAGGAGAAAGGGGAATTAAATTGAATAAGATATTTCAAAAATTTGGGAAGCATGCTCATGTGAAATCAAAATAATTAAATTACCATGTGCATTGATAAAAAAAAATTAGTATTTAAATAAGGGGATACAAAAATTATCCCAATGCTATTATAAAGAATCAATGCACATGGACAAAAATTCAAAAATAAATTTGGTACATGAGTATGCAATACAAAAGTGGAAAATTTGGGTAGCTAGGTAAAGAATTTTGAAATTATATAAAGTGTGTATATGTTAGGTGAGATCTTAGACTAAGCAAGAATTCACTTTGTTAGCTCACTTAGCCTTAAATATACACCCTTACCCTTACCTTAGCCTCATTACAACCTGAGAAAAGACCTCATGATGTTTGTATGTCTATATTCATTATTTGTTGATTGGTTAGATGAAGAACAAGGTTTTAGAAAGCATGACTAGAAAAGAAGAGAGTGATTAACCCCAACACTGGGTGATTAGAGAGTAAAACACAAAATCCAGTGAGGGTTCAATAGCTCATTCTCATATATCCATGTTTAGTTTATTAATTGTCTTGCAAGTTTATGACCTATCTTAACCCAACTCAATTGTAACTGTGCTTTAATATGATTTGGCCTTAATTGTACATATATGATTCCTTGAAGAAATGAAGCAAATTAACCACATTTAAGCTCTATATATATAGGTGGATAATGACTAGAATTGCATGATTCATGTAGGTAGCTTGCATTTAGAATAGATTGCATTGCATAAGATTCCAGCATTTTACCTTTACTCTTTTCTCTTGGATTTAGCATGAGGACATGCTATTGTTTAAGTGTGGGGAGGTTGATAAACCACTATTTTATGATTTATCTTGTGCTCAATTGAATGCTTTTATCAATTCTTCACCCACTTATTCATATGAATTCGCATGGTTTTACAATTCCTTCCTTATGATATGACATATGTGAAAACATGGTTCCTATGCTTTAGAAATATTAAATTTAATTATCCTTTATTACTATTCGATGCCGTGATTTGTGTGTTGAGTACTTTCAGGCATTATAGGGCAGGAATAGCTTAAAGGATGGAAAGGAAACATACAAAAATGGAAGGCAAGCACAAAATAGAGTTTTTGGAGAAACTGGAAGCGATGCGAACGCGTGCTTTGCGTAAACTGGCATCTGCGCTAACGCGTGCATGACGCGAACGCATGACTCGCACGAAACACAACTGACGTGGACGCGTTACTGACACGGCCGCGTGTAAAAGCAAAACTCCAAATGACGCGACCGTGTGACCCAAGCGGAGGCGTGACGTGCACGATCTGAAGAATTTACAGAAGTCACCCCAGCGATTTCTGGACCCTTTTCGGTCCAAATCCAAGCCCAGAAATCACAGATTAGAGGCTATAAAGTGGGGGAATGTATCAATTCATGATCATTCATTCATAATTCACAATTTTAGTTCTTAGATGTAGTTTTTAGAGAGAGAGGTTCTTTCCTCTCTCTTAGGATTAGGATTAGGATTTCTATTAGGAGTAGGATTTCATCTTCTTCAATCACAGGTTCAATATTTCTTTATTTTGATTTCTCTTCTACTTTTAGATATTTTAATGCTTTTATTTATTCATGACTTATGTTGCCAAATTGGCTTATGAACTTTTCATGTTAGGATTTTCTTAATTAATATAATTTGAGGTATTTCAGATTCATGATTGTTTTGCTCTATTTATGATTTATTTTCCCTTTTGGCCTTGGTTAATTAATTGGTAACACTTGAGTTATCAAACTCAACAGTGGTTGAAATTGGCAATTGTTGATTGATTTGGATCGCTCTAAAGTTGACTAGGACTTGAGGATCAATTTAATCAGTCACTTGACTTTCCTTTATTTAATAAGGGATAACTAAGCGGAATTAAAACCCAATTCTCATCACACCTGATAAGGATAACTAAGATAGGAATTCCAGTTCTCATACCTTGCTAAGAGTTTTCTTAATTATTAATTTATTTTTCTTGTCATTTAAATTACTTGTTCCTTATTTCAAAAACCCAAAAATACTATTTTTCATAACTAATAATAAAACACACCTCCCTGCAATTTCTTGAGAAGACGACCCGAGGTTTGAATACTTCAATTTATAAATTTTATTGGGTTTGTTACTTGTGACAACCAACGTTTGTACGAAAGGATTTTCTCCTGGTTTAGACGCTATACTTACAACGCGATTATATTTGTGAATTTCTTTACCGATAGAAAATCCGATCGTCAATAATGGTCCAACTTCCTGTGAAGGTCTTCAAGGCGTTGGTTGGATGATTTCGGTGGTGCGGATGAAGTAGTAGGGTTGCATGCGGGAATGGCCATGCCAAGGTCCTCGGTAACCACCGGTGGTTTGAGGCACCTCCCGGTCGGAATAACATCACCATTGACCGGGATTATGGCCTTCCGGTCCTTGGTCTCACGATGAACTCTGGCTGCTGCGACTAACTCGGTTACCAAAGCGGGAAAAGGCAAGTTTCCTTTAGCATGAATACACCCCATAGCTTGTCGGATGACATGTGGGATGTCGACCAGCTTCTCAGTTAGGATGCACCAAACCAATAAGGCAAGCTTGGCGGTAATAGATGACCTATGGGTGTTCGGAAGCACATAGTGAGCTAAGATTTGGGCTCATGCCCCGGCTCCTTAAGTGAGGGCACGTGCATCGATGCCCTTGGGCCTCGGCCTCATTCTCCCTCGAATCCAAGATGAATCGGGTATGGCTATAACTCGGAGAATTGCATCCCATTTGAACCCATATTCTCAACGTGTCGACAAGACTTCTTGATAGGTGTCATACCCATCCACTAATGGCCCGGTCTTCAACACTCCTTGGATGGCTTCCTCTGTGATCGGGACTTACTTTCAGCGCACAAAAATTGATGTGAGAAAGGGCGAGTGGTAGATGGAGTAAAACTCTGCCACCCAGGATAAGTTGGCCTCCTTTGGTTGTCTCATTAGAAACCCCCATTGCCTCCGCTCAATGCGGGGCATCACCATCGGAGCGATGTGAGCCAGAAGGACTAGAAGGGGCTCCGGGTGATAGTTTTGCTCAGTCATTATGGGGTAGACAAGTTCACAGTAGCGGTTAGGAAACTTGTTTGAGTCCTTTGGAGGGTTGTCCTTCTCTAATGCATCAATGTTGGCGGTGCTCCTTTCCTTCTTGAGGAGGGGCTTGGCTTTAGGCTCTTGGCGCACTCTATTGGCAGTTGGTTTCTTTGGGGCCTTCCCTTTATCTTTCTTGATGACCATCCTGTGAAAGTGGAAAGGGGGGAAAACATCAAACCCAAAGAAACACATATAAATGGCAAGCATGCAGGTGAGAAATTATGCCATAAGAAAATAAGCGTATTCACTACATGACAGCTACAACATGTAACCAAGACAATAATGTAAACAAGTCAAGTCACTAGCATGTGATGTAAGGGTGGTATAAGCATGCAAGTAAGAGGCATGAGAAGCATATACGCAAACATCAATAATGGAAAGCAAGTCATAATGGGGTGGGCAAGTAAAAATGTGAAATGTGAAGAGTGGTATGCCCGATGCACATAGGAATACCCAAGTTAGTAGGAAGGAGCACTAATTGGAAAGCAATAAGTCAAAATGAGCTCAAAAGGTCATGTGTGCTCTTTATCAAACACTTGGCGTGCATCTTTTTTGCAATGAACAAGTGGAGGGGATGTAGCAATGTAACATCCCACAAAGCAACATTAATCATCATAGTGCACCACAATTGCAATGAAATCAATTATAACAACTAATCCACCAATGCAAAAGAAATCATGACCCACAACACCCATAAAGAAGTAGAAAAGTAAAAACAAAGGCAAACAAGCAATGAAGGGTGAAAAGGAAGAGAAGCTACTTAAAAGAGAATAAAATCAATTAACTAAAGAAGGGAGAAGAGATAAGCAAAACAAGGAGGAAAGTAGGTAAGAGTACCTTGGGAGAGAGAGAGAGAGGAAATGGAGGTATAGGTGAAAGAAGAGGAGTAGAAGAGAGGTGGAGAAATAGAGGAGAGAGAAAATATGGGGACCGCCGGAGGTAGTGCCGCCGGTGGGGGCTGAGGGGGTGGAGTGGTATAGAGGAGAAGATTAAAGAAAGAAGATGGAAAATGGTAGAAGGGTTGAGAAATCGAAATATAAGCGCGCTAGTTCATTTTCCACGTCGCAAGACCGACGCGTGCGCGCACTGTGCGCGCTCGTGCAGGTGGGGCGGGGCAGAAAGGACGCGCACGCGCCAGGTACGCGCACGCGTGAAAGTGGTTGTGCTAGTGGCACAATGTTGGCCCAAGAGTTGTGCAACTCTCTGGACTTTGTACCAGGAGTTGGCTGCAGGAGTGGTGGCGCGCGCGCGCAGTGCGCGGACGTGCAGGAGTAGTGGTGAGCAGATTGGCACACGCGGCAGGTGCGCGTGCGCGACAGTGGTGTTGTGCCTCTGGCTCAAAGCGAGCATAGGTATGGCGCAACTCTCTGGAAAATGAATCAGAGGTGCGGCAGGGCGATCGACGCGGACGCGGCACATGAGCTCGCGCATCCATTCACGAGGTGGCAGATGGGTGCGGGCGCGCCAGGTGCGCGCACGCGGAAAGGGGGTTGGGCGCGGGGCAAGAAGCTAGCCCAGCGTTCGCCTAACTCTCTGGATTTTAGCCCAAATGTTGCATCCGCTGATGGGCGCGCACGCGCACAGCGCACGGGCACGCCACACCCCCTTTTTTTCATGAAAATGAAGAATGCACATCTTATCACAAATTCAGCAGGTAGCTAGCCAAGGGAAAAAAAACACCTAAAACTTCATGTAAAACCTAAAAATGGGGTGTTTTCTACCATTCAAGTAATCCATAGTGCAAACTTCTATGAACAATAAAATCAAGCCTAGCTAAACAAGTCAATGACTAAGCAATCACAAATCAAAGAAGAGTCCAATGGCTATATAGAAAGAGGGAAAAAAGATAGATCTCACCATGGTGGGGTGTCTTCCACCTAGCACTTTTGTTTAACGTCCTTAAATTGGACTTCCACTAGCTCAATGCTCTTTGTCAAGAGGTACATCTTCCAAAAGGAATACCTCAATCTTTTTGTTGCTCTTCCTTTGCTCACCATGATACAACTTGAGACTGTGCCCATTTACCTTGAAAATATCCGGACTTGAGGGATGGCGCAAATGGTAAACTCCATAAGGTTCCGCTTTCTCTACTTGATAGGGTCCCTCCCATCTCGATCTTAGCTTTCTGGGCAACAATCTCAATCTTGAGTTGTAAAGGAGGACTAGTTCACCGGGCCTAAATTCCCTTCTCCTAATGTTCTTCTCATGGATGGCTTTCATCTTGTCTTTGTAAAGTCTAGAGTTGTCATAGGCCTCTAATCTCAAACATTCTAATTCCGCTAATTGAAGCTTCCTCTCAACTCCGGCCCCACCCAAACTTAGATTGCATTCCTTGACGGCCCAATATGATTTGTGTTCAATTTCTACCAGTAAGTGGCAAGCTTTACCATACACCAACCGGAAGGGGATCATGCCAATCAGCGTCTTGTACGCCGTTCGGTATGCCCAAAGTGCGTCGACAAGCTTGGCACTCCAATCTTTCCTACTAGGCTTCACAATCCTTTCCAATACATGCTTGATCTCCCGATTGGAAACCTCGGCTTGGCCGTTCGTTTGGAGGTGATAGGCCGTGGCAACTTTATGTATGATGCCGTATTTCTTCATGAGCCCTTCCATTCTTTTGTTGCAAAAGTGTGAACCTTGGTCACTCACGATTGCTCGCGGTGACCCAAAGCGACAAATTATATTATTCCTCACAAAAGAGAGAACTACATTAGCATCGTCCGTCCGGGTGGGTATCGCTTTCACCTATTTGGACACATAATTGACGGCTAGTAGAATGTAGAAAAAACCATTAGAATTTGGGAATGGCCCCATGAAGTCGATACCCCACACATCAAAGATTTCACAAAATAGCATGTTTTGTTGGGGGATTTCATCCTTCTTAGAGATATTACCAAATCTAAGGCATTGAGAACAAGATTTGTAATAAAGAGAAGAGTCTTTAAGAAGGGTTGGCCACCAAAATCCACAATCAAGGACCTTTCTTGCCGTCCTTTGAGATCCATAATGTCCACCTCTGATAAACCACTATTTTATGGTTTACAATGTGCTTAATTGTATGGTTTTATCATGGTCTTTACCCACTTATTCATATAATTAGCATGCATTTATATTTCCTTCCTAAAATTATTACATGATTGAAAACATGCTTCTTTGGTCTTAGTTTAGCTAATCTTAATCCTCTCTTATTTCCATTTGATGCCTTGATCTGTGTGTTAAGTGTTTCAGGCTTTATAGGGCATGAATGAATGAGAGATTGGGAAGGAAGCTTGCAAAAATGGAAGGAACACAAGAAATTGAGGAGATGACCAGCAAGAAGTGACGCGTACGCGTCAGCGACGCGACCGCGTGGAAGAAAGGAATTCGCAGTGACGCGGCCGCATGGCTCACGCGACCGCACGGATTGGAAAAGCACAAGTGACGCGGAAGTGTAGACGACGCGAACGCGTGGCAGGGAAAAACACGAATGACGCGTCCGCATGGATGACGCGATTGCGTGACGTGCGCGATCTGCAAAATTACAAAGTCGCTGGCAGAGATTCTGGGCCACATTTCAACCCAGTTTTCGGCCCAGAAACACATATTAAAGTCAGGGAACTTGCAGAGACTCATCATACTTTTCATAATTCACTTTCCATGATTTAGATTTAGTTTTGAGAGAGGTTCTCTCCTCTCTCTCTTTAGGATTAGGATTTAGATTTAGGATTTTATTTGCTTCAAGGATTATCTTTTTACCAGGTTCAATGTTCTTTTGCTTGACAGTTATCTCTTATTTTCAGATACCATTAATGCTTGCTTGTATTAGTTATGTTGCTTATTTGGCTTATGCTATATTCATGTTATGATTTTCTTATTTAAATATTTCAGTTCAATATTGCTCTTTTTATTCATGTTATTGATCATTCCCATTCTGAAGATATTCTTATTCCGGTAGATTTAATTTCCTTCCCTTTTGGTCTTGGTTAAGAAATCAGTAACTCAGGAGTTATCTTAGCTCAACATAATTGATAACTGTTATCTTGCTAATTGAACTGAACTTCAATAATCCCAACCTTTTCTTAGGAAATAAATAGTATTCGAAGGTCTAACTAATTAGTCCATTGACTTTCCTTTGTTTTAGCAAAGGTTAACTAAGTGGAATTAAGATTCAACTTTCATTATTATTGATAAGAATAACTAAGTCTGGACTTCCAATTTTTCATACTTTGCCAAAAGTTTTCTTTACAGTATTTATTTATTTTAATTGCCATTTAAATTATTTGCCATATTCATTCTTCATTCTTAAAACCCCCAATTTACAAACTCATAACCAATAATAAGAACATACCTCCCTGCAATTCCTTGAGAAGACGACCCGAGGTTTAAATACTCGGTTATCAATTTATTTAGGGGTTTGTTACTTGTGACAACCAAAACGTTTGTATGAAGGGATTTCTGTTGGTTCAGAATCTATACTTACAACGCAACTTTATAAAATTCTTTACTAGCAAAAATCCTAACGTCAACCTCCCTCGGAGGAATGGCAAGCGTCCAAGATTGTTTGGAATTCGGTTTGGGGAATGCACCTTTGGATTACTTGGTCCGCTCCACATCTCCAAAGGTAGGTATCATCCCATACATAGTATTTGGATTCACTTTTTAGCTTATCCTTTTGATGTTTGGAGAGGTTAGGAGGAAAGGTGCCGGAAACCAAGTAGTTTGCTATTGGAGCATACCAAGGAATAACTTCCGAGATTGAGTGCAAGCCCTCAAGGGGAAAAGAATCATTGATAGGAGCAGCATCGCCGTTGGTGTGTCCAAGGCGACTTAAGTGATCCGCCACTAGGTTTTGCGAACCACTCCTATCTTTGATTTCCAAATCAAATTCTTGCAATAATAAAACCCATCTAATCAATCTCGGTTTGGATTCCTTCTTAGCCAACAAATACTTTAACGCCGCATGATCCGGGTACACTACTACCTTAGAACCAAGAAGATAGGCTCGGAATTTATCCAAAGCAAAAACAATAGCCAAGAGTTCTTTCTCGGTAGTAGTGTAGTTGGATTGGGCCGCATCTAGTATTTTTGATGCATAGGCTATGACATATGGATTCTTACCCTCGCGTTGTACTAACGCGGCTCCCACCGCATAGTTTGAAGCATCGCACATTATTTCGAACGGCCGACTCCAATCCGGCCCTCTTATGATGGGAGCTTGTGTCAATGCCACTTTAAGCTTGTCGAAAGCTTCCATGCATTCCTTGCTTAGATCAAACTCAATGTCCTTTTGCAATAATCAAGATAGAGGCAATGCTACCTTACTAAAGTCCTTGATAAATCTTCGGTAAAATCCTGCATGTCCAAGGAACGAACGGACTTTCCTCTCGGAGGAGGGGTAAGGCAAGCTAGATATAACATTGATTTTTGCCGGATCTACGGAAATACCTTCTTTGGAAACAATATGTCCTAAAATAATGCCTTGCCTAACCATGAAATGGCACTTTTCAAAATTTAAGACAAGGTTTGATTTAGTACATCTTTCCAAAACTTTTTCAAGGTTATCCAAGCAATGATCAAAAGAATCACCATACACACTGAAATCATCCATGAAGACTTCCATGCATTGCTCTAGAAAATCCGCAAATATGCTCATCATGCGCTTTTGGAAAGTTGTCGGTGCATTGCATAAGCCGAATGGCATACGCTTATAGGCATAGGTTCTAAAGGGGCAAGTAAATGTTGTTTTTTCTTGATCCTCTAGAGCAATATGTATTTGGAAGTACCCCGAATAACCATCTAGAAAACAATAATGAGATTTACCGGCTAATCGATCAAGCATTTGGTCGATTAACGGTAGTGGGAAATGATCTTTTCTAGTGGCCGCATTTAACCTTCGGTAGTCGATACACACCCTCCAAGAGTTTTGCACCTTTGTTGCTATAAGTTCCCCGCTCTCATTCTTGATTGTGGTCACCCCGAATTTCTTTGGCACAAATTGGACCGGACTCACCCATTCACTGTCCGAAATGGGGTAGATGATGTTCGCTTCAAGTAGCCGGGTGACCTCTTTTTTCACAACCTCTAGAATGGTAGGATTGAGTTGCCTTTGAGGTTGTCGAACGGGTCTAGCCCCTTTCTCTAGGAATATTCAGTGTTCGCATACTTAGGGGCTTATTCCCACTAGATCTGCCAAGCTCCACCCTATGGCCCTTTTGTTCTTCCTCAAAACACATAGCAACTTTTCTTCTTGTTGAGAATTTAGTTCCCTTGCGATAATCACGGGGAACTTTTGGGCGTCATTAAGATATGAGTACTTTAGGTGGGGTGGTAGTGGCTTTAATTCTACCTTTTGGTCTTGACTTGAGGCTTGAACTTCCGGATGATCCGGATGGGGTAATGCATTCGCTTCACTTGGATTGCCACTTGTGCCTTCAATCATATGCTTCTCATCTAACTTTGCAAAATGCACTTCGGCCACAATGTTGTCAATTGGGTCACACCGAAATAGAGAATGATTCTTCGATGGCTGCTTCATTGCTTCTTCTAGGCTAAAACTCACGACTCTCCCATCTATCTCAAACGAGTAGGTTCCCGAGTAAGCATCCAACTTGAATCTAGAGGTTCTCAAAAATGGTCTTTCAAGTAGGATGGATGATGCCCTCTCGAATTCACTTGATGGCATCTCAAGAACGTAAAAATCAATTGGAAACACCAACCCTTTTATATTCACCAATACATCTTCCACAACATCCGTCACGGTTATTATGCTCTTGTCTGCCAAAACAAATCTTGCCGCCGACCTCTTCGATGGTGGTAGCTTCAATATACGTTAGACGGAAAAAGGCATAATGCTAACGTATGCACCGAGATCACACATACAATCTAGAAAATGAACCCCATTTTCGGTACAAGTGATGAGCGGATAATTTGTATGCTTTTTGGCATTGTTTTTAGTATGTTTCTAGTATCTTTTAGTTAGTTTTTAGTATATTTTTATTAGTTTTTAATTAAAATTCACTTTTCTGGACTTTACTATGAGTTTGTGTGTTTTTCTGTGATTTCAGGTATTTTCTGGCTGAAATTGAGGGTCCTGAGCAAAAATTTGATCCAGAGACTGAAAAGGACTGCAGATGCTGTTGGATTCTGACCTCCCTGCACTCGAAGTGGATTTTCTGGAGCTACAGAATCCCAATTGGCGCGCTCTCAACGGCATTGGAAAGTAGACATCCTGGGCTTTCCAGCAATATATAATAGTCCATACTTTGCCCAAGATTTGATGGCCCAAACCGGCGCTCAAAGTCACCTACAGAAATTCCAGCGTTAAACGCCGGAACTGGCATAAAACTTGGAGTTAAACGCCCAAACTGGCATGAAAGCTGGCGTTTAACTCCAGAAAAGGTCTCTACACGAAAATGCTTCATTGCTCAGCCCAAGCACACACCAAGTGGGCCCGGAAGTGGATTTTTCTGTCATTTACTCATTTCTGTAGACCTTAGGACACTAGTTTACTACTTATAGGATCTTTTGACATTGTATCCGTACCTTATGACCCCATAACATTTTGTACACGTTTCTTTCCACAGTATGAGCCTCTAAACCCCATGGTTGGGGGTGAGGAGCTCTGCTGTGTCTTGATGGATTAATGCAATTACTACTGTTTCTTATTCAATCATGCTTGCTTCGATTCTAAGATAACACTTGTTCTTAATCCGGATGAATGTGATGATCCGTGACAATCATCATCATTCTCAACTATGAACACGTGCCTGACAACCACCTCTGTTCTATCTTAGATTGAGTAGTTATCTCTTGGGTTCTCTAATCGGAATCTTCGTGGTATAGGCAGGACCTGATGGCAGCATTCAAGAGAATCCGGAAGGTCTAAACCTTGTCTGTGGTATTCTGAGTAGGATTCAATGATTGAATGACTGTGACGTGCTTCAAACCTGTAACCTACTGGGCGTTAGTGACAGACGCAAAAGAGGGATTCTATTCCGGTAGGGGAGGGAACCAAACCGGTGATTGGCAGTACTGTGACAGAGTGCGTGCATTAGCTTTCACTGCGAGGATGGGAGGTAGCCATTGACAACGGTGAAACCCTACACGAGCTTGCCATGGAAGGAGACTTGCGTGCTTGATGAAGAAGACAGTAGGAAAGCAGAGATTCAGAAGATGGAGCATCTCCAAACCCCAACCCATTCTCCATTACTGCAATACAAGTAACCATTTCATGTTCTTTTGCTTTTTACAATCAATCCTGATAATTTCTGATCTCCTGACTAAGATTTACAAGATAACCATAGCTTGCTTCAAGCCGACAATCTCCGTGGGATCGACCCTTGCTCACGCAAGGTATTACTTGGACGACCCAGTGCACTTGCTGGTTAGTTGTGCGGAGTTGCAAAAGTGTTATTGCAATTTCGTGCACCAAGTTTTTGGCGCCGTTGCCGGGGATTGTTCGAGTTTGGACAACTGACGGCTTATCTTGTTGCTTAGATTAGGACTGTTTTATTTTTGTTGGTTTAGAGTTTTTTTTTAGTTGAATCTAGTTTCATATTCTAAGTTTGGTGTCAATTGCATGCTTTTTGTTTTTTTTCTTTTAACTTTCGAATTTTTCTTGTTCCTAGTCCCGTTTTGATTCATAAAAGTTCTAAGTTTGGTGTCCTCTTTGTGTTTTTCCTTTAAAATTTTCGAAAAAAAATTAGTGTTTGATTTTCTAAAATTTTAAGTTTGGTGTCTTTTTGTGTTTTTCTCTTTCCTCTTTTTAAGAATAAAATCTTTTTCATAAAAATTTTTCAATCATATCTTCTTAATTGCTGTTTTCAAAATCTTTTTTTTCACTAATTGATTCAGTTCTCAATTTGCTTTGATCTTATTTTATTTTTTTTTATTTTCGAATTTTATTTTTATTTTCCTTTTGTTTTATTTTATTGTATTTTTTTTTTCGGCTATTTCAAAAAAAATATAAAAATAAACAAAATTTATCTCTTTGCAATCATTCTCATTTCCCTTTTGTCCATTATGGACTTAAGTGGAATTAATCAGTCCAAGAGGACTCTGGGGTCTTATGCTAACCCCATTACAGCTGCATATGGGAGTAGCATCTGTATACCTCCCATCAAAGCAAGCAGCTTTGAGCTAAATCCTCAACTCATTATCATAGTGCAGCAAAATTGCCAGTATTCCGGTCTTCCACAGGAAGAACCTACTGAGTTTCTGGCACAGTTCTTACAAATTGCTGACACAGTACATGATAAAGAGGTAGATCAGGATGTCTACAGACTATTACTGTTTTCATTTGCTGTAAAAGATCAAGCTAAAAGGTGGTTAAATAACCAACCTACAGCAAGCATAAAGACATGGAAACAGTTATCAGACAAATTCCTGAATCATTTTTACCCTCCAAAAAGGATGACACAGCTAAGGCTGGACATCCAAGGCTTTAAACAAGAGGATAATGAATCCCTTTATAATGCCTGGGAGAGGTATAGAGGTATGCTAAGAAAATGTCCCTCTGAAATGTTTTCAGAGTGGGTACAGTTAGACATTTTCTACTATGGGCTTACAGAAAAAGCTCAGATGTCTTTAGACCACTCAGCTGGTGGATCTATACACATGAGGAAGACAATTGAAGAAGCTCAAGAGCTTATAGACACTGTTGCTAGAAACCAATATCTGTACTCTAGCAATGAGTTCTCTCCAGAAGAGGAAGTCATGACAGTAGTCACTGACTCTAATCCTCAAGAACAGATAATGGAGCTTAATCAACAACTACTCCTGATGACAGAACAGTTAGCAGAATTTAAAGAGATGCTCCATGAAACTAAAGTTGCTAATAAAAGCATAGAACTACAGTTGAATCAAGCAAAACAGCAAATATCTAAACAGATAACAGAGGAGTGTCAAGCAGTTCAATTGAGGAGTGGGAAGACCTTGAATAACACTGCTCAAAAGAGCAAAAAGCCAAACAAGGAACAATTGACAGAGGACAACCAACCCACTGTTCAAAATCCCTCTGAGGACAGTAAGAGCCCAGAGAGGAATATTGGCGTTCAAACGCCAGAAATGGAAGGAAAGCTGGCGTTAAACGCCCATTCCTTGCCCAGTTCTGGCGTTCAAACGCCAGAAAAGGGGGAAAAGTTGGCGTTAAACGCCCATTTTCCACCCATTCCTGGCGTCCAAACGCCAAGGGAAAATCAGACACCTGAGAGTGCTGACAGTAATCCCTCTAACAAGGCTTCTTCAACCACTTCTGTAAGGAATAAACCTGCAGCATCTAAGGTTGAAGAATATCAAGCCAAGATGCCTTATCCTCAGAAACTCCGCAAGGCGGAACAGGATAAGCAATTTGCCCGCTTTGCAGATTATTTAAGGACTCTTGAAATAAAGATTCCTTTTGCAGAGGCACTTGACCAAATACCTTCTTATGCTAAGTTCATGAAGGAAATCTTAAGTCATAAGAAGGATTAGAGAGAAACTGAAAAAGTGTTTCTCACTGAAGAATGCAGTGCAGTCATTCTAAAAAGCTTACCAGAAAAGCTTCAAGATCCTGGAAGCTTTCTGATACCATGCACATTAGAAGGCACTTGCACCAAGACAGCTTTATGTGATCTTGGAGCAAGCATCAATCTAATACCTGCATCCACTATCAGAAAGCTTGGGTTGATTGGAGAAGTCAAACCAACCAGGATATGCCTCCAACTTGCTGATGGCTCCATTAAACACCCATCAGGCATAATAGAGGACATGATTGTAAAGGTTGGGCCATTTGCCTTTCCAACTGACTTTGTGGTGCTGGAAATGGAGGAGCACAAGAGTGCAACTCTCATTCTAGGAAGACCCTTCCTAGCAACTGGACGAACTCTCATTGATGTACAAAAAGGGGAAGTAACCCTGAGAGTCAATGAGGATGAGTTCAAGTTGAATGCTGTAAAAGCTATGCAGCATCCAGACACACCAGAGGACTGTATGGACGCTGACATTATTGACTCTCTGGTAGAAGAGATCAATATGGCTGAAAGCCTAGAATCAGAGCTTGAGGACATCTTCAAAGATGCTCAAACTGATCAGGAAGAGCCAGAGGAGGCAAAGGAATTTTCGAAAATTCCTCAGGAGGAGGATAAGCCTCCTAAGCCTGAACTCAAACCACTACCATCATCCCTGAAATATGCATTTCTGGGAGAGGGTGACACTTTTCCAGTGATTATAAGCTCAGCTTTAAATCCACAGGAAGATGAAGCACTAATTAAAGTGCTAAGGACACACAAGACAGCTCTTGGGTGGTCCATCAGTGATCTCAAGGGCATTAGCCCAGCTAGATGCATGCACAAGATCCTATTGGAGGATAATGCCAAACCAGTGGTTCAACCACAGAGGAGGCTAAATCCTGCCATGAAGGAGGTGGTGCAGAAAGAGGTCACTAAATTACTAGAGGCTGGGATTATTTATCCTATTTCTGATAGCCCCTGGGTGAGCCCTGTCCAAGTTGTTCCCAAAAAGGGAGGCATGACAGTGGTTCATAATGAAAAAAATGAACTGGTTCCTACAAGAACAGTCACAGGGTGGCGCATGTGTATTGACTACAGAAGACTCAATACAGCCACCAGAAAGGATCATTTTCCTTTACCATTCATAGACCAAATGCTAGAAAGACTAGCTGGTCATGACTACTACTGCTTTTTGGATGGCTATTCAGGCTACAACCAAATTGCAGTAGATCCTCAGGACCAAGAGAAAACAGCATTTACTTGCCCTTCTGGCGTGTTTGCCTACAGAAGGATGCCTTTTGGTCTGTGCAATGCACCTGCAACCTTTCAAAGGTGCATGCTCTCTATCTTCTCAGATATGGTAGAGAAATTTCTGGAAGTCTTCATGGATGACTTTTCAGTATATGGAGACTCATTTAGCTCCTGTCTTAACCACCTATCACTTGTCCTGAAAAGATGCCAAGAGACTAACCTGGTTTTAAACTGGGAGAAATGTCACTTTATGGTGACTGAAGGAATTGTCCTTGGGCACAAAATTTCAAGCAAGGGAATAGAGGTGGATAAGGCAAAGGTAGAGGTAATTGAAAAATTACCACCACCTGCCAATGTTAAGGCAATCAGAAGCTTTCTGGGGCATGCAGGATTCTATAGAAGGTTTATCAAGGATTTTTCGAAAATTGCTAAACCTTTGAGTAACCTGTTAGCTGCTGACACGCCATTTGTGTTTGACACACAGTGTTTGCAGGCATTTGAGACCCTGAAAGCTAAACTGGTCACAGCACCAGTCATCTCTGCACCAGATTGGGCATTACCATTTGAATTAATGTGTGATGCCAGTGATCATGCCATTGGTGCAGTGTTGGGACAGAGGCATAACAAACTTCTGCATGTCATTTATTATGCTAGCCGTGTTCTAAATGATGCACAGAAGAATTACACAACCACAGAAAAAGAATTACTTGCAGTGGTCTATGCCATTGACAAGTTTAGATCCTACTTAGTGGGATCAAAGGTGATTGTGTACACTGACCATGCTGCTCTTAAATACTTACTCACAAAGCAGGATTCAAAACCCAGGCTTATAAGATGGGTGTTGCTTCTGCAAGAGTTTGATATAGAAATAAGAGACAGAAAAGGGACAGAGAACCAAGTGGCTGATCATCTGTCCCGGATAGAACCAGTAGCTGGGACGTCCCTCCCTTCTACTGAGATCTCTGAGACTTTCCCAGATGAGCAACTCTTTGCCATTCAGGAAGCTCCATGGTTTGCAGATATTGCAAACTATAAAGCTGTGAGGTTCATACCCAAAGAGTACAGTTATGTGCAGAGAAAGAAACTAATTTCAGATGCCAAGTACTACCTTTGGGATGAACCATATCTCTTTAAGAGATGTGCTGACGGAGTGATCCGCAGGTGTGTACCCAGAGAGGAAGCACGAAGGATCCTATGGCACTGCCATGGATCACAGTATGGAGGGCATTTTGGAAGTGAGCGAACAGCCACTAAAGTTCTCCAGTGCGGCTTCTACTGGCCTACTCTCTATAAAGATTCCCGAGAGTTTGTGCGTAACTGTGACAGTTGCCAAAGAGCTGGTAACCTGCCTCACGGATATGCCATGCCTCAATAAGGAATATTAGAGATAGAATTGTTTGATGTATGGGGAATTGATTTCATGGGACCATTCCCACCATCATACTCAAACACTTACATTCTGGTGGCAGTAGACTATGTATCTAAGTGGGTAGAAGCAATTGCTACACCCACTAATGATACCAAGACTGTACTGAAATTCCTCCAGAAGAACATTTTCAGCAGATTTGGTGTTCCCAGAGTACTAATCAGTGATGGGGGCACTCATTTCTGTAATAAACAGCTATACTCTGCTATGGTTAGATATGGAATCAGCCATAAAGTGGCAACTCCGTATCATCCACAGACAAATGGGCAAGCTGAAGTCTCTAACAGAGAGCTAAAAAGAATCCTAGAACGGACTGTGATAGCCCGAAGAAAGGATTGGGCAAAGAGCTTGGATGATGCTCTGTGGGCATACAGAACAGCATTCAAGACTCCTATAGGAACCTCTCCATACCAATTGGTGTATGGGAAGGCCTGTCATTTGCCTGTGGAACTGGAACACAAAGCCTACTGGGCAACCAGATTCCTAAACATGGATGCACAGTTAGCTGGTGAGAAAAGACTGCTCCAGCTAAATGAGCTAGAGGAGTTCAGACTCAATGCCTTTGAAAATGCAAAAATTTATAAGGAAAAGGCAAAGAAGTGGCATGACAAGAGATTGTCAACCAGAGTCTTTGAGCCAGGACAAAAAGTTCTGCT
Source organism: Arachis stenosperma (assembly GCF_014773155.1). Classification (NCBI taxonomy): domain Eukaryota; kingdom Viridiplantae; phylum Streptophyta; class Magnoliopsida; order Fabales; family Fabaceae; genus Arachis; species Arachis stenosperma. The sequence continues at coordinate 45,361,989 of NC_080379.1, read as the reverse complement.
CTTCAACTCCAGGCTCAAATTGTTTCCAGGAAAACTCAAATCCCGGTGGAGGGGTCCGTATGTGATTACAGGAGTATCACCATATGGATATGTTGAGCTTCAGGATATTGATTCTGACAAGAAGTTCATTGTTAATGGACAAAGAATCAAGCATTATCTTGAAAGCAATTTTGAGCAGGAATGCTCAAGACTGAGACTTGAGTGATTCTTAGCAGAAGTCCAGCTAAAGACAGTAAAGAAGCGCTTGCTGGGAGGCAACCCAGTCATTAGGAAGGTATATGATTAGTTCTTACAGAGACAAGTATCAAAAACGAAGGAATTCACAGAGTTACAGAAGGATTCAGCTCAAAAAGCAGAGAAAATGAGCTTACTGGCGAAAAAACGCCAGTAAGGGGCATTTTGGGTGTTTAACGCCAGGAATGGTGCCATTTTGGGCGTTAAACGCCAGAATAGGCACCATTCTGGGCGTTTAACGCCAGGTGTGCAGCATCCTGGGCGTTTTGAAAAAACGCCCAGTGACAAAGGATTTCTGGCGTTTAACGCCAGCCAGGGCACCTGGCTGGGCGTTAAACGCCCAAAAAGGGTAGCAAATGGGCGTTAAACGCCAGAATGGGTGCCATTCTGGGCGTTTAACGCCAGAAAGGTGGGGGGACCACATTTTTGTTTTCAACTCAATTTTTTTCAAACTTTCCTCTTTTTAACCATACTCTTCTACATAAATGCACTTCAATCCTTCATCATTCACTTTCAAATTTTCACAAATCAAAACCATTCTTCAAATCTATTTCAAATTAATCCCAAATCTTCTTCAAAAACTCACCCTTTTCTCAATTTCTTTCCATATCTTTTCAAATCCCTCTCTTGTTTTCAGAAAACTCCCCTCCCCACCTTATAAATACACGTTTGGCTCCCTCATTCCACCACACCATTCGAATTTTCTCTTCCTCCCCCTCTCTTCTCTCTTTTATTTTGCTTGAGGACAAGCAAACCTCTAAGTTTGGTGTGCTTTTCCGTGATCACTAAGCCAAGATTCATCAATATCATGGCTCCTAAGGGAAAACAAACCAATTTAAGAGGCAAGAAAGAGAATAATCTAAAGAATCTTTGGAATGAAGAGAAGTTCTTAACCAAAGAACATGAAGACCATTATCATAAAATAATGGGTCTGAGGTCAGTGATCCCGGAAGTGAAATTTGATCTGAAAGAAGATGAATATCCGGGGATCCAAGAGCAAATTCGAAACAGAGGATGGGAAGTTCTAACCAATCCTGAAACAAAGGTTGGAAGGAACATGGTTCAGGAATTCTACTCAAATCTGTGGCTAACAGATAAGCAGAGAATGACTGGAACCGCTTACCATACCTACAGAACCATGGTCAGAGGGAAAGTTATATACTTTCATCTGGACAAAATAAGAGAAATCTTCAAGTTGCCTCAACTGCAAGATGATCCTGATTCCTTTAATAGGAGGATGGTGAGAGTAGATAAGGGGTTGGATCAAGTTCTAGAGGACATATGCCTCCCTGGAACTAAGTGGATAACCAATTCTAAGGGTGTCCCAAACCAACTCAAGAGGGGAGACCTCAAACCAATTGCAAGAGGTTGGCTAGACTTTATTGGGCGCTCCATATTGCCCACTAGCAACCGTTCTGAGGTCACCATCAAGAGAGCAGTGATGATTCATTGCATTATGCTTGGAAAAGAAGTGGAGGTGCATCATGTGATTGCTTGTGAGATCTACACAATTGCAAATAAGAATTCCACTGAAGCCAAATTGGCTTATCCAAGCTTGATTTCCTTGCTCTGTAAAGAGGCTGGGGTGAAGATGGGAGTGGATGAGTTCATACCCATTGAACACCCAATCACCAAGAAGTCAATGGAAGGACAAGTGCAAGACAACTCTATCAAAAGGAGGGCGCATGAGTTCCTCCCTGAATTCCCTGAAATTGGCTACTGGGCCAACCTAGAAGCATCTATTAACAAGTTGCAAGAGACTATGGAGCAACTGAAGGAAGAACAGCAGAATCAAAACTGCATGCTCTGCAAATTGCTGAAGGAACAAGAGAAGCAGGGGCGTGAAATTCAAGAGATGAAACGCCAAAAGCTCTCCTCTCAAGTTGAGGGAGCATCCACTTCTCAAAATCAAGGTTGTTGAGTCCTAACTCTGTGAAAACCTCTATCATTAGGAGCCTATTCTTTTTCGTTTTTTTTATTATTTCGTTTTTTTTCTATTTTTAGTTTCATCTTATATTTAATTTCTGAGTCTTGTTCTTAATTCATAATTAATAAAAATTTAAGTTTATGCCTTAAAGCTATGAATGTCCTATGAATCCATCACCTCTCTTAAAAGAAAAATGCTTTAATCACAAAAGAACAAGAAGTACAGGATTTCGAAATTTATCTCTGAAACTAGTTGAATTAGTTTGATGTGGTGACAATACTTTTTGTTTTCTGAATGAATGCTTGAACAGTGCATATGTCTTTTGAATTTGTTGTTTTTAAGAATGTTAAATTTGTTGGCTCTTGAAAGAATGAGGAGAAAGAGAACTGTTATTGAGGATCTGAAAAATCATCAAATTGATTCTTGAAGCAAGAAAAAGCAGTGAATACAAAAAAAAAATTCGAAAAAAAAAAGAGAAGAAAAGAAAAGGAAAGAAATAAAGTGGTGATCCAAAGCAAAAAGAGTGTGCTTAAGAACCCTGGACACCTCTAATTGGGGACTTTAGCAAAGCTGAGTCACAATCTAAAAAGGTTCACCCAATTATGTGTCTGTGGCATGTATGTATCCGGTGGTAATACTGGAAGACAAAGTGCTTTGGGCCACAGCCAAGACTCATACACTAGCTATGTTCAAGAATCAATATACTTAACTAGGAGAATCAATAACAATATCTGAGTTCTGAGTTCTTATAGATGCCAATCATTCTGAACTTCAAAGGATAGAGTGAGATGCCAAAACTGTTCGGAGGCAAAAAGCTACTAGTCCCGCTCATCTAATTGGAGCTATGTTTCTTTGATATTTTGGAATCTATAGTATATTCTCTTCTTTTTATCCTATTTTGATTTTCAGTTGCTTGGGGACAAGCAACAATTTAAGTTTGGTGTTGTGATGAGCGGATAATTTGTATGCTTTTTGGCATTGTTTTTAGTATGTTTCTAGTATCTTTTAGTTAGTTTTTAGTATATTTTTATTAGTTTTTAATTAAAATTCACTTTTCTGGACTTTACTATGAGTTTGTGTATTTTTCTGTGATTTCAGGTATTTTCTGGCTGAAATTGAGGGTCCTGAGCAAAAATCTGATCCAGAGACTGAAAAGGACTGCAGATGCTGTTAGATTCTGACCTCCCTGCACTTGAAGTGGATTTTCTGGAGCTACAGAAGCCCAATTGGCGCGCTCTCAACGGCATTGGAAAGTAGACATCCTGGGCTTTCCAGAAATATATAATAGTCCATACTTTGCCCAAGATTTGATGGCCCAAACCGGCGCTCAAAGTCACCTACAGAAATTCCAGCGTTAAACGCCGGAACTGGCATAAAACTTGGAGTTAAACGCCCAAACTGGCATGAAAGCTGGCGTTTAACTCCAGAAAAGGTCTCTACACGAAAATGCTTCATTGCTCAGCCCAAGCACACACCAAGTGGGCCCGGAAGTGGATTTTTCTGTCATTTACTCATTTCTGTAGACCTTAGGACACTAGTTTACTACTTATAGGATCTTTTGACATTGTATCCGTACCTTATGACCCCATAACATTTTGTACACGTTTCTTTCCACAGTATGAGCCTCTAAACCCCATGGTTGGGGGTGAGGAGCTCTGCTGTGTCTTGATGGATTAATGCAATTACTACTGTTTCTTATTCAATCATGCTTGCTTCGATTCTAAGATAACACTTGTTCTTAATCCGGATGAATGTGATGATCCGTGACAATCATCATCATTCTCAACTATGAACACGTGCCTGACAACCACCTCTGTTCTATCTTAGATTGAGTAGTTATCTCTTGGGTTCTTTAATCGGAATCTTCGTGGTATAGGCAGGACCTGATGGCAGCATTCAAGAGAATCCGGAAGGTCTAAACCTTGTCTGTGGTATTCTGAGTAGGATTCAATGATTGAATGACTGTGACGTGCTTCAAACCTGTAACCTACTGGGCGTTAGTGACAGACGCAAAAGAGGGATTCTATTCCGGTAGGGGAGGGAACCAAACCGGTGATTGGCAGTACTGTGACAGAGTGCGTGCATTAGCTTTCACTGCGAGGATGGGAGGTAGCCATTGACAACGGTGAAACCCTACACGAGCTTGCCATGGAAGGAGACTTGCGTGCTTGATGAAGAAGACAGTAGGAAAGCAGAGATTCAGAAGATGGAGCATCTCCAAACCCCAACCCATTCTCCATTACTGCAATACAAGTAACCATTTCATGTTCTTTTGCTTTTTACAATCAATCCTAATAATTTCTGATCTCCTGACTAAGATTTACAAGATAACCATAGCTTGCTTCAAGCCGACAATCTCCGTGGGATCGACCCTTGCTCACGCAAGGTATTACTTGGACGACCCAGTGCACTTGCTGGTTAGTTGTGCGGAGTTGCAAAAGTGTTATTGCAATTTCGTGCACCAACAAGTAACCATGCATGGGCCCAGATCATCACACTTCTCGGGTAATGCTCCTATTAAAGCAGAAATAGAACTCTCCAATGGAATAGTTTCTAGCTCAAGAATTCTATCCTTGTTCATGCATAAATCCTTAAGAAATTTTGCATATTTAGGTACTTGATGGATAGCATCAAAGAGAGGGATAGTTACCTCAACTTTCTTGAACATCTCCACCATTTTGGGGTCAAGTTCCATACACTTCCTAGCTTTCTTTGCAAGTGTAGGAAATGGGATTGGTTGAGCAATTTCTTCTTCTACGGCACCCTTATTCTTGAGGACCTCACTTGTTGGTTAAGTCTCTTCATCCTCAACTATGACTTATGCTTTCTCCTCCTCTTGTATTTCTTCTATCTCAATTCCCTCCTCATCTTGAGTGATTATGATCAGACTTGGGTCCTTTGCCTTCTTTTCTTTCAATTGAGTCCCGGATCTCAAGGTAATGGCATTAATGCCACCTTTGGGATTGGGTTGAGGTTGAGAGAGAATGACACTAGAACTTGGGGCTTAAGGAGTGAAAGTGGAGGGTGGATCCATGCGTGCAAGAAGAGCTTGTAGAGTAGATGTAAGACCGATAAGGCCGGAAGCAAGTGTGGTCTGAAGCTCTTTTTGGCCATAAAGAATATTCCGGAGTGTATCATCTTGATTGGGAGAAGTGGAAGGGTATGTGATTTGAGGGGCTTGTGATTGGTTGGGTAGAGGTGGTGGTCGTTGATGTGGTAGTTGATAGGTTTGGTAGTTTCTTCCTTGGTTTTGTTGGGTGTATGGTTGGCTTTGGGAGTATCGGTTTTGTGAGTTGTTGTTGTTCCATCTTTGATTGCCTCCATTATTGTTGTTGTCCCTACCTCCTTGTTGATGATTGTCCCTCCAATTTTGATTATAATTGCCACCCCCTTGATTGTAGCTTCCTCCTTGTTGGGGATACCCTTGGTTGAAATTGCCGCCTTGTTGGTAGTATCCTTGATTCGGGCGGCCATAATAGTTGTGGGTAGCCGCCAAGGTGTTATCTTCTTGAAGACTTGGACACTCGTCTGTGTAATGGGAATAGCAAGAGCAAATGCCACACACTTTTTGGGGGACCAATTGTTGAGTATATTGTTGAGGAGGTTGTTGACTATATTGTTGAGAAGGTTGTTAACTATATTATTGAGGAGGTTGTGAAGGTTGTTGTTGACCCAATTGGAGTTGCTTTAGAACGTTTGTCATTTCACCCAAGGATTTGGCAAGAGCGGCGGTCTCGCTACTAGAGGATACTTTATTCACGGCATTTGGGCGGTTGACTCTCTTTCTAGCATGTTGGTTGGATTCGGCCATGTCGCCAATGAGTTGCCATGCCTCCTCCACCATACTATATTTGGACAAGGAGCCATTGCTAGAGGCATCCAAAAGAGTCTTATCTTATTCTCTCATCCCTTGGCATATGTAGCCGAGCAATACTTGAGTGTCAAGCATGTGGTTGGGGCACGCGTCAAGGAGTTTGCAAAACTGTTCCCAATATTCGTATAGAGTTTCCGTTTCGCCTTGCACAATACATGAGATCTCCTTCCTTAGCTTATCTATCCTTTTTGCGGGCAAGACTTTTTCTAAGAACCCTCTTCTAAGCAAGTCCCAATTGGAAATAACTTTGCTAGGTAAAGTGTAGAACCACTCTTTAGCTTTATCTTTAAGAGAGAATGGGAAAGCAAACAACCATACGGCAACTTCATCGGATCCTTCCCGCCTAGTTGTTGAGCATACACTATGAAAATCCTTGAGGTGTCGAATAGGATCTTATGCGGGAAGTCCATGGAACTTAGGTAGGAGATGAATCAAAGCGGTCTTGAGTTCAAATCTCACGTCCAAGTTTGGATGAAGCACATGAACGGGTTGAAGAACATAATTCGGTGCACCTGCTTCCTTGAGAGTAACTCTCCTTGGAGCGGCCATGGTGTCAGCACCTAGATCAAAAGAAGAACTATTAGTAATACCAATGGAAGAATAGCTAGTGCCTTCTTCGAATGACGGTTCGGAATCCACTTCGGGTAAGGTTGGTGAATTGGTGGGAACTTTTTCACCTTCCCCAAAGGTTAACCGCCTCCAAGCTTGCCTAATGTGAAGCAAAGTTCGTTCAATTTCCGGATCAAATGGGGCTAAGCTCGGATTCAGTTGTGAATGCGTCATACAATGAAGGGAATGTAAAGCTCATGGTAACGCTGTTGTAGTATAGTGGTGAGTATTCCCGCCTGTCACGCGAGTGACTCGGGTTCGATCCCCGGCAATGGCACCATTTTGATGAACAAAATTTTGTATGTCGATATAGAATTTAGTAGTGAATACAATCGTGAGTATAGTCTAATCAAAACTTAAATCTCGCATCAAACAATTCTACAATCTATAATCGAGAGTATTAATCCCAAGTCGTCCTCCCTTGGACTTGCATTAGAGTGCTCATTATTGCTTAGGAGGTCAAAGTCTTTTGTGATTTTTGAGAGTAGGTATGAGAGTGCAAGCTAACAAAGAGTAAACAACAAACAAACAATATTAAAGAACTTGGCCAAGGATGAGCATTGGAAGTTCCATCACCATAGCTTCCTTCAATTATGATAACAATTGAGTCTTGCTTCACTTAGCTGACCTCTAATTATGGAGAAGATTCAAGTGAAAGTAAATAGCTTGAGTCACAAGTCCTAGCTTCACCCTAGGTTATGCTAGCTTTAGTGCACTCCAAGTCAATTAGCAATTCTTAATTCTCAATCAACAATTGACATCTACTATTCAAGTATCTCCAATAGTTCAATCCTTAAGCCAAGTGAAAGAATTTTACTCCATGGCTAGTGTTATCATTTTATCAAACATGTGGTGAGCATTCATAAGAGACATTATGAAATTGAGATGAAGAGTTGAATTCAAGAGATCTAAATCACACAATCATCAACAATTGAACAATTTCAAGTAAATGGATATGAAAATACATCAATTCACTAGTCCAAATCCAAGTAACAAAGTCAAAGCTAGATCCAAAGTGAGAGGATCAAAAGAACACAAATTTGGAATAGGAGAAGAGTAGATCTACTAATTGCATCAAAGTAAAAGTGAATTACAATGAATCTCACCAAAAGAATCAAAGGAGAATTACAATGGAGAATGAAATCTTAGAGAGAAGTTAGAGGTTCTTTCTCTACCCAAAATGTAACCAACATTAGGAAAATATCTAAGAAAAAGTAAAAATGAGTGAATCCCCCCAAACCCTTCAATCCCTGGCCTTCATAAGCTTTTCTCGCCAAAGCTCTACCCCATAACAGGGTCTCTAACTGCCTCCACGCTCTGGTCACGTGCTTTCTAAAAAAATCATGTGTGGCCATCGGTGCGTACGCGCACAATACGCGTACGCACCCCTGGGGTAATCGCAATCCGCGCGCAGGCATAACGTGCGTGGGCGCGCTCATGAGGATCATGGCCCAGCCGCTAAATGCGCCAGCTCGTAGCTTGGCTCCTGGCTTTGGCTCCTGATGGCGCGAATCTGCGCGCACGCGCCATGTGCGCGCACGCGCCGCTGCTGAAATTTCCAAAGCTCAATTTTTCCATGCTCCTTTCCTTTATGCGTGCTCCCATTCTCTCCTCCAAGTCATCCTTGCCCTATAAACTCTGAAACCACTTAACACACGGATCACGGCATCGAATGATACTAAAGGAGGATTAAAAATATATCTAATTTAGTGCAAAGGAAGCATGTTTTCATTAATGAGGCAAAATTGGGAAAGAAACACAAAATCATGCATTTTTATATGAATGAGTGCGTAGGATCATTGATAAAACCCTCAAAATCTATACAAGATAAACCCTAAAAATGGGTTTTATCAAGTTCATGAGATCATACCTCTAGAACTATACAAGGTGGCTGACAAGTCCTCCACTTTGGCAAGGTTAGCCTTCCCTCATCTCATCTATCACCTATGCAATTCAGCTGGAATTGTCATAGAGGAAGACATCCTCATTGAAGCAAACAAGCCCATAACTAAAAAGAGGATGGAGCAAACAAGAGAGCCCACTCATGGACCTTAACAAGAGCATGAGGAAGCCCTTCATCAAGAAATTTCTGAGATGCCTCAAGGGATGCATTTCCCTCCACACAACTATTGGGAGCAACTCAACACCTCTTTAGGAGAATTGAGTTCTAACATGGAGTAACTGAGGATAGAGCACCAAGAGTACTCCATTATCCTCCATGAAATCAGAGAGGACCAAAGAGCCATGAGGGAGGAGTAACAAAGGCAAGGAAGAGATATTGAGGAGTTTAAGCACTCCATAGGATCTTCAAGAGGAAGAACTAGCCGCCATCACTAAGGTGGACCCGTTCTTTAATTTCCTTGTTATTTGTTTTTCTATTTTTCATTTCCTTTGCTTTATGCTTTGTCTATGTTTGTGTCTTTATTACATGATCATTAGTGTCTATGTCTTAAAGCTATGAATGTTCCATGAATCTTTCAACTTTCTTAAATAAAAAATATTTATATTTGCAAAAGAACAAGAAGTACATGAATTTCAAAATTTATCTTGAAATTTGTTTAATTATTTTGATGTGGTGGCAATACTTTTTGTTTTCTGAATGAATGCTTGAATAGTGCATATTTTTTATAGTGAAGTTTATGAATGTTAAAATTGTTGGCTCTTGAAAGAATAATGAAAAAAGAGAAATGTTATTGATAATCTGAAAAATCATAAAATTGATTCTTGAAGCAAGAAAAAGCAATGAAAAACACAAGGCTTGCGAAAAAAAATGGCAAAAAATAAAGAAAAAGAATGAAAAAGAAAAAGCAAGCAGAAAAAGCCAATAACCTTTTAAAACTAAAAGGCAAGGGTAAAATGGATCCAATACTTTGAGCATTAATGGATAGGAGGACCCAAAGGAATAAAATCCTGGCCTAAGCGGCTAATTCAAGCTGTCTCTAACCATGTACTTGTGTCATGTAGGTCCAAGTGAAAAGCTTGGGACTGAGTGGTTAAAGTCGTGATCCAAAGCAAAAGAGTGTGGTTAAGAACTCTGGGCACCTCTAACTAGGGACTCTAGCAAGGCTGAGTCACAATCTGAAAAGGTTCACCCAGTTATGTGTCTGTAGCATTCATGTATCCGGTGGTAATACTGAAAAACAAAATGCTAAGGGTCACGGCCAAGACTCATAAAGTAACTGTGTTCAAGAATCAACATACTAAACTAAGAGAATCAATAAAACTATCTGAATTCTGAGTTCCTATGGATGCCAATCATTCTGAACTTCACATGATAAAGTGAGAAGCCAAAACTATTCAGAAGCAAAAAGCTACTAGTCCCGCTCATCTAATTGGAACTAAGCTTCATTGATATTTTGAAATTTAGTGTATGTTCTCTTCTTTTTACCCTATTTTGTTTTTAGTTGCTTGGGGATAAGCAATAATTTAAGTTTAGTATTGTGATGAGCGGATAATTTATACGCTTTTTGGCATTGTTTATACATAGCTTTTAGTATGTTTTAGTTACTTTTTATTATATTTTTATTAGTTTTTATGAAAAAATCACATTTCTAGACTTTACTATGAGTTTGTGTGTTTTTCTGTAATTTCAGGTATTTTCTGGCTGAAGTTGAGGGACCTGAGCAAAAATCTAATTTAGAGGCTGAGAAAGGACTGCAGATGCTGTTAGATTCTGACCTCCCTGCACTCAAACACATTTTTCTGGAGCTACTTCTTCTCCAAGATATACCTCTCTTTCAATTCACGCTTACTTCTTCTCCAAGATATACCCTCGTAATTAATTTAGTTAAGTCAGAATGAAGGGGTGACCCGTGACAATCACCCACTATCTTCATTACTCGTTTAGCCAAGATCCGCGTGCCTGACAACCACAAGCGGTCTACAGGATGTTCAACGTAGTCATTGGACGATAGCCGGAGTATAGTCTCTTGGGTATCTGATCCACAGATTTGACTTGCCTCTCCTGACAACAGAGCATTTGAATCTGTGAGATTAAAACCTCCGTGGTATAGGCTAGAACCAATTGGCAGCATTCCTGAGATCCGGAAAGTCTAAACCTTGTCTGTGGTATTCCGAGTAGGATCTGGGATGGGATGACTGTGACGAGCTTCAAACTCACGAATATTGGGCGTAGCGATAGTGTGCAAAAGGATAGAGAGATCCTATTCCGACACAAGTGAGAACGACAAATGATTAGCCGTACAAAAACCATAGCTGGACCATTTTCACTGAGAGGATAGATGGTAGCCATTGACAATGGTGATCCACCAACATACAGCTCGCCATGGAAGGGAGCACGCATGATTGGATGAAGACAATAGGAAAGCAGAGGTTCGGAAGCAACAAAGCATCTCCAAACGCTTATCTGAAATTCCCACCAATGAATTACATAAGTACCTTTATTTTAATTTACGTTTTATTTATCTTTTAATTATCAAAACTCATAACCAATTGAATCCGCCTGACTAAGATTTACAGGATGACCATAGCTTGCTTCAACCCGACAATCTTCATGGGATCGACCCTTACTCGCGTAAGGTTTTATTACTTTGACAACCCAGTACACTTGCTGGTTAGTTGTACCGGAGTTGTGAAAAGGGTGATCACAATTCTGTGCACCACTTCCTCACTATCTTCCTCTTCCCCATCACTCAAATCATAACAAGGAGGTTGTGAGAAGTCTACCTCTATGTCTCCCTCAAGCTCAATGGGAAGAGGCTCATAAGGGTCATTAAGGGGATTGACCACGGAGGACAAAGAATCATCATTTTGATCAATCTCGTTCAACTCCTCCTTTCTCTCTTCCGGTTCACATACTTTTCTTTCTCTCTTTTGTTGCATTTCAAGCCCTAACCCTTCTTCTTTCCCTTGTGGCTCCATGCTCCCCTCTTCACTACATGCATTAGTTGACCCTCCACATTCCTCAAGAGGAATGCCTTGATCGGATGAGTGTAGAAGAACTAAGTGGTTCACTGCTTCGGCTATGGTTGCCATGAATTGCCCTTGTGTCTTTGTTCTTGGAGAAAGGCTTGAAGGTCTTGATGGTCTTAGGTCAAGGGTGGAAAAGCTTCACAATTAGGTAAGAAGGAAGGTTCATTGGTTGGGAAGAAGGTTATATATGTGAGAGGTGGTCCATGTTGATGAGTATCTTGAGGTGGTGTGTAAGAAAGTGTATGATGGGGGTGGTGTGGTGATTAAAAATACGGTGATTGAGGGTTGTGTTGAGGGTAGAGGTTATAGGCATATGGTGGTGGAGGTGTATAGTCATAGTGGAATCCACTATATCCTTGGGTTGGGTATGTGCATTGGGAAGGGTATGGCTCATTGTAGTATAGAGGAGGTTGCTCCTCCCAAAATTGTTGCTCCAAACCCATGATGCAATCCACAATTGAAGTTATCAAACCCTACAAAATGATCACAACCAAACTCCAAACCAAGAGGGTGATAACTCATAGAGAAAATGGAAAATAAAAACTAAAGACATCAAGTGACAAAAGAAATAAAATACTACTTATCAACAAAAGCAAACAAACAACTAAAAAGTTTGTATTCACACTATTCACATATTTACAACAACCAAAATATAGCACTCATGACGCTAGCTCCCCGACAACGGCACCAAAAACTTGATGAGAGGATTCGTACCGGTTCAGAATTTCACTCTAGAAAAGAGAATGTCTTCGTCGGTAGTATAGTCCAAACCGGAAATTTAAATCCCAAACATCAAAGTTTAAAATTTCTAATAAACCGAGAGTAATGAAACCTCGGGTCGTCTTCCCTAGGAACTAATGCCAATGAGCGCACAATTTTTTTGGTTGCAAGAACAAAGGGGGTTTTCAATGATTGAAGGCAAGTAAAATAAAGGAATTAAAGAACAAGACAAAATTGCAATTAATAAAGCAATAAAGGAATAAAAGGACTATATGTGTACTATAAACAAGGAAAGCTATAAAGTGAATGAAAAGTGGTTCAAGACATAAAAGAAGCCTTGGCTTGGATGAGTTATGGAATCCCTTCCTTGCCATAACCACAACTATGATAATTATGATGGATTAATCTCACTAAGTCAACCCTTAACATCGAAGGATAAGTTAAATGAGCATAATTGTTATTAATCCACAAATCCTAAATAACTTACTAATTACCTTAGTAAAAAGCTAGCGTTAGTGGAAACAATAACAAGTAACAAACCAAGAATTATCACTAAATGTTGGACATTATTACTCTAGTAATCCATAAACTCATTTTTCCCAGGCCAAGGGGTGGAAATTACCCCATAACTAAGATTGGCATTTCATAAAACACATAGAGGGCATAAACATAAAACATGGCAAAATTGGAAAAATGGTAAAAGCTATGAACTATAAATGATCAAAATCAATAAAAGCAACTCAAACAAACATATAAAAGCCATCAAACATCAAATTAAACAACTAGGAATCCAAAATTGTAAGACTATGTATGTATTGATAAAAGGAAATTAAAGTAGAAGAAAATGTAGAACAAGTAGTGCAATAAAAGAGGAATTAAAGAAATGCTTACAATAAGATAGCAAAATTCAAGAACAAAATTGAAGTATAAAATTCTACATTGAAACCCTAATTAAAAATCCTAAAAGAGAAAACCTAAAACTAAACTACTCTAAAACTACTCCTAAAAACTATTCTATGAAGTATGGTAATGTATCTTATGATATGGTATTGCTTCCCCCTTTAAATATGCTTCAAATCCATCAAAAATGGGCCAAAAAGCCCCCTAAAACGCGAGTTCACGTGCAATTTTAATGGAGGCATGCGCTAGTACCTGTGCGGACACACAGGCCTGTGCATGGGCACAGATGCTGATTTTCCTCCTGTGCGTGGGCACAGATCCTGATTTCCATTCCGCCCTGAGCATGGGCACAGCCTGTGCGTGGGCACAGAAGGTGTGCGAACGCACAGGTCCTGATTTTGACCCCTGTGTGTGGGCACAGAAGCTGTGCGTGGACACAGGCTAAAATGCTTTTCTCCTTTGTTTTCTTCATGTTTTCTCCCTTTTTGCATGCTTTCTTCCACTTCTACCAAACCATTCTTGCCTCTAGGACCTGAAATCACTCAACAAACATATCACGGCATTGAATGGAATAAAAATGAGATTATTGCTCAATTTAAGTACAAAAATGCATGTTTTCACATTTAGGCTCACTTTAGGGATCAAACACAAAAGTATGCTATTTTGGTGAATAAGTGTGAGTTTATGTGATGAAATCCATCCGATTCAAGCTAAAATATATCGTCAAATATTGACTCATCAGTCGACAATGTGACAATATTAGAAAAAGGGTTCATACATCATAAAAAAATCGATGACCAAGCTGTCAATTTTATTGCTTTATTTTTAATTATCTTTCTTTTAAATATCAACAGCAAGCAGTCAAAAAATATCGACGAAAGAGATAGCTGTTGATTTTTTGTATCGAAAAATACGTTTTTTTCTTGTAAGGTACTATAATTACCTACTTATAATTCAAATGCAGCATAGAAGCATAAAATTCGTCGATGAATTAACCAAGAAATTTAATAACTTTAGATTTTCTCATACCCCTGTTTGTAGGTTTACTACAATTAACATCTTTGTTAGGCCTTTGGTTTGCCTTTTTATCTACATGAATAGATAGTTTGTTCATATTTGGTATTTATAACAATCTTATTAACAATGTGCTAACAACATTGTTCTGATAATTAAATCGATGCGAAAAATGTTAAACTGATGATTGGTAATTAAAATTTCATAACTTAAGCTTTAAATTGTACCTGATTTTGTATTCTGTGATGCTTTAACACTACAGAATATACTGTGATCACCAGCACCTATGATAATATTAATAAATAAACACCTGTCAAGAATATATCACTTAACTTGTTTAATCAACCACTAAAACAGAATATAAATATTTATTATGACTAATAAGAGTTTTATGAAGTGTAATTCAAAATCCAGTAGAAAGAAAAGATTGGTTTTATAAAAAGGAATAAACATAAAAAAGGGCTAATTTGCACACCTTGTCCGTGTGGGAAAATAGTAGGATCAACAGCTCCATCTAATTTTGGTCTTGTATTCCTTTTAGCAGATGTTGTTTGTTCTGTTCTATGTGATATTGTTTAGTAAATATATAATGGAGATGATCTTGTTGCAAAATTTTGAGTATAAAATTCTAACAAACTATAGTGGTTGTCGAACTTTCCTATTGTGACCTTGCATTTGTGTATTCCTATCCAGGGAATTATAAATTGTATTTCTCCCTTTGAATGTGTCTAGAATATTATTGTTTGTATTTGTGAATAGGTTCCCTATAAGAACACCTTTATCTCCGCCCTTTGAATATGTATTTATCCATATCTACCTTAACAACTTTCATTCTATTTATTTATCATTAACTTCACATAGATTGTGTTACCTTTCATTGGAGTCCAAAACATGGTTGATTTGTTAGATGTAATGGTAAAATTGGTTCCTGTGGCCAAATACATTAAGTTATCATCAGAAATTGCTGGTAACACATTTTATGCCTTCAAAGCCTATGATGTGTAGTGTTTTCTCTTGCCTTGTATTGGCATATTGGTGTCCGTGGAATTATATGATGTAGTTCTCCCTTTGACTGTGGCTAGAACATTATTTTTTGCATTTGTGATTGGATCCCGTATAAGGACATGTTTACCACCATCCCTTGAATCTGCATTTATCCATATATACCTTATCAACTTTTGTCCTAATAAGTTATCAGTCATAGACTGTTTACATTCATTGGCACTACAAGAAAAATTACTTTTAGTAACCATTTATTTTACTTTTGGCAGCAATAAAAATAACTGCTAATACATTTATAGGTAATTAGACATTAGCTGTTTTATGCTTTGTCGCTAAAAGATTTTAGCGGCAACTATAATATTTGCTAGTAAAGACCTTTTTAATGGCCGCAAATTTAGCGGCCAATTTCTTGGCAATATATATGACCACCAAAAATAATTCTAAGATTGTAATATTATTCACTTTTAGTGGTCATTACTATTGCCACCAAAACCTATTTTACCAGCAATTTATATTGCCACTAAAAATAATTCTAAAATTATAATATTATTCACTTTTAATTATATTGCCGTTAAAATCTTAAGACTTTTAATTATACTCACTCTTTTAGAAATAACAACCTATCATTTTTCTAAAATTTTAAATTATTTTTACCTATAATTATTATTATTGTACATAATATAAATATACTAAAATTAATTACTATAAATTAAAATATTTTATTAAATTAAAAATACAAAAATTTCTCTTGAAAAATAATAAAGCACAATACAAATTTAAACAACACATACTACAAGTGTATGTTACATCGATGATTAGCACATAGCTAATGATTAGTGTTATCTGAACTCTAGTCTACCACAAACATCTTAGTCCGAATAGAGAATCCAAAACAACAAAATCTTGTGCATATTGTCTCCGTATGCTTTCTTCAATAGGGATAATGCTTGTAGAACTTCTACTGTACAGGAGCCACCACCTACATATACACACTAGAAATGTTTAAATTGCTACAGGACCCAAAATCTAAAAAAAAAACAAATCTAAATTACATACTAATAAAATTGTACTACTTAAAATACCGAGACAGTTATATACAATGTCCAACATTCATATTCACATACATTATCATTAATTAACCAAAGGTAAATATGATACACTTAGTCACCAACTATATTATAAAAATATATGTCTAGCAAATTTTAGAAAGAAATGAAAAATATAAAATTGATTCTTTATATCTAAATTATTACATTGAGAGACAAAAGAAAATTTCTGTAGCCATGGAACTCAAATTCAGCACACCCAAAGTATATTAACAAGGATTATTACAAAACAAACATAAGGGCAAAATCAAAATATCAAATGAGCTCCCTAGAATTTTAGTATCTATATTTGTACAAATGCTTTAAAAAACAATAACAGCCTTTAGAGCCTACCTAGAGGAAATTAGAAAACAGAATAACTCAATACTTCAGCTTCACATGAATAACGCATATGTTGTCCTAAAAGAAAAGTGCTTAAAAAGCTTAATATTTAAAATAAAATAAAAAAATGGTAGTTTAGATATTTACCTTCAAGTTTACTTACATCCTTAATATCACAACTACTCCCTACAATGTGATAAATGCATTGGAGCAACAATCAATACCACTGAAATTTTGAAGCATAGACAAATTTATGACAGTATTTTCATTGTTATTTCATTCACCAAAAGAGAGAATATAAATTTGAATATTACGGTTCAGTTTTAGCAAGGAGAATAGAGATTTGAATATTGGCTTTTCTGATTTGGTCATCCATGCTTTGGAGTAAATTGGACAAATCAATATCACCTGAAAGACATAAAACATAAATAATAAAAGACAAAAAATCTAAAGTGGTGGACGAAATTGTGATTCCTTTGTTATTTCATTTTTGCAAAATTCATTGCTTTTCATTCCCTGGTAATGGCGCCAAAAACATGATGCCAATACCATGGTTCACAACTTCGTTCAACTTAACCAGCAAGTGTACTGGGTCATCCAAGTAATACCTTACGTGAGTAAGGGTCGATCCCACAGAGATTGTTGGTATGAAGCAAGCTATGGTCACCTTGTAAATCTCAGTTAGGCAGATTAAATAGTTTATGGGTTTTCGAATAATAATAAAGAGAAAACAAAAGGGATAGAAATACTTATGTAAATCAAGAGTGGGAATTTCAGATAAGCATATGGAGATGCTGTGCTCCTCTTGAAACTCTACTTCACTACTCTCTCTTCCAATCCTTCTTACTCCTTTCCATGGCAAGCTGTATGTAGGGCATCACAATCATCAATGGCTACTTTCAATCCTCTTGGGAAAATGGTCCTATGCGCTGTCACTGCAAGGCTAATCGTCTGGAGGCATCACCCTTGGTTGATAGCTACATCCCATCCTCTCAGTTAAAATGGTCCAAATGCTCTGTCACAGTCATTCAATTACCGGAATCCTACTCGGAATACCACAGACAAGGTTAGACTTTCCGGATTCCCAGGATCCTACTCGGAATACCACAGACAAGGTTAGACTTTCCGGATCCCCATGAATTCCGCCATCTATCTAGCTTATACCACGAAGATTCTGTTGGGGAATCTAAGAGATATGCGCCCGGCCTAAGGTAGAACGGAAGTGGTTGTCAATCACGCGCGTTCATAGGTGAGAATGATGATGAGTGTCACGGATCATCACATTTATCAAGGTGAAGTGCAACGTATATCTTGGAATAAGAATAAAAGAGAATTGAATAGAAAGTAATAGTAATTGTATTGAAACTTGAGGTACAGCAGAGCTCCACACCCTTAATCTATGGTGTGCAGAAACTCCACTGTTGAAAATACAAAAGTAAAAGGTTCAGGCATGGCCGAATGGCCAGCCCCCAAAACGTGATCAATAGTCTCCTAAGATGAAGAATAAAACAAAACTGAGACCAAAAATGTCTAATACAATAGTAAGAGGTTCTATATATACTAGACTAGCTACTAGGGTTTACATGAGTAAGTAATTGATGCATAAATCCACTTCCGGGGCCCACTTAGTGTATGTTTGGGCTGAGCTTGATCTATCCACGAGTTGAGGCTTCTCTTGGAGTTGAACTCCAAGTTATGACGTGTTTTGGGCGTTCAACTCCGGATCATGACGTTTTTCTGGCGTTTAACTCCAGACAGCAGCATGTACTTGGCATTCAACGCCAAGTTACGTCGTCAATTTCCGAATAAAGTATGGACTATTATATATTGCTGGAAAGCCCTGGATGTCTAATTTCCAACGCCGTTGAGAGCGTGCCAATTAGATTTCTGTAGCTCCAGAAAATTCATTTCGATTGCAGGGAGGTCAGATTCCAACAGCATCAACAGTCCTTTTTGTCAGCCTTTTTTCAGAGTTTTGCTCAAGTCCCTCAATTTCAGCCAGAAATTATCTGAAATCACAGAAAAACATACAAACTCATAGTAAAGTCCAGAAATGTGAATTTAACATAAAAACTAATGAAAACATCCCTAAAAGTAGCTTGAACTTACTAAAAACTACCTAAAAACAATGCCAAAAAGTGTATAAATTATCCGCTCATCACAACACCAAACTTAAATTGTTGTTGTCCCCAAGCAACTGAAAATCAATTAGGATAAAAAGAAGAGAATATACTATAAATTCCAGAATATCAATGAATATTAATTATAATTAGATGAGCGGGACTTGTAGCCTTTTGCTTCTAAACAGTTTTGGCATCTCACTTTTTCCTTTGAAGTTTTGAATGATTGGCTTCTCTAGGAACTTAGAATTTCGGATAGTGTTATTGACTTTCCTAGTTAAGCATGTTGATTCTTGAACACAGCTACTTATGAGTCTTGGCCGTGGCCCTAAGCACTTTGTTTTCCAGTATTACCACCGGATACGTAAATGCCACAGACACATAACTGGGTGAACCTTTTCAGATTGTGACTCAGCTTTGCTAGAGTCCCCAGTTAGTGGTGTCCAGAGCTCTTAAGCACACTCTTTTTGCTTTGGATCACGACTTTAACCACTCAGTCTCAAGCTTTTCACTTGGACCTGCATGCCACAAGCACATGGTTAGGGACAGCTTGATTTAGCCGCTTAGGCCTGGATTTTATTTCCTTGGGCCCTCCTATCCATTGATGCTCAAAGCCTTGGATCCTTTTTACCCTTGCCTTTTGGTTTTAAGGGCTATTGGCTTTTTCTGCTTGCTTTTTCTTTTTCTTCTTTTTTTTTCACTGCTTTTTCTAGCTTCAAGAATCAATTTCATGATTTTTCAGATCATCAATAACATTTCTCTTTGTTCATCATTCTTTCAAGAGCCAACAATTTTAACATTCATAAACAACAAGATCAAAAGACATATGCACTGTTTAAGCATTCATTCAAAAAATAAAAAGTATTGTCACCACATCAATATAATTAAATTAATTTCAAGGATAAATTCGAAATTCATGTACTTCTTGTTCTTTTGAATTAAAACATTTTTCTTTTAAGAGAGGTGAAGGATTAATGGAATTTATTCATAGCTTTAAGACATAGTTACATACTAATGATCATGAAATAAAGACACAAAACATAGATAAACACAACATTAAAAACCGAAAAGCAGAAAGAAATAAGAACAAGGAATGAGTTCACCTTAGTGGCGTCTTCTTCTTGAAGGACCAATGAGGTTCTTTAGCTCTTCTATGTCCCTTCCTTGCCTTTGTTGCTCCTCCCTCATTGCTCTTTGATCTTCTCTTATTTCTTGGAGAATGATGGAGTGCTCATGATGTTCCACCCTTAATTGTTCCACATTGTGGCTCAAGTCTTCTAAGGAGGTGTTGAGTTGCTCCCAATAGTTGTTGGGAGGAAAGTGCATCCCTTGAGGCATCTCAGGGATTTCTTGATGATGAGCTTCCTCATGCATCTCTTGAGAACCGTGAGGGGCTTCTCTTGCTTGCTCCATCCTCTTTTTGGTGATGGGCTTATCCTCTTCAATGAGGGTGTCTCCTTCTACGATGACTCCAGCTGAGTAACATAAATGGCAAATAAGGTGAGGAAAAGCTAGCCGTGCCATATTGGAGGGCTTGTCGGCTATTTTGTAGATTTCATTGGAGATGACCTCATGAACCTCTACTTCCTCTCCAATCATGATGCCATGAATCATGATGGCCCGATCCATAGTAACTTCAGATCGGTTGCTAGTAGGAATGATGGAGCGTTGAATGAACTCCAACCATCCTCTAGCCACAGGCTTGAGGTCCAGTCTTCTTAGTTGGACTGGCTTGCCTTTGGAGTCTCTCTTCCATTAAGCTCCTTCCACACATATGTACATAAGGACTTGGTCCAACCTTTGATTAAAGTTGACCCTTCTAGTGTAGGGGCGTTCATCTCCTTGCATCATGGGCAAGTGAAACGCCAACCTCACATTTTCCGGACTAAAATCTAAGTATTTTCCCCGAACCATTGTGAGATAATTCTTTGGACTCGGGTTCATACTTTGATTATGGTTCCTAGTGATCCATGCATTGGCATAGAACTCTTGAACCATTAAGATTTCGACTTGTTGCATGGGGTTGGCTAGGACTTCCCAACCTCTTCTTTGGATTTCATGTTGGATCTCTGGATACTCATTCTTTTTTAGCTTAAAAGGGACCTCATGGATCACCTTCTTCTTTGCCACAACATCATAGAAGTGGTCTTGATGGCTCTTGGAGATGAATCTTTCCATCTCCCATGACTCGGAGGTGGAAGCTTTTGTCTTCCCTTTTCCTTTTCTAGAGGATACTCCGGCCTTATGTGCCATTGATGGTAATGGAAAAACAAAAAAAAAGCTTATGCTTTTACCACACCAAACTTAAAATATTGCTCGTCCTCGAGCAATAGAAGAAAGAAGAGAAGAAGAAGAAGAAGAGAATATGGTAGAGGGGGAGAGATGAAGGTTCGGCCGAGTGAAGAAGAAAGGGTTGTGTTGTGTGAAAATGAAGTAGAATGGAAGGGTATTTATAGGGAGAGGGGGGAGGTTATGTTCGGCCATTTTGGGTGGGAATGGGTGGGAAATTGGTTTTGAATTTTGGAAGGTAGGTGGGGTGTATGGGGAAGAGTGGATGGATGTGAGTGGTGAGTGGGTTGATTGGGAAGAGGAATTGAGGTGATTGGTGAAGGTTTTTGGGAAGTGTGATATAGGGAAGAGAAATCACAAAAATAGGATTAGGAGGTAAGGTGGGAATATGTTAGGTGGGGATTCTGTGGGGTCCACAGATCCTGAGGTGATCCTGTGGGGTCCACAGGTCCTGAGGTGTCAAGGAATTCCATCCTTGCATCAAATAGGCATGTAAAATGCCTTGGCACACCATTCTGGCGTTTAAACGCCCATTGGTGCATGTTCTGGGCGTTCAACGCCCATGTAAAGCATGTTTCTGGCGTTGAACGCTAGTTTCATGCTTGTTACTGGCGTTCAGCGCCAGCTTTCTGATGAGCGGATAATTTGTACACTTTTTGGCATTGTTTTTAGTATGTTTTTAGTATATTTGGTTTAGTTTTTAGTATATTTTTATTAGTTTTTAGTTAAAATTCACTTTTCTGGACTTTACTATGAGTTTGTGTGTTTTTCTGTGATTTCAGGTATTTTCTGGCTGAAATTGAGGGATGGTGCACGAAATTGTGAACAATACTTTTCACAACTCTCATAATCCCTGGTCATGAACTCCAAAAACTTGGTGGTTCAATTCCATGGCATTACACAACTTCGCACAACTAACCAGCAAGTGCACTGGGTCGTCCAAGTAATACCTTACGTGAGTAAGGGTCGATCCCACGGAGATTGTTAGCATTGAAGCAAGCTATGGTCATCTTGTAAATCTTAGTCAGGCAAACTCAAATATATATGATGATGAACGAAAATAATATAAAAGATAAAGATAGTGATACTTATGCATATCATTGGTGTAAGAGCTTCAAACAAGTGTATGAAGATGCCTTCCCTTCCGTCTCTCTGCTTTCCTACTGCCTTCATCCAATCCTTCTTACTCCTTTCCATGGCAAGCTCGTGTAGGGTTTCACTGTTGTCAGCAGCTACCTCCCATCCGCGCAGTGAAAGCTAATGCACGCACTCTGTCACAGTACTGCCAATCACCGGTTTGGTTCCCTCCCCTACCGGAATAGAATCCCTCTTTTGCGTCTGTCACTAACGCCCAGTAGGTTACAGGTTCGAAGCACGTCACAGTCATTCAATCATTGAATCCTACTCAGAATACCACAGACAAGGTTAGACCTTCCGGATTCTCTTGAATGCTGCCATCAAGTCCTGCCTATACCACGAGGATTCCGGTTAAAGAATCCAAGAGATATTCACTAAGCCTCATATGCTTGTAGAACAAGAGTGGTTGTCAGTCACCTTGTTCATAGGTGAGAATGATGATGAGTGTCACGGATCATCACATTCATCAAGTTGAAGAACAAGTGATATCTTGGATAAAGAACAAGCGGAATTGAATGGAAGAACAATAGTAATTGCATTAATACTCGAGGTACAGCAGAGCTCCACACCTTAATCTATGGTGTGTAGAAACTCCACCGTTGAAAATACATAAGATCAAGGTCTAGGCATGGCCGAATGGCCAGCCTCCCAATGGTCTAAGATAGCATAAAACGAAGATAGCTACCAAAAGTCTCTCTAATACAATAGTAAAAGGTCCTACTTATAGAAAACTAGTACATAGATGAGTAAATGACATAAAAATCCACTTCCGGGCCCACTTGGTGTGTGCTTGGGCTGAGCAATGAAGCTTTTTCGTGTAGAGACTCTCCTTGGAGTTAAACGCCAGCTTTAGTGCCAGTTTGGGCGTTTAACTCCCAATTAGGTGCCAGTTCCGGCGTTTAACGCTGGAATTTCTTGAGGTGACTTTGAACGCCGGTTTGGGCCATCAAATCTTGGGCAAAGTATGGACTATTATATATTGCTGGAAAGCCCAGGATGTCTACTTTCCAACGCCGTTGAGAGCGCGCCAATTGGGCTTCTGTAGCTCCAGAAAATCCACTTCGAGTGCAGGGAGGTCAGAATCCAACAGCATCTGCAGTCCTTTGAGTCTCTGGATCAGATTTTTGCTCCGGTCCCTCAATTTCAGCCAGAAAATACCTGAAATCACAGAAAAACACACAAACTCATAGTAAAGTCCAGAAAAGTGAATTTTAACTAAAAACTAATAAAAAATATACTAAAAACTAACTAGATCATACTAAAAATATACTAAAAACAATGCCAAAAAGTATACAAATTATCCGCTCATCACAACACCAAACTTAAATTGTTGCTTGTCCCCAAGCAACTGAAGATCAAATAAGATAAAAAGAAGAGAATATACAATGAACTCCAAAACATCTATGAAGATCAGTATTAATTAGATGAGCGGGGCTTTTATCTTTTGCCTCTGAATAGTTTTGGCATCTCACTCTATCCCTTGTAATTCAGAATGATTGGCTTCTTTAGGAACTCAGAATTCAGATAGTGTTAATGATTCTCCTAGTAAAGTATGATGATTCTTGAACATAGCTATTTCTTGAGTCTTGGCCGTGGCCCAAAGTACTCTGTCTTCCAGTATTACCACCGGATACATACATGCCACAGACACATAATTGGGTGAACCTTTTCAGATTGTGACTCAGCTTTGCTAAAGTCCCCAATTAGAGGTGTCCAGGGTTCTTAAGCACACTCTAATTTGCCTTGGATCACAACTCTTATTCTTTCTTTTTCTTTCTCTCTTTTTTTTTCGGTTTTTCTTCTCTCTTTTTTTTTCGTTTGCTTTTTCTCTTTTTTTTTTCTTTTCTTCTTTTTCTTGCTTCAAGAATCATTTTTAATGATTTTTCAGATCCTCAGTAACTTGTCTCCTTTTTCATCATTCTTTCAAGAGCCAACATTCATGAACCACAAGTTCAAAAGACATATGCACTGTTCAAGCATATATTCAGAGAACAAAAGTGTTGCCACCACATCAAAATAATTAAACTATTATAAAATTCAGAATTCATGCAATTCTTTCCTTTATCAATTAAGCACGTTTTTATTCAAGAAAGGTGATGGATTCATAGGACATTCATAACTTTAAGGCATAGACACTAAGATACTAATGATCACAGACACAAACATGGACAAACATAAAGCATAAAAATCAAAAACAGAAGAATAAAGAACAAGGAAATCAAGGAACGGGTCCACCTTAGTGATGGCGGCTCTTTCTTGCTCTTGAAGATCCTATGGAGTGCTTGAGCTCCTCAATGTCTCTTCCTTGTCTTTGTTGCTCCTCCCTCATGATTCTTTGGTCTTCTCTAATTTCATGGAGGAGAATGGAGTGTTCTTGATGCTCACCCTTAGTTGTCCCATGTTGGAACTCAATTCTCCTAGGGAGGCGTTTAATTGCTCCCATAATTTTGTGGAGGAAAGTGCATCCCTTGAGGAATCTCAGGATCTCATGGTGAGAGGGGTCTCTGTGTACTCCATCCTTTTCTTGGTGATGGGCTTGTCCTCATCAATGGGAGTATCTCCCTCTATGTCAACTCCAACTGAATAACAGAGGTGACAGATGAGATGAGGAAAGGCTAACCTTGCCAAAGTGGAGGTCTTGTCCGCCACCTTGTAGAGTTCTTGGGCTATAACCTCATGAACTTCTATTTCTTCTCCAATCATGATGCTATGGATCATGATGGCCCGGTCTATGGTAACTTCGGACGGTTGCTAGTGGGAATGATTGAGCGTTGTATGAACTCTAACCATCCTCTAGCCACGGGCTTGAGGTCATGCCTTCTCAATTGAACCGGCTTTCCTCTGAATCTTGCTTCCATGTGCGCCTCTTCACATATGGTGTGAGGACTTGGTCCAACCTTTGATCAAAGTGACCCTTCTAGTGTAAGGATGCTCATCCTTGCATCATAGGCAAGTTGACGCCACCCTCACACTCTCCGGACTAAAATCCAAGTATTTCCCCCGAACCATAGTGAGATAATTCTTTGGATTCGGGTTCACACTTTGGTCATGGTTCTTGGTGATCCATGCATTGGCATAAAACTCTTGAACCATCAAGATTCCGACTTGTTGAATGGGGTTGGTAAGTACTTCCCAACCTCTTCTTCGGATCTCATGGCGGATCTCCGGATATTCACCCTTTTGAGTGAAAAGGGGACTTCGGGGATCACCTTCTTCAAGGTCACAACTTCATAGAAGTGGACTTGATGCACCCTTGAGAGGAATCTATCCATCTCCCATGACTCGGAGGTGGAAGCTTTTGCCTTCCCTTTCCTCTTTCTAGAGGTTTTCTCCTTGGATGCCATAAATGGTTATGGAAAACGAAAAGCAACGCTTTTACCACACCAAACTTAAAATGTTGCTCGTCCCGAGCAAAAGAAGAAAGAAGAGTAGAAGAAGATGAGGAAGAGGGGGGTAATGGTTCGGCCATGATGGGTGGGTTTGGGAGGGAAAGTGAATTTGTGAGGTTGGTGGGTGATTTATAATGGATGTGAGTGGTGAAGAGAAAGATGGGATTTGATGGTGAAGGGTTTTTGGGGAGAGGTATTGAGGTGATTGGTGAATGGGGGAAGAAGAGAGAGAGTGATGGTGGGGTCCTGTGGGGTCCACAGATCCTGTGGTGTCAAGGAAAAGTCATCCCTGCACCAAATGGCATCAAATCCACAACGCCAACTGCTAGGCTTACTGGCGTTTGAACGCCAGCAACATCTTCCTCCAGGTGTGCTTTTTTCTTCCTGTTTTCATTTGTTTTTGCTTTTTTCATTGATTTGTGACTTCTCATGATCATCAACCTACAAAAAGATAAAATAACAAAAGGAAATAGTTAATTATAAAACATTGGGTTGCCTCCCAACAAGCGCTTCTTTAATGTCATTAGCTTGACAGAGGACTCTCATGGAGCCTCAGAAATACTCAGAACCGTGTTGAACCTCCCAACCAACCAAACTTAGAGTTTGAATGTGGGGGTTCAACACCAAACTTAGAGTTTGGTTGTGGCCTCCCAACACCAAACTTAGAGTTTGACTGTGGGGGCTCTGCTTGGCTCTGATTTGAGAGAAGCTCTTCATGCTTCCTCCCATGGTGACAGAGGCTGTGGGGGCTCTGCTTGGCTCTGATTTGAGAGCTCTTCATGCTTCCTCTCCATGGTGACAGAGGGATATCCTTGAGCCTTAAACACAAAGGATTCTTCATTCACTTGAATGATCATTTCACCTCTATCAACATCAATCACAGCTTTTGCTGTGGCTAGGAAAGGTCTGCCAAGGATGATGGTTTCATCCATGCATTTCCCAGTCTCTAGGACTATGAAATCAGTAGGGATGTAATGGTCTTCAATCTTCACCAAAACATTCTCTACAAGTCCATGAGCTTGTTTTCTTGAATTGTCTGTGGTGCACGAAATTGCAATAACACTTTTGCAATCCCGCACAACTAACCAGCAAGTGCACTGGGTCGTCCAAGTAATACCTTGCGTGAGCAAGGGTCGATCCCACGGAGATTGTCGGCTTGAAGCAAGCTATGGTTATTTTGTAAATCTTAGTCAGGATATCAGAAATTATCAGGATTGATTGTAAAAAGCAAAAGAACATGTAATGGTTACTTGTACTGCAGTAATGGAGAATGGGTTGAGGTTTGGAGATGCTCCATCTTCTGAATCTCTGCTTTCCTACTGTCTTCTTCATCAAACACGCATGTCTCCTTCCATGGCAAGCTCGTGTAGGGTCTCACTGTTGTCAGCAGCTACCTCCCATCCGCGCAGTGAAAGCTAATGCAAAGCACTCTGTCACAGTGCCGCCAATCACCGGTTTGGTTCCCTCCCCTACCGGAATAGAATCACTCTTTTGCGTCTGTCACTAACGCCCAGTAGGTTACAGGTTTGAAGCACATCACAGTCATTCAATCATTGAATCCTACTCAGAATACCACAGACAAGGTTTAGACCTTCCGGATTCTCTTGAATGCTGCCATCAGGTCCTGCCTATACCACGAAGATTCCGATTAAAGAACCCAAGAGATAACTACTCAATCTAAGATAGAACAGAGGTGGTTGTCAGGCATATGTTCATAGTTGAGAATGATGATGATTGTCACGGATCATCACATTCATCCGGATTAAGAACAAGTGTTATCTTAGAACGGAAGCAAGCATGATTGAGTAAGAAACAGTAGTAATTGCATTAATCCATCAAGACACCGCAGAGCTCCTCACCCCCAACCATGGGGTTTAGAGGCTCATACTGTGGAAGAAACGTGTACAAAATGTTATGAGGTCATAAGGTTTGATTACAATGTCAAAAGGTCCTATAAGTAGTAAACTAGTATCCTAAGGTTTACAGAAATGAGTAAATGACAGAAAAATCCACTTCCGGGCCCACTTGGTGTGTGCTTGGGCTGAGCATTGAAGCTTTTATGTGTAGAGACATTTTCTGGAGTTAAACGCCAGTTCTCATGCCAGTTTGGGCGTTTAACTCCAACTTTTAATCCAGTTCCGGCGTTTAACGCTGGAATTTCTGAGGCCGGATTGCTACGCGGGTTTGGGCCATCAAATCTTGGACAAAGTATGGACTATTATATATTGCTGGAAAGCCCAGGATGTCTACTTCCAATGCCATTGAGAGCGCGCCAATTGGGCTTCTGTAGCTCCAGAAAATCCACTTCGAGTGCAGGGAGGTCAGAATCCAACAGCATCTGCAGTCCTTTTCAGTCTCTGGATCAGATTTTGCTCAGGACCCTCAATTTCAGTCAGAAAATACCTGAAATCACAGAAAAACACACAAACTCATAGTAAAGTCCAGAAAAGTGAATTTTAGTTAAAAACTATAAAAATATACTAAAAACTAACTAAAAGATACTAAAAACATACTAAAAACAATGCCAAAAAGCATACAAATTATCCGCTCATCACAACACCAAACTTAAATTGTTGCTTGTCCCCAAGCAACTGAGAATCAAAATAGGATAAAAAGAAGAGAATATACTATAGACTCCAAAATATCAAAGAAACTTAGCTCCAATTAGATGAGCGGAACTAGTTGCTTTTTGCCTCCGAACAGTTTTGGCATCTCACTCTATCCTTTGAAGTTCAGAATGATGGCATCTATAAGAACTCAGAACTCAGATAGTGTTATTGATTCTCCTAGTTAAGTATATTGATTCTTGAACATAGCTAATGTATGAGTCTTGGCTGTGGCCCAAAGCACTCTGTCTTCCAGTATTACCACCGGATACATACATGCCACAGACACATAATTGGGTGAACCTTCTTAGATTGTGACTCAGCTTTGCTAAAGTCCCCAATTAGAGGTGTCCAGGGTTCTTAAGCACACTCTTGTTGCCTTGGATCAACTTTATTTCCTTCTTTTTTTTTTTTCTTTTCTTTTTCTTTTTTCTTCTTTCTCTTTTTTTTTTCGAAATATATTTTTTTTCTTTTTTTCACTGCTTTTCTTGCTTCAAGAATCAATTTGATGATTTTTCAGATCCTCAATAACAGTTCTCTTTCTCCTCATTCTTTTAAGAGCCAACAATTTTAACATTCTTAAAACAACAAATTCAAAAGACATATGCACTGTTCAAGCATTCATTCAGAAAACAAAAGTATTGCCACCACATCAACTAATTCAACTAGTTTCAGAGATAAATTTCGGAATCCTGTACCTCTTGTTCTTTTGTGATTAAAGCATTTTTCTTTTAAGAGAGGTGATGGATTCATAGGACATCATAGCTTTAAGGCATAAACTTTATTAATTTTATTAATTAAGAACAAGACTCAAATATAGATGTAAGATGAGACTAAAATAAAGGAAAAAGGATAATAATAAAAACGAAAAAAAAACAGAGGCTCCTAATGATAGAGGTTTTCACAGAGTTAGGACTCAACAACCTTGATTTTGAGAAGTGGATGCTCCCCCAGCTTGAGAGGAGAGCTTTTGGCGCTTCAGTTCCTTGATATCACGCCCCCCTGCTTCTCTTGTTCCTTCAGCAATTTGCAGATCATGCAGTTCTGATTCTGCTGTTCTTCCTTCAGTTGCTCCATAGTCTCTTGCAGCTTGTTGATGGATGCTTCTAGGCTGGCCCAGTAGCCAATTTCAGGGAATTCAGGGAGGAACTCACGCGTCCTCCTCTTGATAGAGTTGTCTTGCACTTGTCCTTCCATTGACTTCTTGGTGATTGGATGTTCAATGGGTATGAACTCATCTACTCCCATTTTTACCCCAGCCTCTTTGCAGAGCAAGGAGATTAAGCTTGGGTAGGCCAATTTGGCTTCAGTGGAATTCTTATTTGCAATTGTGTAGATCTCACAAGCAATCACATGATGCACCTCCACTGCTTTTCCAAGCATAATACAGTGAATCATCACTGCTCTCTTGATGGTGACCTCAGAACGGTTGCTAGTGGGCAATATGGAACGCCCAATAAAGTCTAGCCAACCTCTTGCAATTGGCTTGAGGTCTCCCTCTTGAGTTGGTTTGGGACACCCTTAGAATTGGTTATCCACTTAGTTCCAGGGAGGCATATGTCCTCTAGAACTTGATCCAACCCCTTATCTACTCTCACCATCCTCCTATTGAAGGAATCAGGATCATCTTGTAGTTGAGGTAACTTGAAGATTTCTCTTATTTTGTCCAGATGGAAGTACATAACTTTCCCTCTGACCATGGTTCTGTGGGTAGGAAAAGCGGTTCCAGTCATTCTTTGCTTATCTGTGAGCCACAGATTTGAGTAGAATTCCTGAACCATGTTCCTTCCAACCTTTGTCTCAGGATTGGTCAGAACTTCCCAACCTCTGTTTCGAATTTGCTCTTGGATCTCCGGATATTCATCTTCTTTCAGATCAAATTTAACTTCCGGGATCACTGACCTCAGTCCCATTATTTTGTGATAATGGTCCTCATGTTCTTTGGTTAAGAACTTCTCTTCATTCCAAAGATTCTTTGGATTGGTCTCTTTCCTTCCTCTTGAGTTGGTTTTGTTTTCCCTTGGGAGCCATGATATTGATGAATCTTGGCTTAGTGATCACGGAAAAGCACACCAAACTTAGAGGTTTTGCTTGTCCTCAAGCAAAAAGAAAAGAAATAAGAGAGAGAGAGAGAGAGGGAGAGAAAATTCGAATGGTGTGAGGAAGGAGGGGTGAGGAACGTTCATTTATAGAGTGGGGGGAGGAGAATTTCGAAAACAAAAGAGAGATTTGAAAGGAAATTTGAAAAGATATGAAAGATTTTTGAGAAAAGGGTGAGTTTTTGAAGAAGATTTGGGATTTTGAAATAGATTTGAAAAATTGTTTTGATTTTTGAAGATTTGAAAGTGAATAATGAATGATTGAAGTGTGATTTTGTAGAAAAGTATGGGTGAGAAAAGGAAAGTTTGAAAAAATCTGAGTTGAAAACAAAAATGTGGTCCCCCCACCAAGCTGGCGTTAAACGCCCAGAATGGCACCCATTCTGGCGTTTAACGCCCATTTGTTGCCCCTTTTGGGCGTTTAACGCCCAGCCAGGTACCCTGGCTGGCGTTAAACGCCAGAAAACCTTCCTCACTGGGCGTTTTTCTGAACGCCCAGTGATGCTGCACACCTGGCGTTAAACGCCCAGAATGGTGCCCATTCTGGCGTTAACGCCCAGAATGGTACCATTACTGGCGTTAAACGCCCAGAATGGTGCCCATTCTGGCGTTTGACGCCCAAAATGCCCCTTACTGGCGTTTTTTCGCCAGTAAGCTCATTTTCTCTGCTTTTTGAGCTGAATCCTTCTGTAACTCTGTGAATTCCTTCATTTTTGATACTTGCCTCTGTAAGAACTAATCATACAACTTCCTAATGACTGGGTTGCCTCCCAGCAAGCGCTTCTTTACTGTCTTTAGCTGGACTTTCACTGAGAATCACTCAAGTCTCAGTTCTGAGCATTCCTGCTCAAAATTTCCTTCAAGATAGTGTTTGATCCTCTGTCCATTAACAATGAACTTACTGTCAGAATCAATATCCTGAAGCTCAACATACCCATATGGTGACACTTTTGTAATCACATATGGACCCCTCCAACGGGATTTGAGTTTTCCTGGAAACAGTCTGAGCCTAGAGTTGAAGAGGAGAACTTTTTGTCCTGGCTCAAAGACTCTGGTTGACAATCTCTTGTCATGCCACTTCTTTGCCTTTTCCTTATAGATCTTAGCATTTTCAAAGGCATTGAGTCTGAACTCTTCTAGCTCATTTAGCTGGAGCAATCTTTTTTCACCAGCTAACTGTGCATCCATGTTTAGGAATCTGGTTGCCCAGTAGGCTTTATGTTCCAGTTCCACAGGCAAATGACAGGCCTTTCCATACACCAATTGGTATGGGGAGGTCCCTATAGGAGTCTTGAATGCTGTTCTGTATGCCCACAGAGCATCATCCAAGCTCTTTGCCCAATCCTTTCTTCGGGACATCACAGTCCGTTCCAGGATTCTTTTTAGCTCTCTGTTAGAGACTTCAGCTTGCCCATTTTGTCTGTGGATGATACGGAGTTGCCACTTTATGGCTGATTCCATATCTAACCATAGCAGAGTATAGCTGTTTATTACAGAAATGAGTACCCCCATCACTGATTAGTACTCTAGGGACGCCAAACCTGCTGAAAATGTTTTTCTGGAGGAATTTCAGCACGGTTTTGGTATCATTAGTGGGTGTAGCAATTGCTTCTACCCACTTAGATACATAGTCCACTGCCACCAGAATGTAAGTGTTGAGTATGATGGTGGGAATGGCCCCATGAAGTCAATTCCCCATACATCAAACAGCTCTATCTCTAATATCCCTTGTTGAGGCATGGCATATCCATGAGGCAGGTTACCAGCTCTTTGGCAACTGTCACAGTTACGCACAAACTCTCGGGAATCTTATAGAGAGTAGGCCAGTAGAAGCCGCACTGGAGAACTTTAGTGGCTGTTCGCTCACTTCCAAAGTGTCCTCCATACTGTGATCCATGGCAGTGCCATAGGATCCTTCGTGCTTCCTCTCTGGGTATACACCTGCGGATCACTCCGTCAGCACATCTCTTAAAGAGATATGGTTCATCCCAAAGGTAGTACTTGGCATCTGAAATTAGTTTCTTTCTTTGCACATAACTGTACTCCTTGGGTATGAACCTCACAGCTTTATAATTTGCAATGTCTGCAAACCATGGAGCTTCCGAATGGCAAAGAGTTGCTCATCTGGGAAGGTCTCAGAGATCTCAGTAGAAGGGAGGGACGCCCCAGCTACTGGCTCTATTCTGGACAGATGATCTGCCACTTGGTTCTCTGTCCCTTTTCTGTCTCTTATTTCTATATCAAACTCTTGCAGAAGCAACACCCATCTGATAAGCCTGGGTTTGAATCCTGCTTTGTGAGTAAGTATTTAAGAGCAGCATGGTCAGTGTACACAATCACTTTGGATCCCACTAGGTAGGATCTAAACTTGTCAATGGCATAAACCACTGCAAGTAATTCTTTTTCTGTGGTTGTGTAATTCTTCTGTGCATCATTTAGAACACGGCTCGCATAATAATGACATGCAGAAGTTTGTTATGCCTCTGTCCCAACACTGCACCAATGGCATGATCACTGGCATCACACATTAATTCAAATGGTAATGCCCAATCTGGTGCAGAGATGACTGGTGCTGTGACCAGCTTAGCTTTCAGGGTCTCAAATGCCTGCAGACACTGTGTGTCAAACACAAATGGTGTGTCAGCAGCTAACAGGTTACAGAGGTTTAGCAATTTTCGAAAAACCTTGATAAACCTTCTGTAGAATCCTGCATGCCCCAGAAAGCTTCTGATTGCCTTAACATTGGCAGGTGGTGGTAATTTTTCAATTACCTCTACCTTTGCCTTATCCACCTCTATTCCCCTGCTTGAAATTTTGTGCCCAAGGACAATTCCTTCAGTCACCATAAAGTGACATTTCTCCCAGTTTAAAACCAGGTTAGTCTCTTGGCATCTTTTCAAGACAAGTGATAGGTGGTTAAGACAGGAGCTAAATGAGTCTCCATATACTGAAAAGTCATCCATGAAGACTTCCAGAAATTTCTCTACCATATCTGAGAAGATAGAGAGCATGCACCTCTGAAAGGTTGCAGGTGCATTGCACAGACCAAAAGGCATCCTCCTGTAGGCAAACACGCCTGAAGGGCAGGTGAATGCTGTTTTCTCTTGGTCCTGGGGGTCCACTGCAATTTGGTTATAGCCTGAATAGCCATCCAAAAAGCAGTAATAGTCATGACCAGCTAGTCTTTCTAGCATTTGGTCTATGAATGGTAAAGGAAAATGATCCTTTCTGGTGGCTGTATTGAGCCTTCTGTAGTCAATACACATACGCCACCCTGTGACTGTCCTTGTAGGGACCAGTTCATTTTTTTCATTATGAACCACTGTCATTCCTCCCTTTTTGGAACAACTTGGACAGGGCTCACCCAGGGGCTATCAGAAATAGGATAAATAATCCCAGCCTCTAGTAATTTAGTGACCTCTTTCTGCACACCTCCTTCATGGCAGGATTTAGCCTCCTCTGTGGTTGGACCACTGGTTTGGCATTATCCTCCAACAGGATCTTGTGCATGCATCTAGCTGGGCTAATGCCCTTAAGATCACTTATGGACCACCCAAGAGCTGTCTTGTGTGTCCTTAGCACTTTAATTAGTGCTTCCTCTTCCTGTGAATTTAAGGCAGAGCTTATAATCACTGGAAAAGTGTCACTCTCTCCCAGAAATGCATATTTCAGGGATGATGGTAGTGGTTTGAGTTCAGGCTTAGGAGGCTTATTCTCCTCCTGAGGAATTTTCGAAAATTCCTTTGCCTCCTCTGGCTCTTCCTGATCAGTTTGAGCATCTTTGAAGATGTTCTCAAGCTCTGATTCTAGGCTTTCAGCCTTATTGATCTCTTCTACCAGAGAGTCAATAATGTCAGCGTCCATGCAGTCCTCTGGTGTGTCTGGATGCTGCATAGCTTTTACAGCATTCAACTTGAACTCATCCTCATTGACTCTCAAGGTTACTTCCCCCTTTTGTACATCAATGAGAGTTCGTCCAGTTGCTAGGAAAGGTCTTCCTAGAATGAGAGTTGCATTTTTATGCTCCTCCATTTCCAGCACCACAAAGTCAGTTGGGAAGGCAAATGGCCCAACTTTGACAATCATGTCCTCTATTATGCTGATGGGTGTTTAATGGAGCCATCAGCAAGTTGGAGGCATATCCTGGTTGGTTTGACTTCTCCAATCAACCCAAGCTTTCTGATAGTGGATGCAGGTATTAAGTTAATACTTGCTCCAAGGTCACATAAGGCTACCTTGGTGTAAGTGCCTTCCAATGTGCATGGTATCAGAAAGCTTCCAGGATCTTGAAGCTTTTCTGGTAAGCT
Organism: Arachis stenosperma; assembly: GCF_014773155.1. Taxonomy (NCBI): domain Eukaryota; kingdom Viridiplantae; phylum Streptophyta; class Magnoliopsida; order Fabales; family Fabaceae; genus Arachis; species Arachis stenosperma. The sequence goes on along the minus strand of NC_080379.1, from coordinate 45,327,403 downwards.
TTTTAGAATGACTGCACTGCATTCTTCAGTGAGAAATACTTTTTCAGTTCTCTCCAATCCTTCTTATGACTTAAGATCTCTTTCATGAACTTAGCATAAGAGGGTATTTGCTCAAGTGCCTCTGCAAAAGGAATCTTTATTTCAAGAGTCCTTAAATAGTCTGCAAAGCGGGCAAATTGCTTACCCTGTTCCGCTTTGCGGAGTTTCTGAGGATAAGGCATCTTGGCTTGATATTCTTCAACCTTAGATGCTGCAGGTTTATTCCTTACAGAAGTGGTTGAAGAAGCCTTGTTAGGGGGATAATTACCAGAACCCTCAGGTGCCTGATTCTCCTTGGGTGTTTGAACGCCAGGAGTGGATAAAGTTTGGGCGTTTAAACGCCAACTTCTCCCCCTTTTCTGGCGTTTGAACGCCAAACTGGGCAGGGAATGGGCGTTTAACGCCAGCTTTCCTCCCTGTTCTGGCGTTTGAACGCCAGTATTGGGCAAGGAATGGGCGTTTAACGCCAACTTTCCTCCCCTTTCTGGCGTTTGAACGCCAATAATCTTCCTCTCTGGGCTCTTACTGTCCTCAGAGGGATTTTGAACAGTAGCTTGGTCATCCTTTGTCAACTGTTCCTTAATTGATTTCTTGCTCTTTTGAGCAGTGGCATTCAGTGTTTTCCCACTCCTAAGTTGAACTGCTTGACATTCTTCTGTTATTTGTTTAGATATTTGCTGTTTTGTTTGTTTCAACTGCAGTTCTATGCTCTTGTTAGCAACCTTAGTATCATGGAGCATTTCTTTAAATTCTGCTAACTATTCTGTCATCAGGAGCAATTGTTGATTAAGCTCATTCATCTGTTCTTGAGGATTAGGGTCAGTGACTAGTGCCATGACCTCCTCCTTTGGAACGAACTCATTGCTAGAATATAAGTATTGGTTTCTAGCAACAGTGTCTATAAGCTCTTGAGCTTCTTCAATTGTCTTCCTCATGTGTATAGATCCACCAGCTGAGTGGTCTAAAGACATCTGAGCTTTTTCTGTAAGCCCATAGTAGAAAATGTCTAACTGTACCCACTCTGAAAACATTTCAGAGGGACATTTTCTTAGCATACCTCTATACCTCTCCCAGGCATCATAAAGGGATTCATTATCCTCTTGTTTAAAGCCTTGGATGTCCAGCCTTAGCTGTGTCATCCTTTTGGAGGGTAAAAATGATTCAGGAATTTTTCTGATAACTGTTTCCATGTCTTTATGCTTGCTGTAGGTTGGTTATTTAACCACCTTTTTGCTTGATCTTTTACAGCAAATGGAAACAGTAACAGTCTGTAGACATCCTGATCTATCTCTTTATCATGTATTGTGTCAGCAATTTGTAAGAACTGTGCCAGAAACTCAGTAGGTTCTTCCTCTGGAAGACCGGAATACTGGCAATTTTGCTGCACTATGATAATGAGTTGAGGGTTTAGCTCAAAGCTGCTTGCTTTGATGGGAGGTATACAGATGCTACTCCCATATGCAGCTGTAATGGGGTTACCATAAGACCCCAGAGTCCTTCTGGACTGATTAATTCCACTTAAGTCCATAATAGACAAAAGGGAAATGAGAGTAATTGCAAAGAGATGAATTTTGTTTATTTTTTTATTAATTTTTTTTTTAGAAATAACCGAAAAATTAAAATAAAATAAAATAATACAAAAGGAAAATAAAATAAAATTCGAAAATTAAGAATAAAATAAGATCAAAGCAAATTGGGAACTGAATCAATTAGTAAAGAAAAAGATTTTGAAAACAGCAATTAAGAAGATATGATTGAAAAATTTTTTATGAAAAAGATTTGATTCTTAAAAAGAGGAAAGAGAAAAACACAAAAGACACCAAACTTAAAATTTTAGAAAATCAAACACTAATTTTTTCGAAAATTTTAAAGGAAAAACACAAAGAGGACACCAAACTTAGAACTTTTATGAATCAAAAAGGAACTAAGAACAAGAAAAAAATTCGAAAATTAAAAGAAGAAAAACAAAAGCATGCAATTGACACCAAACTTAGAATATGAACTAGACTCAACTAAAATACTCTAAACCAACAAAAAGAAAACAGTCCTAATCTAAGCAACAAAATAAACCGTCAGTTGTCCAAACTCGAACAATCCCCGGCAACGGCGCCAAAAACTTGGTGCACGAAATTGCAATAACACTTTTGCAATCCCGCACAACTAACCAGCAAGTGCACTGGGTCGTCCAAGTAATACCTTGCGTGAGCAAGGGTCGATCCCACGGAGATTGTCGGCTTGAAGCAAGCTATGGTTATTTTGTAAATCTTAGTCAGGATATCAGAAATTATCAGGATTGATTGTAAAAAGCAAAAGAACATGTAATGGTTACTTGTACTGCAGTAATGGAATGGGTTGAGGTTTGGAGATGCTCCATCTTCTGAATCTCTGCTTTCCTACTGTCTTCTTCATCAAACACGCATGTCTCCTTCCATGGCAAGCTCGTGTAGGGTCTCACTGTTGTCAGCAGCTACCTCCCATCCGCGCAGTGAAAGCTAATGCAAAGCACTCTGTCACAGTGCCGCCAATCACCGGTTTGGTTCCCTCCCCTACCGGAATAGAATCACTCTTTTGCGTCTGTCACTAACGCCCAGTAGGTTACAGGTTTGAAGCACATCACAGTCATTCAATCATTGAATCCTACTCAGAATACCACAGACAAGGTTTAGACCTTCCGGATTCTCTTGAATGCTGCCATCAGGTCCTGCCTATACCACGAAGATTCCGATTAAAGAACCCAAGAGATAACTACTCAATCTAAGATAGAACAGAGGTGGTTGTCAGGCATATGTTCATAGTTGAGAATGATGATGATTGTCACGGATCATCACATTCATCCGGATTAAGAACAAGTGTTATCTTAGAACGGAAGCAAGCATGATTGAGTAAGAAACAGTAGTAATTGCATTAATCCATCAAGACACAGCAGAGCTCCTCACCCCCAACCATGGGGTTTAGAGGCTCATACTGTGGAAGAAACGTGTACAAAATGTTATGAGGTCATAAGGTTTGATTACAATGTCAAAAGGTCCTATAAGTAGTAAACTAGTATCCTAAGGTTTACAGAAATGAGTAAATGACAGAAAATCCACTTCCGGGCCCACTTGGTGTGTGCTTGGGCTGAGCATTGAAGCTTTTATGTGTAGAGACATTTTCTGGAGTTAAACGCCAGTTCTCATGCCAGTTTGGGCGTTTAACTCCAACTTTTAATCCAGTTCCGGCGTTTAACGCTGGAATTTCTGAGGCCGGATTGCTACGCGGGTTTGGGCCATCAAATCTTGGACAAAGTATGGACTATTATATATTGCTGGAAAGCCCAGGATGTCTACTTTCCAATGCCGTTGAGAGCGCGCCAATTGGGCTTCTGTAGCTCCAGAAAATCCACTTCGAGTGCAGGGAGGTCAGAATCCAACAGCATCTGCAGTCCTTTTCAGTCTCTGGATCAGATTTTTGCTCAGGACCCTCAATTTCAGTCAGAAAATACCTGAAATCACAGAAAAACACACAAACTCATAGTAAAGTCCAGAAAAGTGAATTTTAGTTAAAAAACTAATAAAAATATACTAAAACTAACTAAAAGATACTAAAAACATACTAAAAACAATGCCAAAAAGCATACAAATTATCCGCTCATCAGAAACCCTACACAAGCTTGCCATGGAAAGGAGTAAGAAGGATTGGATGAAGACAGTAAGAAAGCAGAGAGACGGAAGGGAAGGCATCTTCATACGCTTATCTGAAGCTCTCACCAATGATATGCATAAGTATCTCTATCTTTATCTTATTGCTTTATTCGTTTACTACTATACCCATTTGAGTCTGCCTGACTGAGATTTACAAGGTGACTATAGCTTGCTTCATACCACCAATCTCCGTGGGATCGACCCTTACTCGCGTAAGGTTTATTACTTGGACGACCCAGTGCACTTGCTGGTTAGTTGTGCGAAGTTGTGTTTGCCATGGTATTGAGCACCAAGTCTTTGGAGCCATTACTAGGGATTGTTTATGTTTTGAAAAGTATTGATCACAATTTCGTGCACCAACCTTCCAACACCAAACTTAAAGTTTGAATGTGGGGGTTCAACACCAAACTTAGAGTTGGTTGTGGCCTCCCACACCAAACTTAGAGTTTGACTGTGGGGGCTCTGTTTGACTCGGCATTGAGAGAAGCTGTTCATGCTTCCTCTCATTACCAAATATCTTGGCATTTAGCTTCATAATGGCTCCTAGATATTGAGCAACTTGCTCTCCAGTTTCATCTTCAGCCTCTTCAGAGGAAGAATAGTCTTCAGAGCTCATGAATGGTAGATGGAGGTTTAATGGAATCTCTATAGTCTCTATATGAGCCTCAGATTCCTTTGGGTCCTCAATAGGAAACTCCTTCTTGGTTGGGAGATGTCCCATGAGGTCTTCCACATTGGGATTCACGTCCTCCCCCTTCCTCCTTGCATTCGGCCATATTGACTATATCAATGGCCTTGCACTCTCTCTTTGTATTCTCTTCTATATTGCTTGGGAGAGTACTAGGAGGAGTTTCAGTGACTTTCTTACTCAGCTGGCCTACTTGTGCCTCCAAATTTCTAATGGAGGACCTTGTTTCATTCATAAAACTTAAAGTGGCCTTAGACAGATCAGAGACTAAATTTGCTAAGTTAGAGGTATTCTGTTCATAATTCTCTATCTGTTGCTGAGAAGATGATGGATAAGGCTTGATATTGCTGAGCCTATTTCTTCCACCATTATTAAAGCCTTGTTGAGGCTTTTGTTGATCCTTCCATGAGAAATTTGGATGATTTCTCCATGATGAATTATAGGTGTTTCTATAAGGTTCACCCATATAATTTACCTCTGCCATTGCAGGGTTTTCAGGATCATAAACTTCTTCTTCAGAAGATGCCTCTTTAGTGCTGTTGGATGCATTTTGCCATCCATTCAGACTTTGAGAAATCATGTTGACTTGCTGAGTCAACATTTTGTTCTAAGCCAATATGGCATTCAGAGCATCAATTTCAAGAACTCCCTTCCTTTGAGGCATCCCATTATTCACGAAATTCCTCTCAGAAGTGTACATGAACTGGTTATTTGCAACCATGTCAATAAGTTCTTGAGCTTCTGCAAGCATTTTCTTTAGGTGAATGGATCCACCTGCAGAATGGTCCAGTGACATCTTAGAGAACTCAGATAGACCATAATAGAATATATCCAGAATGGTCCATTCTGAAAGCATGTCAGAAGGACACCTTTTGGTCATCTGCTTGTATCTTTCCCAAGCTTCATAGAGAGATTCACCATCTTTTTGTTTGAATGTCTGAACATCCAATCTAAGCTTGCTCAGCTTTTGAAGAGGAAAGAATTTAGCCAAGAAGGCCGTGACCAGCTTATCCCAGGAGTCCAGGCTATCCTTAAGTTGTGAATCCAACCATGTTCTAGCTCTGTCTCTTACAGCAAAAGGGAAAAGCATGAGCCTGTAGACTTTAGGATCTACTCCATTCGTCTTTACAGTCTCACAGATCTGCAAGAACTCAGTTAAAAACTGATAGGGATCTTCTGATGGAAGTCCATGAAACTTGCAGTTTTGTTGCATTAGAGCAACTAGTTGAGGTTTTAGCTCAAAATTGTTTACTCCAATGGTAGGAATTGAGATGCTTCTTCCATCAAAATTGGAAGTAGGTGTAGTATAATCACGAAGCATCCTTCTTGCATTATTGTTGTTGGGTTCGGCTGCCATCTCCTTTTTTTGTTCGAAAATTTCAGCAAGGTTGTCTCTGGATTGTTGTAATTTAGCTTCTCTTAGTTTCCTCTTCAGAGTCCTTTCAGGTTCTAGATCAGCTTCAACAAGAATTCCTTTTTTCTTGTTCCTGCTCATATGAAAGAGAAGAGAACAGAAAAAGAAGAGGGATCCTCTATGTCACAGTAAAGAGGTTCCTTTATTAGTAGAAGAAGAAGGGAAGAAAGAAAGGAGAATCCAAACAGAAAGGTAATGATAGAGGTAGTGATTGAGATGAAGAGAAGTAAAGAGAGGTGGTAGTAAATAAATAAATAAATAGAAGAAGATGAGAGAGAGAATTCGAAAATTAATTTTGAAAAGCAGTTAATGATTTTCAAAAATTAAAGGTGAAATAGAATTAAAATTAAAATTCAAACCAATTAGTTAATTTTAAAAAGAATTTTGAAAAAGGGATGAGATATTTTCAAAAATTAGAGAGGGAAAAGTAGTTAGGTGGTTTTGAAAAAGATAAACAAACAAAAAGTTAATTAGTTAGTTGACAAGGATATTAAAATCAAATTTGAAAATATAAGAAGATAAGAAGTTAGATAAGATATTTTGAGATAAAATTTTTGAAAAGATAAAATTTTGAAAAAGATATGATATAAAAGATATGATTAAAAAGATATGGTTGAAAAAGATTTAATTTTTAAAATTAAAATTAATTACTTGACTAACAAGAAACTAAAAGATATGATTCTAGAATTCAAAGATTGAACCTTTCTTAACAAGAAAGTAACAAACTTCAAATTTTTGAATCAATCACATTAATTGTTAGTAAATTTTCAAAAATTTTGAAATAAAATTAAAAAAAAGATTTTTGAAAATTAATTTAAAAAAATAAATTTTGAAAATTAATAAAAAATGAAAAAGATTTGATTTTTGAAAATTTTGAAAAGATAAGATTTTTAAAATTTGAAAATTTGACTTGACTTACAAGAAACAACTAATTTTAAAAATTTTTGACTAAGTCAACTCAAATTTTCGAAATTTTGTGAGAAAAAAGGAAAAGATATTTTTTTTTGAATTTTTAATTATGAGAGAGAAAAACAACAAAAATGACTCACAACATAAAAATTATGAATCAAAACACATGATGCATGCAAGAACTCTATGAATGTCAAGATGAACACCAAGAACACCTTGAAGATCATGATGACATCAAGAACATATTTTGAAAAATTTTTGATGCAAAGAAAACATGCAAAACACCAAACTTAGAAATCTTTAATGCTTGGACTCTAACAAACGAAAAATGCATATGATAAACAACAAAAAATACAAAACAAGAAAACATCAAGATCAAACAAAAAGACTTACCAAGAACAACTTGAAGATCATGAAGAACACCATGAATACATGAATTTTTTGAAAAAACGCAAGAACAATATGAATATGCAATTGACACCAAACTTAAAAATTGACTTAAGACTCAAACAAGAAACACAAATATTTTTGGTTTTTATGATTTTATTAATTTTTTTTTTGGATTTTCTTACTAAATTTTTCGAAAACATATTTTGGAAAAAGGAAGTAATGAATTCATAGTCCTCAATCAAAATCCTATGAGTTAGACATGGCTTAATAGCCAGCCAAGCTAAAACATGTTTCATGAAACACTAGAATTCATTCTTAAAAAATTTTGAAAAATTTCTTAAAACAAAGGGAAAAATTTTGAAAAATATTTTTTTGAAAAGAAAAATAAAAAGAAAATTACCTAATCTGAGCAATAAGACGAACCGTCAGTTGTCCATACTCGAACAATCCCCGACAACAGTGCCAAAAACTTGGTGCACGAAATTGTGATTCACACTTAAATTGTTGTTCGAAATTGATTATCCCAGTAATGGCTCCAAAAGCTTGGTGCTCAATACCATGGTCTAAACATAACTTCACAACTTCACTCAACTAACCAGCAAGTGTATGGGTCGTCCAAGTAATACCTTACGTGAGTAAGGGTCGATCCCACAGAGATTGTTGGTATGAAGCAAGCTATGGTCACCTTGTAAATCTCAGTCGGCGGATAATAGATGGTTATGGATTTTCAAATAATAATAAATAATAAACAAAATAAAGATAGAGTTACTCATGTAATTCAATGGTGGAAATTTCAGACAAGTGTATGGAGGTGCTGTGTTCCTTCTGAATCTCTGCTTTTCTACTGCTTTTATCCAATCTTTGTCACTCCTTTCTATGGCAAGCTGTATGTAGGGCATCACTGTTGTCAATGGCTATATCCCATCCTCTCAGTGAAAAAAGTCCAAATGCTCTGTCACGGCACGGCTAATCATCTGTCAGTTCTCGATCATGTCGGAGTAGAATCCATTGATTCTTTTGCGTTTGTCATCATGCCCAACAATCGCGAGTTTGAAGCTCGTCACAGTCATTCAATCCCAGAGTCCTACTCGGAATACCACATACAAGGTTTAGACTTTCCGGATTCTCATGAATGCCACCATCAATTCTAGCTTATACCACGAAGACTCTGATCTCACGGAATGGAAGGCTCGGTTGTCAGGCGAGGGCAACCATGCATCGTGTAGGAATCTAAGAGATACGAATCCTAGCTCTCGCTTGTAGAATGGAAGTGGTTGTCAGGCATGTGTTCATAAGGATGGATGATGATGAGTGTCACAGATCATCACCTCCATCAGGTTGAAGTGTGAATGGTATCTTAGAACAGGAATAAATCGAATTGAATAGAAATAGTAATTGCATTAAAACTTGATGTACAGCAGAGCTCCACACCCTTAATCTATGGTGTGTAGAACTCCACCATTGAAAATACATAAGTGATCAAGGTTCAGGCATGGCCGAATGGCCAGCCCCCGGTGTCTAAGATCGCATAAACTAATCAAAGATGTCTAATACAATAGTAAAATGTCCTATTTATACTAGACTAGCTACTAGGGTTTACAAAAGTAAGTAATTGCTGCAGAAATCCACTTTCGAGGCCCACTTGGTGTGTGCTTGGGCTGAGCTTGAGCTTTACACGTGCAGAGGCTTCTTTTGGAGTTGAGCGCCAAGTTGTAACGTGTTTTTGGCGTTCAACTCTGGTTCGTGACGTGTTTCTGGCGTTTGACTCCAGAATGCAGCATGGAACTGGCGTTGAGCGCCAGTTTACATCGTCTAATCACGAATAAAGTATGGACTATTATATATTTATGGAAAGCTCTGAATGTCTACTTTCCAACGCCATTAAGAGGGTGCCATTTGGAGTTCTGTAGCTCCAGAAAATCCATTTCGAGTGCAGGGAGGTCAGATTCCAACAGCATCAGTAATCCTTTGTCAGCCTCCTTATCAGAGTTTGCTCAGGTCCCTCAATTTCTGCCAGAAATTACCTGAAATCACAGAAAAACACACAAACTCATAGTAAAGTCCAGAAATGTGAATTTAGCATAAAAACTAATGAAAACATCCCTAAAAGTAGCTAGATTACACTAAAACTATCTAAAAATAATGCCAAAAAGCGTATAATTATCCGCTCATCAATCCCTCACAGAGATCCTATCAGCCCCTACCTAATCACCCGTCTCAACCATCTAACCTCAACCCACTATCACCAACCGAAGATAGACTCTCCAGAATTGAGACTCTACCTGAAGACATGTGTAAAGAAGTCCAAGATAGTAAAGCTTTCTGGGAAGAGGTGCGATCCAATATGCAGAATCAAGTGCTGCCATCAAGAAACTTGAAACACAAATTGGCTACTTATTCAAGCAAGCCCCTGGTCACAACATTCATAGCAACACTAATTCAACTTCAAGGGAGGAGTGTCAGTCCATCACCCTCAGAAATGGGAAGGAATTGAAGGAGACCTACAAGAAACCACAAGAGAAGAAATCGGATGAAGAAGAAAAGGGACAAGAGAAAATTCAAGTCCCCACTCCCAAGTCACACCAGGAAGGAGAAGCCGAAGCCAAACTTTCTAAAAGCCCCATACCCTCAGCAATTGAAGAAAAAGGGAGAGGACAACCAATTCTCCAGATTCCTGGAAATCTTCAAGAAACTACAGATTAACATATCCTTTGCTGAGGCAATAGAGCAAATGCCACTCTATGCCAAGTTCTTGAAGGAATTGATGACCAAGAAAAGCTGGAAGAACAATGAAACTGTGGTACTAACTGAAGAATGCAGTGCCATCATCCAGCACAAACTGCCCCAGAAACTGAAGGATCCTGAGAGCTTCCAAATTTCTTGTATTATAGGGAAATCATAGTGGAAAAGGCTTTATGATTTAGGAGCTAGCATAAATCTGATGTCCATAGCAATGATGAAGAAAATGAGGATTGAGGAGGCCAAACCAACAAGAATGGCCCTATAACTAGCAGACCGATCATTCAAGTTTCCTCACGGAATAGTGGAAGACTTGTTGGTGAAAGTGGGAGACTTTATCTTTCCAGCAGATTTTGTAGTGTTGGATATGGAGGAAGGAGCCAAAACTTCTATCATCTTAGGCAAGCCATTTTTAGCCACTGCCGCAGCCATCATTGATGTCCAAAAGGGTGAACTTATCCTTAGACTACATGAAGAGAAAATGATATTCAATGTGTTCAAGGTCATGAGTTACCCAAAGGACTCATTAGGAGAATGTATGAGGTTAAACTTGGTGGATGCTGTAGTACAGGAGACTCTTGAAGAAGAAGAACTTGAGGGGTTAACAGAAGAAGACGAATCAGCATCAAGCGAAGAGGTTGCAACAGCTGAAACTCGTGTTCAGGGCACACTAGGGGGGAAGGATGAAAGGAAGGAAGCACCCAAACTTGAACTAAAGGCACTGCCACCCACCCTCAAATATGCATACTTAGGAAAGAATGAAAGCTATCCAGTAATCATAAATTCAGTCCTCAGCCAAGAACAGGAGGAAGAGTTACTTCAAGTCTTACAAAAGCATAAGGATGCCATTGGATGGACACTTGCTGACTTGAAGGGAACAGTTCGGCCATATGCATGCATAAGATACTATTGGAAGAGGATGCCAAACCTTCCATTCAGCCCCAAAGGAGGCTGAATCCAGTTATGAAGGAAGTGGTATATAAGGAAGTCATGAAGCTATGGCAGAGAGGAGTAATCTACCCAATTTTGGATAGTCAATGGGTCAGCCCCATCCAAGTGGTCCCCAAAAAAGGAGGAATCACTGTGGTACCCAATGAAAGGAATGAGCTAATCCCTACAAGAACTGTCACAGGATGGAGAATGTGTATTGATTACAGAAAACTCAATGAAGCCACAAAAAAAGATCATTTCCCCCTTCCCTTCATGGACTAGATGCTGGAAAGACTTGTAGGACATGCATACTATTATTTTCTAGATGGTTATTCAGGATATAACCAAATAGTGGTTGACCCAAGAGACCAGGAGAAAATATCATTTACTTGCCCATATTGAGTGTTTGCCTATAGGCGCATGCCATTTGGGCTATGTAATGCACCTGCAACTTTTCAACGCTGCATGCTTTCCATCTTCTCGGATATGATAGAGAAGTTCATTGAAGTTTTCATGGATGACTTTTCAGTATTTAGAGATTCCTTTCCTAATTGCCTAAATCATCTTGCCTTGGTATTAAAAAGATGTCAAGAGACCAATTTGGTCTTGAATTGGGAAAAATGCCACTTTATGGTAACAGATGGAATAGTCCTTGGCCATAAAGTTTCTAACCAAGGTATTGAGGTGGATAGAGCTAAGGTGGAGCTAATTGAAAAATTACCTCCACCAAGTGATGTCAAGGAAATTAGAAGCTTTTTGGGGCATGCTGGCTTCTAGAGAAGGTTTATTAAAGATTTTTCAAAGATAGCCAAGCCCTTAAGCAATCTCCTTATGTTTGATACACCATTTATCTTTGATGAGAAGTGCATGCTTGCATTTGAAAACCAGAAAAATAAGTTGTCCTCAGCTCCTATCATCACCCCACCTGATTGGAATTTGCCATTCGAACTGATGTGTGATGCATCAGATTTTGTAGTTGAGGCAGTGTTAGGACAGAGAAAAGAAAATTTGGTGCATGTCATATACTATGCTAGCAAGGTCCTCAAATTACACTCAACGAAATTATACCACTACCGAAAAGGAGTTGCTGGCAATAGTTTTTGCATTTGACAAATTTAGATCATATCTCATTGGCTCTAAAGTTATTGTTTTCACTGATCATACATCACTCAAATCTATTTGCCAAACAGGAGTCAAAACCAAGACTAATCAGATGGAAATTATTATTGCAGGAATATTGAGATTAGACAAAAAGGGTGTGGAGAACAAGGTAGCAGATCATCTATCTAGGATCCCTTGTGAGGAAGGTGCTACACATGATACAAGTGTAAATGAGTTCTTCCTAAATGAGTAGTTAATGTTGGTTCACAAGGCACCCTGGTTTGCAGATATTGCTAATTTTAAGGTAGCTAGTGACTTGCCTCCTGGAATCAACAAACATAAAAGAAAAAAACTCATCAATGATGCTAAATATTTCATTTGGGATGAGCCATATCTCTTCAAGAAGTGCTCAGATGGAATCCTCAGAAGGTGCATTTCAGAAGAAGAGGGACGAGAGGTCCTATGGAGTTGCCATAGTTGTAGTTATAGAGGAGAAAGAACTGCAGCAAAGGTACTGCAATGTGGTTTCTTCTGGCCTACTATCTTCAAGGATGCTAAGGAACTGGTAAGGAGTTGCAATGAGTGTCAAAGGGCTGGAAATCTACCCAAGAGAATGAAATGCCACAGCAATATATCTTAGAACTTGAACTGTTCGATGTGTGGGGGATTGACTTCATGGGACCATTCCCAACCTCATATTTGAACAAGTATATCTTGGTGGCAGTGGACTATGTATCTAAATGAGTGGAGGCCGTGGCAACCCCAACAAATGACAAGAAGGTGGTCAAAAACTTTCTTAGAAAGAATATCTTCACCAGATTTGGAGTCCCACGAGCCTTCATCAGTGACGGAGGGAGTCATTTTTGCAATAGACCATTGGAGACTCTACTTCTAAGGTATGGGGTGAAGCATAAGGTCGCCACACCTTATCATCCCCAAACAAGCGGGCAAACCGAGATATCTAACAGGGAGTTAAAAAGGATCTTGGAAAAGACTGTGGGGGCATCAAGAAATGACTGGGCGAAAAAGCTAAATGATGCTCTTTGGGCATATAGGACAGCCTTCAAAACATCAATTAGGATGTCCCCATATCAACTGGTGTACGGAAAGGCCTGTCACTTACCATTAGAGCTGGAGCACAAAGCCTTTTGGGCTCTCAAGATAGTAAACCTCGACAGCACTGCTGTTGGTGAAAAGAGGGTCCTGCAGCTACAAGAACTGGAAGAGTTTAGGTCTCAAGCCTATGAAAACACCAAGATCTATAAGGAAAAAGCAAAAAGGAGACATGATCTCAACCTGGCACCAAGAAGTTTTGAAGAAGGACAACATGTGCTTTTCTACAACTCTAAACTGAGACTCTTCCCTGGGAAACTCAAATCAAGGTAGTCCGGACTCTTTCTAATCACAAAAGTCTCACCTTATGGACACATAGAAATCATGGACGAAAGCTCAGAAAGGACATTCACTGTGAATGGATAAAGACTCAAGCACTACTTGGGTAGCATGGGGGAAGACCCCAAACAGAAGTATAATCTCAACTAGAGAAGCCACCGTCGAGCTAGCGACGCTAAAAAAAGTACTTTGTTGGGAGGCAACCCAACCTGAGGTAGTCTCTTTCCATTATTGTCTCAATAAAGGACTCAAGTAGAATTTTCCGTATTATGAGGACCTAAGTTTGGTGTTACACACTAAAACCTCCCAAGGGTAAATGTAAAACTTTAATTTGGTGTTCCACCAAAAGATTCACCCTGAAGAGTGCATTGCAACCCTTTATTGATAAAAGCATCTACTCTAACAAACAGGGAAACTACTTGACGAATGTTTAATCTCTAATGCATAAATTGCTTTTCTAATTCATAATTGTTTATGAATAAAAGCACATGAGATTTCTGCATGTATTCAATTTGTTGCATTAGGCAAAGAACTAAGTTTGGTGTTCACACACCAAATTAAGTTCAGAAATTCACAGGCATACATGCATGCTAACTACTTTCTAAACTGCTTGGGGGAACAAGTAACTTCCAATAATGAATCTCCATTGCTCATTAATAAACGCCTTGGCTCAGGTGAAGATACCTCAAAAGAAACCGGATCCCGGAAGGTTCTTAATACCTTGCACCATAGGCACCATTACTTTGAGAAGGCTCTGTGTGACTTGGGGTTAGGCATAAACCACATGCCACTCTCTGTAATAAAGAACTGAGAATCTTTGAGGTACAAGCTGCAAGAATCTCACTAGAGATGGCAGACAAATCAAAGAAACAAGCTTATAGACTTGTAGAGGATGTCTTGGTAAAGGTTGAAGGCCTTTATATCCCTGCTGACTTCATAATCATAGACACTGGGAAGGATGAGGATGAATCCATCATCCTTGGCAGACCCTTCCTAGCCACAGCAAAAGTTGTGATTGATGTTAACAGAGGAGAGTTGGTCCTTCAAGTGAATGAGGACTACCTTGTGTTTAAGGCTCAAGGATCTCCTTCTGTACACATGGAAAAGCATGAAAAGCTTCTCTCAATACAGAGTCAAACAGAACCATCACATTCAAACTCAAATTTGGTGTTGGGAGGCCCCAACCATGCTCTGAACATTTGTGAAGCTCCATGAGAGCTCACTGTCAACCTATTGACATTAAAAAAGCGCTTATTGGGAGACAACCCAATTTTTATTTATCTATGTTAAATTTCCATTTTCCATTGTTATTTTATGTTTTCTTTAGGTTTGTGATGCCAGGGCATCTTGGCCAGTTTCACTGACCTTTTTTTTACTGTTTTAGGGTAGTTTCATGCAATTTCTTAGTAAATAAGCAAGTTTTGGGTAGATATAGACTTACATCTTGATTCAAGCAAATATTGTGAACTTTACATGATTTCATGAGAATTATGCAGGAATTGAATGATAAAATGGATAATGCATGATCTCATGACTTGGAACAGAGCTTTGATGCACTCTATTTGCTTGATTTCATGACAAAGGAAGCAAGAAGGAGCCACGTTAGCAGCCACGTTAATATAATTAACGTGACCACTAACATGGAATGGGAATAAGCTTATAGCGTTAATGGAAAAGTGATCGCCGATAACGCCTTTGAAGCCATCATAGCCTACGTTAGTTGCCACGTTAATTACATTAATGTGGTAGCTAACGTGGAGGAAAAGGGGAGCTCCAACGTTAGTGGTAAAAGTGAATACACTAATGTTCCAAAAAGGGCACACTTAGCCACGTTAAGAGTCACGTTAATCCAATTAACGTGGACTCTAACGTGGGAGGAGAAAGCTATCGCCAATGTTAGTGACACTCACCTTTGTCACTAACATTGGAATAAGCCAATATTGCCCACGTTAGTGGTCACGTTAAGACCACTAACGTGAAGGGTAACATAGAGCAAGGAATGATAGGCCAACGTTAGTGACACTCACCTTTGTCACTAATGTTGGAGATGGCAATCACCACCACGTTAGTGGCCACGTTAATGCAATTAACGTGAGGCATTAACATGGAAGGAAATGGCGTTTGAAGCGTTAGAGACAAAGGTAAGTGTCACTAAAGCTCTCGAAGCTTGGACATGCCCACGTTAAGGGCCACGTTAGTGTAACTAACGTGGATCACTAACATGGGGAAAAGAAGCAAAGAGCAACATTATTGGTAAAGGTGAATGCCAATAACATTTACGAAGGACAAAGAGGCAATGTTAGTGGTCACGTTAGTGCCACTAACGTTAAAGTTAACGTGGATCAATTTGGTTTGGAGCGTTAGTGAAAAAGGTGATCGTCACTAACATTCTCGAACCCACATTTTCACTTAACGTTAACACCACTAACGTCTTAACTAACGTCCACCCATGCCTGACTCACACTTTTTCTGCAAGCAAAGCTGTGCCCACTGAAGATTGTAACTGCTTCAACTCAAGATCAAAGGCCCATATCCAAGACTTGAAGAACTGACTAGAAGATCAAGAAAGAGTAGTATATATAGGAGTAGTTTTGAACTAGAAAGGAGAAGGGCATTTTGGAGAACTACACTTTGTATATTTACTTTTTTGCAATTTCTAGTTTGCTTGAGAATGTACTTTTCTCTATCATCTTCCATTTCCAGAGCTATGAACAACTAAACCCCTTTTCATTGGGTTAAGGAGCTCTGTTGTAATTTGATGGATCAATTATAGTTTTCATTCTTCTTTTTCTTTCTTTTCTCTTGATTTACTAGAAAGCTTTCTGGTGGACGAAATTGTGATCATAGATATTGGCTCTTTGGTATGTACACAAAAACTATTGTGTCTCTTGTTGAATTCACAACTCCGTTCAACTAACCAGCAAGTGTACTGGGTCGTCCAAGTAATAAACCTTACGTGAGTAAGGGTCGAATCCACAGAGATTGTTGGTATGAAGCAAGCTATGGTCACCTTGTAAATCTCAGTTAGGCAGATTAAATTGATTTATGATTTCGAAAATAAATAATAAACAGAAAATAAAATGGATAGAATACTTATGCAGATTCATTGGTAGGAATTTCAGTTAAGTATATGAAGATGCTGTAAGGCTCAAGGACGCCTGCCCTCCTACTGCTTCAACTCAATCCTTCTTACTCCTTTCCATGGCAAGCTGTGTATAGGGGTTCACCATCAGCAGTGGCTACTTTCAATCCTCTCGGGAAAATGGTCCTCTGCGGCTGTCACTCGCATGGCTAATCGTCTGGAGGCATCACCCATGGTTGATGGCTACATCCCATCCTCGCAGTGAAAACTACGCTCACGCACTCTGTCACAGCACGGCTAATCACTGGTTGGTTCCTGCGCCTACTGGAATAGAATCCCTTGATTCTTTTGCGTTTGTCACTAACGCCCAGCACTTGCAAGTCTGAAGCACGTCACAGTCATTCATTACCAGAATCCTACTCGGAATACCACAGACAAGGTTAGACTTTCCGGATTCCCAGGATCCTACTCGGAATACCACAGACAAGGTGAGACTTTCCGGATCCTCATAAATGCCACCATCTATCTAGCTTATACCACGAAGATTCTGTTGGGGAATCTAAGAGACACATTCGAGCTCAGTTGCATGTAGAACGAAAGTGGTTGTCAATCACGCGCGTTCATAAGTGAGAATGATAATGAGGGTTATTGACTCATCATATTCATCATGTTCTTGGGTGCGAATGAATATCTTGGAATAAGAATAAGAGAGATTTGAATAAGAGAAAATAAAACTTCATTAATACTTGAGGTACAGCAGAGCTCCACACCCTTAATCTATGGTGTGCAGAAACTCCACCGTTGACAATACATAAGTAAAAGGTTCAGGCATGGCCGAATGGCCAGCCCCCTAAACGTGATCACTAGATTCAAAATACAATCCAGGATGATAATATGATAGTAAATCCTATTTATAATAAACTAGCTCCTAGGGTTTACATGAGTAAGTAATTGATGCATAAATCCACTTCCGGGGCCCACTTGGTGTATGTTTGGGCTGAGCTTGATCAATCCACGAGCTGAGGCTTCTCTTGGAGTTGAACTCCGAGTTATGACGTGTTTTGGGCGTTCAACTCCGGATCATGACGTTTTTCTGGCGTTTAACTCCAGACAGCAGCATGTACTTGGCGTTCAACGCCAAGTTACGTCGTCAAATTCCGAATAAAGTATGGACTATTATATTGCTGGAAAGCCCTAGATGTCTAATTTCCAACGCCGTTGAGAGCGCGCCAATTGAAGTTCTGTAGCTCCAGAAAATCCATTTCGAGTGCAGGGAGGTCAGATTCCAACAGCATCAGCAGTCCTTTTGTCAGCCTTTATCAGAGTTTTGCTCAAATCCCTCAATTCAGTCAGAATTTACCTGAAATCACAGAAAAACACACAAACTCATAGTAAAGTCCAGAAATGTGAATTTAACATAAAAACTAATGAAAACATCCCTAAAAGTAGCTTGAACTTACTAAAAACTACGTAAAAACAATGCCAAAAAGCGTATAAATTATCCGCTCATCACTGCTGACATCTATCACAGCTCCTGCTGTGGCTAGGAAAGGTCTTCCTAGGATGATGCATTCATCAACCTTTACTAGAACGTCCTCTACTATTCCATAAGCTTGTCTCATGGACTTATCTGCCAATTGTAATGAGAACAAGGCAGGTTGTACCTCAATGATCCCCAGTTTCTCCATTACAGAGAGTGGCATAAGATTTATTCCTGACCCCAGATCACATAGAGCTTTTTCAAAGCTCATGGTGCCTATGGTACAAGGTATTAGAAACTTGCCAGGATCTTGTCTCTTTTGAGGTTGAGTTTTCTGAATCCAAGTATCTAGTTCACTAATGAGCAAGGGAGGTTCACTTTCCCAAGTCTCATTACCAAACAGCTTGGCATTCAGTTTCATGATGGCTCCTAAATATTGAGCAACTTGCTCTCCAGTCACATCTTCATCCTCTTCAGAGGAAGAATAGTCTTCAGAGCTCATGAATGGCAGAAGGAGATTTAATGGAATCTCTATGGTCTCTAGATGAGCCTCAGATTCCTTTGGATCCTTAATAGGAAACTCCTTCTTGCTTGAGGGACGTCCCAGGAGGTCTTTCTCACTAGGATTTTCGTCCTCCTCCCTTGTGCATTCGGCCACATTGATTATGTCAATGGCCTTGCACTCTCCTTTTGGATTCTCTTCTGTATTGCTTGGGAGGATACTGGGAGGAGTTTCAATGACTTTCTTACTCAGCTGGCCCACTTGTGCCTCCAGATTTCTAATGGAGGATCTTGTTTCATTCATGAAACTGAAAGTGGCCTTTGACAGATCAGAGACTATATTGGCTAAATTAGAATTGTTTTGTTCAGAATTCTCTGTCTATTGCTGAGAAGATGATGGATATGGCTTGCTATTGCCCAGCCTAGTCCGTCCACCATTGTTAAAGCCTTGTTGAGGCTTTTGTTGATCCTTCCATGAGAATTTTGGATGATTTCTCTATGATGAGTTATAGGTGTTTTCATAAGGTTCACCCATGTAATTAACCTCTGCCATGGCAGGGTTCTCAGGATCATAGGCTTCTTCAGAAGCTGCCTCTCTAGTACTGTTGGATGCATGTTGCAATCCATTCAGATTTTGAGAGATTATGTTGACCTGTTGAGTCAACATTTTGTTCTGAGCCAATATGGCATTCAGAGCATCAATTTCAAGAACTCCTTTCTTCTGAGGTACCCCATTATTCACGGAATTCCTCTCAGAGGTGTACATAAACTGGTTGTTTGCAACCATGTCAATGAGTTCTTGAGCCTCTTCAGGCGTTTTCTTCAGGTGAATAGATCCACCTGCAGAATGGTCCAATGACATTTTCGAAAATTCAGAGAGACCATAATAGAATATATCTAATATGGTCCATTCTGAGAACATGTCATGGACATCTTTTAGTCAGCTGCTTGTATCTAAGCTTCATAGAGGGATTCACCATCTTTTTGTTTGAAGGTTGAACATCCACTCTCAGCTTGCTCAGCTTTTGAGGAGGAAAGAATTTATCCAAGAAGGCAGTGACCAGCTTATCCCATGAGTCCAGGCTATCCTTGGGTTGTGAATCCAACCATATTCTAGCTCTGTCTCTTACAGCAAAAGGGAAAAGCATGAGTCTGTAGACTTCAGGATCAACTCCATTCGTCTTTACAGTCTCACAGATCTGCAAGAACTCAGTTAAAAACTGATAAGGATCTTCAGATGGAGTCCATAAAACTTGCAGTTTTGTTGCATTAAGGCAACTAGCTGAGGTTTCAGCTCAAAGTTATTGGCTCCAATGGCAGGAATGGAGATTTCTTCCATCAAACTTGGACGTTGGCTTTGTGAAGTCACCAAGCATTCCTTGCATTATTATATTGTCAGCTGCCATCTCCTTCTCTTGTTCTAATGTTTCTGAAAGGTTACCTTTAGAATAATTTAATTTAGCTTCTCTAATTTTCTCTTCAGAGTTCTTTCAGGTTCTGGATCAATTTCAACAAGAGTGCCTTTATCCTTGTTCCTGCTCATATGAAAGAGAAGACAAGAAAAGAAAGAGGAATCCTCTATCACAGTATAGAGATCCCTTTGTGTTAGTAAAGAAGAAAGGGGTAGAAGGATGAAGAATGGATTCGGATTTATGGATGAAGAGAGGTGAAGAGAAGTGTTAGTAATTAAATAATTAAATAGAATAAGAAAGAGAGGATAAATTTCGAAAATAATTTTTTGAAAAGGGGTTAGTAATTTTCGAAAATTAGAGATAAAATGTAATTAAAATTAAAACATGAAACAATTAGTTAATTAAAATAATTTTTGAAAAAGAGAGAGATATTTTCGAAAATTAGAGAGGGAAAAGTTAGGTGGTTTTGAAAAGATAAGAACAAACAAGAAGTTAGTTGATTGAAAAAGATTTGAAATCAAAATTAAAAAAAAAGATAAGAATAGTAAGTTAGATAAGATATTTTGAAATCAAATTTTGAAAAAGATAAAATTTTTTTTTTTAAAAAAAGGATAAGATAAAAGTTTTAAGAAAAAGATATTTTGGAAAAGATTTAATTTTAAAATGACTTAACTAACAAGAAACCACAAGATAAGATTCTAGAATTTAAGATTGAACCTTTCTTAACAAGAAAGTAACAAACTTCAAATTTTTGAACCAATCACATTAATTGTTAGCTAATTTTTCGAAAATTTGATGTAAAGATAAGAAAAGATTTTGAAAATATTTTGAAAAAGATTTTTGAAATTTTCGAAAAAAAATAAAAAAATTGAAAAAGATAAGATTTTTAAAATTGAAATTTTGACTTGACTTGTAAGAAACAACTAATTTTGAAAATTTTTGACCAGTCAATCCCAAAATTTCGAAAATTTGGAGGGAATAAGGAAAAGAATTTTTTTTTTACTTTTGAATTTTAAGGATGAGAGAGAAAAACAACAAAATACTTAATGCATGAAATTTTTAGATCAAAACAATGAATGCATGCAAGAATGCTATGAATGTCAAGATGAACACCAAGAACGCTTTGAAGATCAGATGAACATCAAGAACATAATTTTGAAAAAAATTTTGATGCAAAGAAAACATGCAAGACACCAACTTAGAAATCTTTAATGCATGAAAAATATGAATGCAAAGATGCACATGAAAACAAGAAAAGACACAAAACAAGAAATCATCAAGATCAAACAAGAGGACTTATCAAGAACAACCTGAATCATGAAGAACACTATGAATGCATGGGATTTTCCAAAAAATGTAAGAAAAATTTTAAAGCATGCAATTGACACCAAACTTAAAAATTGACTCAATACTCAAACAAGAAACACAAAATATTTTTTATTTTTATGATTTTCTAATTTTTTGGATTTTTATTATTTTTTTTTCGAAAATAAAGTTTAGAAAACAAAAAAAAAAGAAAAATTTTGAAAAAGATTTTTGAAAAGAAATTACCTAATCTGAGCAACAAGTGACCGTCAGTTGTCCATACTCGAACAATCCCCGGCAACGGCGCCAAAAACTTGGTGGACGAAATTGTGATCATAGATATTGGCTCTTTGGTATGTACACAAAAACTATTGTGTCTCTTGTTGAATTCACAACTCCGTTCAACTAACCAGCAAGTGTACTGGGTCGTCCAAGTAATAAACCTTACGTGAGTAAGGGTTGAATCCACAGAGATGTTGGTATGAAGCAAGCTATGGTCACCTTGTAAATCTCAGTTAGGCAGATTAAATTGATTTATGATTTTGAAAATAATAATAAACAGAAAATAAAAGGGATAGAATACTTATGCAGATTCATTGGTAGGAATTTCAGTTAAGTATATGAAGATGTTGTAAGGCTCAAGGACGCCTGCCCTCCTACTGCTTCAACTCAATCCTTCTTACTCCTTTCCATGGCAAGCTGTGTATAGGGGTTCACCATCAGCGGTGGCTACTTCAATCCTCTCGGGAAAATGGTCCTCTGCGGCTGTCACTCGCATGGCTAATCGTCTGGAGGCATCACCCATGGTTGATGGCTACATCCCATCCTCGCAGTGAAAACTACGCTCACGCACTCTGTCACAGCACGGCTAATCACTGGTTGGTTCCTGCGCCTACTGGAATAGAATCCCTTGATTCTTTTGCGTTTGTCACTAACGCCCAGCACTTGCAAGTCTGAAGCACGTCACAGTCATTCATTACCAGAATCCTACTCGGAACCACAGACAAGGTTAGACTTTCCGGATTCCCAGGATCCTACTCGGAATACCACAGACAAGGTGAGACTTTCCGGATCCTCATAAATGCCGCCATCTATCTAGCTTATACCACGAAGATTCTGTTGGGGAATCTAAGATACACATTCGAGCTCAGTTGCATGTAGAACGAAAGT